>NC_081266.1:1608554-1908554 GCF_030490865.1 Poecile atricapillus | reverse complement strand
AGCGTGCCGGGGCTCTGGGGCCCGTGTGCAGCCGCCCGGAGCGGCTGTGAGCTGCTGGAACCGGGCTGAGCGGCACCGGCACGGTGAGAGGCGTAAACCCCTTCAGGGTCAGCTTGTGCACGGCCACAGAAACAGATCTACGCTGCATCAATATCCGCATGTGTGCTGTAGTTCCATACTCTGTCCTAGGCTCCCCTAATTCCCGTTTCTTAAAAACAATTTGTCTCGCTTGAGAAAACAACAAACCAAACGCAGCCCCAGGGCAGCAGTATTGTAATGTAACGATGTTTATCTGTGTAGAAATACATCTCAAGAGGTTCAAACTTGGTACGGTTATTTTGAATATCCTTATCTCCTTCATAAAAGGAGAATTGCAGCTTCATAACTGCACAAAGCTGGCACTCTGTGCCCTGATTTAGACGCCAGGGACTTCAGGATCCCTGCAGGAATTGTTCCTTAGAGCCATAAAGAGTTGTGCTGCAGCTGAGCTGAGGGCTGCTGTGATGTGCTCCTTTTTATTAACGCTGCTTATTTTTTACAGGCTCCACGTTTTAGAGCTCTGTACCTCATCCATTCCTCTGTGAGCCCAGGCTCTGAAAGTATAAATTGATCTGTTTCTTGGTCTCAAGGTTTTTGATTATTTTAAAGTAACGGTAACTAGAGGTAATTTTGTACCTGTAGAATGAAATCATATGTAGAATGAAATGATGAGGAGTATTTTATCTGTATCAGGAAAATTAATCCACAAACACCAGAGGTTTATGTCCAAAAAGGAGACAGAAGAGTCCTTTTATTTTATTCAAATAAAGAGAGAGGCCATGGGGCATTCCCCTGGGGTCTCTCAGATTTTTGGAGGACACGGCCTCCTTTTTATCCTGATCTCCTGGCCACATTTCCCTCTCTCTTTCCCCATTCACTGAGGTACTTGAGAGGTACAGAGTTCCCAGAACACCTGATACCTAAGATTCTCCCCCAGTGAATAACCCTTCCTTTTAATCTTTAATTCTTACCGAATTTATTGCTTTTCCCCATTGTTTCTTTCATCTTTCAATATCCAATTTCATTTATCAGCAAACCTGCAGTTTGTTTGTGAAGGCAAATATCTCTTTTTTCCGTTTATCAATCAGTGGAATCTTTCCCATTGTTTCTTTTATCTCTCAGTGCCAGTTTTATCTACCAGCAGACCCACAGCTTGTTTGTAAAGACAAATCCATCATTCCTCTCATCTGTTGGAGCTGCAGAGCACCATACAGACTGTGTTTTGGATGCATGTGTTCTCTGGTGATGTTGGGGTCCCTCTGGATGGCATCCCTTCCCCCCAACAGCACCACTTGTCTTACTGAGCAATGCACATTTAAATTGGGAATTCTTCCCTTTGGCTTGGGGCTTTATAAGGCTTGCAGTGCTTAATAGCACCCTCAAGATGATCTTTTAGTTTACTAAATAGGGTATAAAATATCCAGGAGAAATCAGCATTTCCTCTGTGAAAAGGAAACCTGCAAACAAGTCACTGCTGTGCAGTAAAAAAATGTGTCCTCACCAACTGGGTGTCTCCAGAAATCACATGATCATAGTCTGATCCATCAGATGGCCTTTGGAATATTGTGACAATAGTCCTTTACACTGTGGCTGCAGTTCTTGAAGGTATATTTAAGTGTGATTGAAATAAATGTGTCTCCAAATTCTCTTCAGTCCTTATCCTTCTGTTACCCTGAAGCAGTGTTTTTTCAATTAAGATTCCACAAAATCAAAACAATGTATTAAGACGTACTGCTTTTCACCAGTAGTTTTATAGAGTTAAAGAGCAAGTCTGATGATGGCTCTGATCATGGTTTCTGTTTCTTTACAAGCTGGCTGCAGAATTCCCATCAGAAGACATTTTTTTAATGACAGCTTCTCCAGTTATAAAGGCTGTAACTAATTTCAAGCAGGTAAGAGAGACTTAATTTTTCTTACAGTAAGACATGTTCAAAGTTCATATGTGCAGATAATTTAGAACTCAATGGTGAAAATGCTCATGACTTTGAGCTTGTTTTCATATTAGTGTGATTGCAGTGGTATTAGGATTGATGATCTGTTTTATAGTGGTGTTAGGAAGACTGACAAGCTATTTTATAATGATTAGTAATTGGTGAATATATTCACAGCATTCAAGCAAAGGTTAAACCAGGTGTTTACATGGGTGAGGTGTGTTCAGACTTACTGAAGTTTTATTTCACTGCTTTATTAATGAGTGACCTCTTTTAAGCACTGAAATGGTATTGTAGTCTTGCTCATGTTTGAATTTGGGGCAGAAACAGCCTTCTGACAAAGTAGCAAAAGAAGGAATAGCCTTCTGGGGAATTGCTTTGAGCTTTATCTACTCCAACAGCTGCTGATTCAGTGACAGCTTTCCTGCTGGTTTGAAAAATAAAATCAAATGCATGCATGAATTCAGATTTGTGGCTAGTAGGGTCATTAAGCTGAGTGTGAGAGCCTTCTGTGAGATTGTTGGAGTAACACGTAACTAAAGAATGCTTTCTGAAAGTGCTGAGAGCAGTGCCATGAGTGTCCAGTAAAGACATTTGCACAGGGCAGAGATGTCAAGTCTGTGATTCATATCAGCAGAAATTTATGTATCTGAAGAATAAGGGAATAGCTGAGAACTACTGGAAGACAGCAGCATCTAAGTTTTGGACATGAGCATCTTAATTTCTCTCTGAATTGCAAGCATGGTGTGGCTTCTGGTTCCTAGCTGTGTTCCAAACTCTGATTATTCAGTAAAGTAGCAGGCCTGGAGGTTTCCATGCAGCCACTCTCTTTTAGAAAAAACACAAAATTGTCATCACTTATTTGAATGTTTTTCAAGTTCTGGTTTACCTCTTTGGGGTTTTTATTTTGTTTATGTTTGTTTTCTGTTTGATGTTGTCCATTTCCCCTGAGGTCTCTGAAATATCAGATAGTGGGTCTGGATGAGTTTTTTTATCAATGTTACAAAAAGAGAAAAACAGAATTTTAACACTACATCATATAAATTAAAAAGCAGTGTTAACAACTCTGATAATAGACTTCTTCATGGAATAAAACACTGTAGCAGTTAGAGCAACTGTCAGGGTTCTCCATTTTTGCTTAATCTGTATCTTTAGGATTAAAATGTACTCTTTAACCAGAAACAGGCATGAAAAGATTCTGTATTGAAAAAGGAACCTTTAGCAATTACATGGTAACACATTTTCAGACAGTATGGGCTTTATGTTGTGACTTTTTTACTGGAAAATAACACAGCGCCTTCTGTCAAAAACTTTAGAAAAAGAGGTGGATAAATGATCCATATTTTTAAACACCTCTCTTTCTCCTACAGGTCTCCAAAACACTTGAGGAATTTGATGTTGAAGAGCAACCAAGTTTTCTATTAGAAAAACAATATCCCAATATTAGAGTTATACAGTCTGGAGTAAAACAGTTGAAAAGTGATGAACATGTAAGCTAAGGTTTTCTTTTTTATTTTGTTTTTCAAGTGATGTATATAAAAAATAATTTAAGAAGTAGCTAAATGTTTTGGGTGAGAAATTTTTTTCAAGAACATTTTGGTTATAGAATTGATGAGTTATCAAAATTACAAGAAAATACTTCCTAATTCTAATTTCACTTACTGCTTAACACTGTTTTTCAAGTAGAAATATATACAGAGGACAAAGTAAATCTTGAAAGAACCCAAATTTCCACTGTTGCAAATATGAGCAATGGACAGCATGTACATACCCTTGTTAGCTCTCTGTCAACTTGTTATTTTTCACTTCAGCATATATAAGAAACTAACATTCACATCCAGAACTGGTTTTGCTCACTTTTAAGGTTTGTGGAGATGTAATTTCAGGTAGATTCTGCTAACATTCTGAATCCAGTGATTTTCTTGTATCATTACTAGGATAGTGTTTTAATATAGGTCTTAGTGGACACAAATAATTAATGTATGTGAATTTGGAGGATCTTTTGCCCAAAACCACTTTCAGCTATGCAACTTCAAGTTTGTAGAACAACAAGTAATGTCTTAAAATGTTAAAAATTAAGGTATTATTTCTCAGAATGATACAGCTTGTTTAGTGCCTCCACTTTTTCTTCAGCAAAGATTTGCAGTCTTTCTAAACTGTGTCCTGTCCTGTGCCTGGTTAACTCAGAGCTACTGCTGTTGAAATATTTTGAATGAGATTCTCAATTGCTAATGTATGGTAGTGCATAGTTCTGTTCCTGGGGCCTGAGAGACATTTGGTCACATAGAAAACACAGAACTCTTTTGGCACAGCCAGTGAGTACAAAGTGCCACCAAGTGGTAAACTTGATCTTGCTTCGAGTGCACTGTGTACACTTCCCATTGTCACATATCTCTGGTGAGTGTGATGGGAATAAATGATACACAATAAGAGTATGAAGGCTTGTTCCTTAAAGAAGCCCCTTACAGCTTTTAGTATCTGCAAACTACTGTGACATTAAGGAAAGAGAAAGCTGATGTTCTCTTAGATGTTTTGATTTAGATGAATTCTCTTAGTTTCCTTTTCTCTTCATTGTTAACAGAAAATTTACACTGAAGATGGGAAAGAATACATATATGAAAAGCTTTGCCTGTGTGCTGGAGCCAAACCAAAATTAATTGTTGATGGGAACCCCTATGTATTGGGAATCCGGGATACTGACAGTGCACAGGTAAATGTGTTCTGGACTTAAAAATGTGTAATATATTCCTGGATCTGATGCAAAATACCAGAATTATTGTGGAGCGAAATGGAGAAACAGAAAATAATGCTTGTTATTATATATTCTTAAATAAGAACATTCTCACAAGCAGAAAAACAGCCTTGTAATGCCACTAAATTAATTAGCCACTATATTTGTTAAGTTTTTAGATAGCTCATACATATTATTTCTAACATGATAATATGGAATAAACAATATTTTTTCACCTTCCAGGCAGAATCCATTTGAAAAATATAAACAGGAAGTAGGCACCAGTAGAAATTTCCCTGGGAAGGTGTGTGTGATACCTGGTACAAAGAGTTGCTTCTTACAGTGGAAAGCTACTGAAGGAATTTCTTTTTATTCTCTTTTAGTTCTACTGGAGCTTCTCCTCTTTTTTCAGAAAAGAGTTAGATATAGTCAAAGATGTGGAAAAATTTTCATCTGAGAAATGACTTAATGAAATAAAAATTAAACTTGGAAGGGAAAGGTGAAGTTTCACTGCTAGCTCTTGAGCATTAGAGGAGGAAGGGTGAGCACTGCTTCTCCATAACATGGAACTGCCATTCATCAAATGAAGCTGGACCTTGAGGATAAAAAAAGGAGTTACATTTTCAAGTAATCTGAAGTGAAACTGAAATTGTTGTTTGTTACAACAGCTTCTGTTACAGGTCTGAGCTATATGTCTCATTGCTCTCTAGCTATATGTGTATCAGTAGTCTGAGAAAATCAAGGCTAAGAGCAAGAAAATACTAAAAAGTATATAGTTGATTAGTGTGAGGGAACATGCTCTAAGTTCTAATTGACATTTTTCCTTTCTTAATGCAGGCTTTTCAGAAGAATTTGGCTCAAGCTGAGAGAATAGTGGTGGTAGGAAATGGTGGGATTGCCCTTGAATTAGTGTAAGTGAACAAAAAATACTTAATCAAATAAATTGTTTAACAATGCAAAGCTAAATCTAGTGTACATGGGTTTGGGAGAAGGTTGACTTATAAAATTGTATCTCTTAGAGCATGTAGTGGCAAAAGTGATTAGAGGAGTTTTTTTTGCAACATAGTGGTTCTTACTGGCACATAAAATTAGGAAAGCTCCAAAAGTAGCTTTGACATATAGACATCAAGAATATACAGTTCATGTTCCATATGCAAACAAGATACAAGTGCTTGTTTTTAACAGTGGGAGTCTGGCAGAAATGCACTTCTTTTTCATTATGGGGAGCAGAAAATACTAATGTAATTAGAATTATAAATTTGATCTTCCCCCCCCACCCCTTACCCCAGGACAGTCAAGGTTGTGCTGGTGAGAAATTACATGTCAATTTAAAGAGGTCATGTCAAGAAATGACATGTCCACTTAAAGAGGTATTTTTTTAATGGGTTCATTGTGTAAATATTTAGAAGTGCATTTGATAGGTTGGAAAGTTTTGGATCCCCTAGTTCTGGCTTCTGGAAGGAAATTTGACATGCTTCTGCTTGTGTTGTGAACATTCAGATCCTTTTCAGGCAGTCTGTCACTTTATCCCTTGTTTAAATGTCCACAGGTATGAAATTCAAGGCTGTGAAGTAATCTGGGCTATCAAAGACAAAGCCATTGGGAACACCTTCTTTGATGCAGGAGCAGCTGAATTTCTCCTTCCAAAGCTCACTGCCGAAAGCCAAGAGGCTCCAATTGAGTGTAAAAGAACCAAGTACACAGTGGAAGGTATGGGGTTTAGTTTCCTGACACTGCAGCAGCAACATTTCATATTGAAGATAGTCTTAAAATCAGTCAATTTAGCAGTGTGGAATAAGGCTTACTGTTATCATTAATGACATTTCCTTCTTCAAAAACTGGGAGTAAAAAAACAACATAAAAACCCATTCTGAATTTATGTAGACAGAATGTAATACAGTTTCTTGTAAACTGTAAAAAAGTGCTTACCTTTGTGCCAAGTTTATATTAATTCCCTGTATTCCTTCTGCTGAAGAACTTGTTCTGTTTTCTGTAATGTTTTGATGTGAACTATTTCACCATTATATAGGAAGGAGCTGTCACGTAGTAGGATATTGGGGGAGCAGGTGAAACTGCACAGAACATTATTACAGGTGGAGTGAAACTGCAGTCTCAGAAACAACAATTCACTAGGACTGCATGAACAAACATCACATAAACCTATGTATGACCAAAATCATAACAAAAAGAAGAGCATGGTTCTAGACATCAGGCCGAAAGAATAAGGATATTATGCTTTCCTCTTCCCCTTTGGCAGCCAGGTGGTATTTTTCTACTGAGAATCCTTGTTCTGAATTCTGAGGACAAGGAAGTGTGCACACTAAATCTGATATACTCCTTCTCTTTCCTTCAGGAAGTGAGGAAAAAGGAAGACTTACAGGAGCATGTGACAAGCTGGGCAGTGCCTTAGGCCCCGACTGGCACGAGGGCTTACACCTTAAAGGGACTAAGGAGGTATGGGTATAACCTTGCTGTTATATTTATTTGAGTGGTGTGGGCATGAGTACTGTGAAGAGTTCCGTGTTTGCAATAAAGCAAAAATCCTCGCTTTTTTTTTTTTTTTTTTCCCTTTCATTTCTGAATTCCTTAGGTGTTACATGTTTGTTTTGCATTTAAAAAATGACCTGTCAAGGGTGATCAGTCACAGACCAGCTAAAGGATGTTTAGCATATTTAGCAGCTGAATCAGTGGTGGTTTGGCTGTTGAAGGCTGTGGAACTGTATTTATGTAGTGGAGAATAAAACAAGGCCCAAAATCACAAAACAGTTTAGAGAAACAGGTAACTTCCCAACTTTTGGCTTGACACCAGAATGTGCTTGAAACATGGGTTGATGGTACAGAATATTTTTTTCTTTTTACATAGTTTAGAACATGGACTTATTATTGTTACCAAAATGTAATTTATGATGGAAAAAAAAAAAAAGAATTTGCAATCTTGAAAGACAGAAATTTATGAGTTTACTTTATTCTGTTCTGATAAGGTTTGAACTCTCTTCCTGTAAGCTTAGGGGAACCTGGATATGTTTTCTGGCTTGCTAGAAAAATCTAATTGTTATGAACTTTCAGATACCTGCTGAAAAAGCAGGTAAATTGCCACTGGCTATGGTTAGATCTGTGCCAAAAAGAGGAAAGTGTGGGAATCCATTTAGTGGGCTGGGATATATGGTGGGGGATTTTCCTGTTTAGTAATATCAGTTTAGGTGATGATATCCTTGCTATTATCAATCTTGTGATCACTAATCATTATCTTTGTAATTTTGTCAAATTTTATTTAGTTTTCTCATAAAGTACATATTGAAATACTGTGTGAAGTAAAGAAAATACACTTACAGCAAGAATTTATCCAGCTGCAACGAACTTCCTTGACTTTTCCTAAAGGAGAGAAAAATGTAGAGGCAGATGAGGGTGAGTGCAAGTGCTGATAAGATGTTGAATATAAATCTCTCTGCTGGAGCATGTTTGATCCTGTTTGCTGTTTTAAACCAAATACAGATTTGAAAAATAAACTTTCTATATCTATAAATTGAGGTTTAGCAGTTTACAGTGATCAAATTTATGGGCTACAATTAAATTACAAAATCTTATGTGCCAGACACTTTTTTCCACAAAGTAACCAAAATCCTGTATTCAGAATATTCCATCCTTAACAAAATCCATTAAAGTAATATTTTAATAGTGAAATTAAAACAGGAGAAAAAACCCATCAACATTTTGTATCAAAACTGAAGTAAATCTTCAAAGTAGAGGAAAATACCCCCTTTTTTAAATGAATAATTATGCCTGTAATTTCCACCTAATTAAAATGAATATTTAAAATACTGTTTTAGTAATCAGTTACTTTCAGCTTTAGTCAAATCTATCCTGTTCTTTTTGCTTTTGAGGCACTTCTGTGCATCTGTAAATTTCTTCATAAAAGAATATTTGGCAATTGCATACTTGAGAGAACATCCCACAGGACACAGTATTTACCCCCCTACAAACGAGGGCTTTAATTTAGGAAAATACTGAAGCAAGTTATTAGTAGGAGCTGAGATCCAAGATAATTTTTTTCTCAAGCTCTGAACAATGGTAAGAAAAGTTAATCTCTGATAATTTTTTCCTTTTTATTTTTCATTTTAATCTTTCTTTACCTATTCAGTTACCTCAAAGGTTTTGTGGGGTTTTTTTCTTTCATATCTAATCATAAGACGTAATTAATAAAGTAACTTCTGTTGGTTACATTCTCAGGGAAAATTTTCCCCCTTTTTCAGTGCTGTGGCCTGTATACGTGGAATTAACTAATGGAAACATTTATGGATGCAATTTCATTGTCAGTGCAACTGGAGTTGTGCCAAATGTTGAACCATTTCTTAATGGCAATAATGTAAGTATACTGATTTATTTTGGAGTTTTTCAAGTAAGTTGAAAGAAACTTTTTCAGCTGGTTTAGGCTTCTGTCATGAAACATGGATTGCTAAATATTTAAATATTGTGCACCATCTCAAAACAAGGGAGGTTTTGTTGATCCTGAGGATCAACAGGATACATGTATATTTGATCTGTGGTTTTGGTTTATTACTATTGTTCCCCAGCTGTATATAGACAGTATATACGCAGTATTAAGCCTATGCAAAGAGAGAAAAGCATCTGTATAATTGGCTAATGTGGCAAAAATGTAGAATAATTTCTGTGTTAGTTCTGTACCATGCTCTTACCTTATTAATCTTGACATTTGCTCCTGGAAAGGAAGCAACTATTTCCAATATTTTTTGTTGAGGTGCTCATGTTCATTGAGGGAAGTTACCCTGAGTCAGCACCCCAATGTGGATGGTGATTCCGGAGTTCGGAACTTCCATGTGAATTTCCACACCTTGAGATCATCATTTTGTTTCTGTGTTCAGTGTCTGCTCAGCAACAACTAAAACATCCCTGGGTTATTAACACTGTTTCCATCACAAATCCAACAAATAGCCCCATACAAGCTACTACTGAAAAATGATCCCAGACAAAATCAGGACGTTGGGGTAGTTTGGGTTAAGTGATGAGGTTAAGTGGGGTAGGTTGGGTTAAGTGATAATCTATCTGATTAGGCTGTGCTCTGGTTAAAGAAAAAAACGCTGAAAACATACATCTGATGTTGAGCCATGATGTATTTCCAGGCCTATGCTCTAAGCTTAGATCAGGAATTAAGTTTTTGCAATGGTATTTTCTTGCCTTGGCAGAAATACAAAGTGATCTCTTAAGATTGGGTGTCCCTGTAACACTCAGTGTGATTTTGAATTTGGCAAGCCCTGTGACTTCCCTGCATAGGTATCAGTAATAGTCCTTTAAAAACCTGTGCTGTGCTCTAGAAACAATAACAGTAAGCTTTGTACCTTCCATGGAGGTCTTGCCACTCGGGATAGTCTCATGGTAAACAATGAAGGAACAGCCAATTGCTTAAGGTGGAGGAAGTTGAATGACTTTGACTTCTTTCATTGCTGATGTGTGCAAACCCTTCAGTTTGCTGTGGGTGAAGATGGAGGACTGAAGGTAGACAAGCACATGCAGACATCGCTGCCAGATGTGTACGCAGCTGGAGATATCTGCACGGCAGCATGGGAGCCGAGCCCCGTGTGGCACCAGGTACATCCTCGCACGCGCGTGGTCCACGGGGAACTGCACACCAGCACACACACCAAGGAGTGCAAGGGGAAGCAAGTGGATAATCCTGGGTGGTTGATGGCAGAGTTTTATGGAGGTGGCTGGAAATGGAGCTGGCCAGCCCTTCTGAGTATAAAAAACAGAAAGTATGCACTGATACTCACTGCAGTGAGTGTGGCCACGGCACAGTGACGGTCTTGTGACTTAAATCTTCCCAATTTTCTCTTTCAGATGAGACTGTGGACCCAGGCTCGGCAGATGGGATGGTATGCAGCAAAGTGCATGGCAGCAGATGCTTTAGGGGAATCTATTGATCTGGATTTCAGTTTTGAATTATTTGCTCACATTACAAAATTTTTCAATTACAAGGTCAGTACAGTCTGATAGTTGTAAACCACTGAGTAACACATACTGCTTGCTTACATACACTTGCTGACCCTGAGCAGATACTTTAATATTGAGAAAACAGATTTTCTTTATATAGTAATTAATACTAGCTTAGATTTTCTCCATTCATACTAATGTGTATGATATTTCAAGAGGAAGATTTTTGAGTCCATTGTGTGTTTGCAAGCCAGTGACTGGGGGAGGGACCCTAGGGACAAATATTTCCCTATTTGCACCACATTTAAGACCAGGAACTGTTAGCAGCAGAAATGCTAAAAGCCACTGCAATGATCTTATGAGAGCTTTTTCCTTTCCCTTTTCCTTCTGCTAGGTGGTGGTTTTGGGGAAGTACAATGCTCAGGGCCTGGGCTCTGACCATGAGCTGATACTAAGATGTACCAAGGGACGCGAGTATGTGAAAGTGGTGATGCAGAACGGCCGAATGATGGGAGCTGTGCTGATCGGTGAAACGGACCTGGAAGAAACCTTTGAAAACTTAATTTTAAATCAAATGGATCTTTCAGCCTATGGTGAAGATCTCCTAAATCCAGATATTGATATAGAAGATTATTTTGATTGAACAGTACCCCATTCCCATTTTGTATGAAGCCTTGATACCAAGTAATACATCTCGAAAAACTGTTCTCTCAGGATTACCAGAAATGAGGGATAAATGCAATCCTCTATTAAGATTTTGGGTTGAGCTTGCCAAAATACTGACTGGTTACTGTCACAGGTACCAGCTAATGGTGCAATCTCTGTCGAGCTGGCTCAGATGAACAGAGAACAGTTTTAGGGCACAGGGTGCTCAGAGCTCTTGCTACCTGGAATGTGGGTTGCAAATATATGGCCTTACTCCTTTTTTTTTTCCCACCCCCCCCAATAAGTTTACTTCTGAAATAAATGTATTTTCTACTCAGTTAAGTACAGAACACAAGCTTTGCACAATGAAAGCCAGGATGAGATGTCAGTTGAGAGCAGCTTTTTAACTGCTTGTTCCTTCAGCTGTCAAGATGTTGGGGTAGAGCTGCACTGTATTGCATAGTGCCAGCCCTGGACAGCAATTGTTTCATCCTGGCTTTTGATTTTGTTCTATAGTTGCTGCCTGGGAGTTGCTATTTATTTTGGGTCAAATTCGGAACAATTTATTTTATTTACTCAATGCAAAGCTGGCAGTGCATATTGAGATTTGTCCCAGACAAATCACTTAATTTTTTCTTAGGAGAATGACTATTTTTAACTAAATTTTCAATTTTTGGCAAAGGTCTCAGCTGAAGGATGGGTGAAAGTGACTAAAGCCTATAGTCTATCACAGTTTTACCAGAAAAATAAAGATGAAGAGCATGTTCTAAATGTTATTAGTTTTATATTTATTAGACATGTAAGTGTAAGAGAGAAGAACTAAAATGCAACCACCCAGAACTTCTGTTCATTAGTGAAACTGAACATGCCTTTTTGATCTTTGGCTGCTAAGATGTTAAAAGTAAGAAAATAAAATTGAGTCTAGCACTCAGCATATGTGCCTGAGAATGTTTGCAAGCAGCAGTAGCTGTTTCTAGGCTGGCAGGTTGTCCTGTTTGTAGACTTAAATTTAGGTACTTCTGCAAAGCACAGAAGTCATAAATCTCTATTTGAATGACAATCTAGAGAAGTCCAATTTTAAGAGCAACAGACATATTTCAAAAGGATAAATACACATACTATTTCATTCAGAAATACATACAGTATTTCACTCAAACATGCCACACTGGGTGTAGGGACACATGTCCCTACTCAGAACTACAGAGATGGCAATGCCCTCATGAGCTGGAACAACCAGCACAGCAGCAGCTTTGACCCAGGACTCCAGAGGAAGGATGCTGGAGCATCCCAGTCTCCGTCTGTGGGATGTCAGTCCCTGGGGCTGGTGACAGCAGCTCCCCTGGAGAAGCAGCACCATGGCTGCAGTGGTGTCACTGGTGGAGAGGAGAGTCACCTGCACAGCAGGCAGAAGGAACAGGAGGTGACAGGGTCTTCATGCAGAGCTAAGGACCACCAAGTCCTGTGCTGCTAAGGAGGGAAACCTCCAGATGGCTCTCACGGGAGCAGTGGGTGGAGACTTCCATAGGAAGGAAGTCTGGAAACCTCTGGATCTCTGGCAGTCCTTTCCAGTCTGCATAAACCTGCCATAGTGTTACTATATACTACACTTCCAAAAGAGTTAAAAAGGCAATATTGTCATTATACAGATTTTGTAATCATTGCTGAATCTGAAGATAAGCACCAATTATTTTGATATGAAACACTTTTTCCTTCACTACTGGCCTTCTAGATTTGAGTTTTTTAAGATATTTGTTCCCTGTTCAGTGTTTATTAAATAAAAATACCATTACTAAAGCACAAATTGAACTTACACACTGCATTGTCCATGGAGTAGCAACCATGATTAGATCCTAAATGTAGTCTTTGACACTCAGTCAATAATTACTGGTTGGTCATTTCCACCTGCCTGAAGCTTAGGCTTCTTTGCTTTTAAGTTAGGACCACAGCTGGGTCGCTTATGTTCCTGTGATTTCTTCACCAGTGGCTCTTGGACAGTCTTTGATCCAGTCTGGGCATTTTCTCTGCTTCCTTTTGAATTTGAAGATTGAGATGGTTTGACCTGTAAGTTATAAAGAGTTCAATTAAAATTCTAACATTGTTTTCCTTCTTTTTCTGTGTTCCCACACAAGAGAGATTTTTTATGAGGTTGACTGCATTACTACAAAACACGTTTTGAGCAGGTACCAAATCATTAAGCTCTAATGGAGAAGATACCTATATGGCAAATCAGAACAGATCTAAATACCTTGAAAACACTTTTCCTGTTTGTTATCCCTTCTATGGTGATGACGTGTCCCTCGTTTTTCAGCAGCCGGGCTTTCGGGCCCACCTTCAGGTAGGATATTGTAGCAAAGGCTGTGAAGCTGAAATCCTCCCTGCATGAAGTAAATCACTGTTACAAGAGAAGGTTGGAGACATAGGCCAGACTATACAGGGTGAAAAAAAATCATAGAATCATTAAGATTAGAAAAGACCTCCAAGATCATCAAGTCCAACCATCAACCCATCACCGCCACTAAACCATGTCCTCAAGTGTCATCTCCATATGTTTTGTGAACACCCCCAGGAACGGTGACTCTACCACTTCCCTGGGCAGCCTGCTTCAATCTTGACACCTCTTTCCAAAAGGACAGGGACACATTAACCCTTCCAATGGATGTTCCAGATAGCAGCTTCATTCTGCTTTATCTATTCAAGTAGAGTTAGAGCTACTCTGATCAACACTTGACAAAACACATAGCACGCAGCTTACAGAGAGGCAGCAGTGTCGTTAGTTTCACTATGCTTTCTTAAAATTTCTAAAGTACCACTTTACACATAATCCAGTCTTTCCTGACTTAGACATCAAGTGGGCAACCCCATTTGCTTTCCTTATCCATGGAATGTGAATGAGATTTGTAGGAACAGCAGACTTTTCCAAAAAGAATCCTGCTGCAGATTTAAACATTCCACCTGAATACAGAAAATCCCAGCTTTTTAAAATTGCACAAGATGCAGCTTTTTAAATGTTCCTCCAACTTTTGAAATGGAAATACAGCAATATTTGAAGGGTTTTTAAGAATAATTAAATGCATCTGAAATAAAAACAAGACTACAAAATGTATCCATTAATGTTATACAGAGAGCAACAAAAAATTACTACTGTATGTTAAAAAACAAAAAAAACCAAAATAGTTATCTTACATACTTCAGATACTGCTGCAGCAGTAAATGGGCAATAATTCTTTCCAGCTCCTCTCGAGGGTGCTTGGGTGGAGTAACTTCAGACACCCTGAATTTGGACACACCTTTCCCAGACCAGGCATCAATTAATTTCAGTGGGGTGAGTTTCTCACTCATGCTGTCAGCTTGCTCGAGGATCTTTATTATATCCCTGCAGTATCCTGTTATATCCATCTTCTCACATGCTGCAAGTAAAAATGAAGGAACATTTAAACAGAAAGCTCTTTGTAGTTATAGTTATATGTAGCTATAAATATATATCTTTGTGCTGTGTAATAGCAAGGCTTTTTTTGTTTTGCTTTTAAACTAACTTAACAAATAAAGCAGTAACTTTTCTTCTGTCCAATCAGGATATACTCAACATATTTTTCTCCTTCACTATTGAAATTGCTGTCTGACAAACATTTGTTCTTGTATTTGATGTTACAAGCCAGAAATTATTTCAAAGCATAAAATTTGCAAGGTAGCTAGTATGTTACTCTAGAACTGGATTCCTTTTCCTCACCCATAGTGTTTATTATGAAAATATCAGAGAGCACAGGGGAGGTGAAGCCTGTGAGACATTTCTTCTCTCACAACAGTTATGGACAAAATGAGACAGACATAGAAAGCAATAATTACATTACAATAATTACATTACAATAATTAGTGTCATCATCCATAGCAGCTCTGAGCAGCAACACATCAATATAGTACATAATGATCATCCTTCTCCTCCATGATCAGATCATGGCACAGAATCACCCCAACTGACTCCTCTGATATTAAGGATTAAGTACTGAAAAACAAGTACTACTGCTAATTTTCCTTAGACCTTGCTTAAGGATCAAAAGGCCCTGGAGGTGAAGAAGCAGTAAACAGGATATATTTCAACTTTATTTCATCACACAGCTGCTGCAAGCCTTGGGACAAGCCAGCTCCCTACTCTTCCCAACCTCTGACCCCAGTGTACATTTCAGCTAAGCCCCACTTCTAATTAGACAAGATATTGTTACTTGCAAGATATTGCAAAAGACTTTTATCATATAATAAAACTGTATAACAAAAAGAAGTTGAATTTTGGTTTGTCTACGTTACACCCCAAAAACGTGGAGGGAAATGTAGTCTAATTATGAGAACAGCTTTGAATACAAAATTGCTCCTCAGTTTTTTAGTGTTGATCACCGTATTATCCAAATACCTTCTGCAACAGATATGTGATATGAGGAGATGGTATTTTTCACATATTACAAGAACTGACCACCTAGGTGGTCCTCAATGAGATTTAAGGTGATTTTGTGCATCCTTTAGAGATGCCCATGACCAGCTTTGTCTCAGCTCCCCTTTCAGAGCTTTCTTGCTTTCCATGGGGTTTCCCACATTTAAGTCACAGCATTTACTCAAGTGCAACAACAGAGGTTTTGTTCATCTTCTGAGTCTTTCAGCTTTAGGCTGGGTACCAAAAATCACAGCAAAACCTTGAATTAAGAGTGCTCAGTTGTTCTGCACACCTGTCATGTGCAGTTCTGACACAGGAACATCTTGTGAGCATGCAGCACTGAATTCCTCAGAGATTTTTCCAGACAAGTTGTGAGAGGACATGCAGACTGTACCTTCTCAGAGCCTAAGTGTGAACAGTCTGGCATGCAGGGGCTCCTCCTCAATAAAGCTTTCACACCCAAACAAATCCTGAAACAAAACCTGACACATACCAGAATCCTTTTAAAACAGGTAAACCAATCTCCCCCTTCCCCCAGCTTCCCTTTTGGGAACAGGTGAACAGCTGAGCCTGAAAACTACCAAAGTGCCCAACCTCAGGAAAAGGCCAAACCAGGAAGTATCCTGCTAAAACACCCTGAACTTAGCAACAGTAAGCCACCAAAAACTGATATTTGTAACAAAGTCTACACCTTGAAAACAGTCAGTAATACAAGCACAGGTCACAAAATTTGCTTACAGTTTTTCTACACCAGGTATTTCTTTAAATCAACTTTTCCCATGTTATCTGTCCTTTACCTACCATTCTCTCTACAGCAGTTATCACACATTCTGTTGCAGTTTGCAGAATCCCACACCTCATCAAAGTGGTGGGCTATGAGCACCCGGCGACACCTGAAGAGCAGAGAGCAGAAGGGGGCTATAGAACCCAGAGGAAGATAGAGCACCTGCGTTACACATCATGAAAATGGCAAAAGAGGTCCCTAGGGACACCTCAGATCTCAAAACAAGTGCAAAGAATTATCAGAGGAAAAATCAGAGAATACTGCAACACCAGTATTCCCTATCATCTATGCCAATACAGATAATGATTAAAGTGGTGTAGAACAGTTTGGTTGAAGCAGAAGAGTATAATCTGCAGTTTCAAGAGAATGAAAAATGGTAAGAATATGAACTCATTGTTACACAGAGGCCAAAAAAGGCTTTACTGGATGCACCAGCTGTCCACAACACAGATACATATGTTTTCCATGAAGTATTCCAAATATCACAGTGAAACAGATGAAGCAGTAATGTGGAATCTTATGTGGCCATTAAACACTGCAGCTTAAGAGTCAAAACCACAGAACTCCAGTATTTTCTCTGACTGGGATTTGAAATCCAGTGTTTGTTGGCAGATGTTTCACCTTAACGTAACCACTTCCAGAACTGTATCCTGAAGATGGCAAGCTTGTTCCTGTTTTTGTGGGTGGTTCTGTTTGGTCATGAGTTCATTTTGGTTTTGTTTCAGGTTTTTTCTTTTGTGTTTTCTGTTTGTTTGTTTTTTTCAAATGCCCCCTAAAAAACCCAACAAAATTAGCCCATTTAAAAACTAAGCAACCAAGACACCACAGTAACTTACCTGCTCATATTTTGGCAATAAGATACCATATCATACAGCTTTTCTTGGCCAACATTTTCCATCACCACCATGGAGCTGATTCTGAATATATCTCCAAACCCATAATACAGAATGCAGTCAGCTTTTTGGTCATCTCTACCTGCAATGCATTAAAATGAACAGATAATTATAATCTCAACCAATTGCCCCTCAAGTTCCTTGACAAGCTTTTCTCCACATAGAATCAAATCTGCCTTTAAAAAAGTAATGAGATGAACAAGATCAAAAAAAAACCCCAAAACACTTCAAAACATTTTTGGAGGCAAAATTTGGCTGTAACAGGTATTTAGTGCTGCTAAACATTGATCAATTCTTAAAATTCCCTGCTCCAGACTCCCATCCTACTTGTATTTCTGAAATTCATACAGCGATTAAACATCATCTAGAGACAATCTGAGCAAATCATACATCTCAGGCGCTATACAAAATAAAAAATTAATAACTGTATATCAAATCCATGTCACATTATTCTGGTAAGCCACAGATTTGATAAAAAAAATCAAGCATTTAAAAAAATGCTGAGTGGAGGTCTAGATACCCAGTTATTCTTTGTTATGCTGCAGTAGAGGCCTAGTAATGAATGCAGTTCATATTTACAGCCTCTTTTCAGGGGCAGTTTCATTATACCTTTTGAAAACCGTATCAAAGGCAAGAGGATTTGCAGAAGTGTCTGGAAAACTGAAGGACAGTTTTACTGGTTTAATGGATGTAAATGGCAACTTTGCAAAAGCCACTTCCTACAATACCTGCACGTCCACTCTCTTGGTAGTAGTTTTCCATGGACTTGCTCATAGAGTGGTGAATTACAAACCTCACATCAGGTTTATCAATTCCCATGCCAAAAGCAACAGTTGCCACTACAACCTGGGAAAAAGAAAAATATCAAGAAATCATCATCAAGATACCAAACCACACTTTGTTTAAATAAGACGTAAGTCCATGTAAAGTATTTACTTAACCTGGATTTGATTTGTTGCCCATCCTTTATGAACTTTGGTTTTATATTTAGCATCCATGTTTGCATGGTAAGTCCCTGCCTTGATTCCCAGTTTCTGCAAACTCACAGTAACTTGCTCAGAATCCTTCTGAGAAAAGCAGTACACAATTCCTGCACAGAAGTGAAAGAGGCCTCATTGTAATGCCTTAAAAAGGCCAAACAATCCCCAATACTTAAAAAACAATTGCAGAAGTTTTATTAGTTTATAAAATAAATACTTAAAAAGCATTATACAGTCTTTGTGCCTATTTAGTCCATAGTATTGGTATTCATGAAGGAAACTTCAATTATCAGCTTGGACCTAAAGGCTAAAGAGGAAATACAGGTGCCAATCCATAGAATCATGGAAGCATTCCATTAATGTTCAAGGAAGACAATTCTTATTAAAGCTTCTTTAAAGGAGTGCTATACCTTACAACATCTACGGCATCTCACCTGAGGTTTCAGTTAAATCTGCTTTTTGTCATTAGTCAGGCTGGGCTAAATCAGGGATTACACACAAAGCCACGTGATTTGTGATCATCTTAGCACAGTTTGTGCTCAGGGAGCTGTTCCTCACAGCCACAGAGCTCCAAGCAGAGACAGAGACAGACTGCTGCTCCAGAAACCTGGGTTCAGCTGCCTTGGCAGGATGTCTCTCCTCTTTATTTCTGCTACAGAATTTATTCATTACACAAGTCCAGCTTTTACAGTTATGCTTTTATCTGCAATTCACCCCATAACACCTATTCTGAGCACTGAGTAAACAGATGAGTCTTATGATCAAATATGAAAAAACATGTTAAAGATAACAAGTATCCTGACACATAGCTAGTAAATAATGTGTGATTTATGATCACAGAGATCACCTTTTCTGTGCCTTGCTTTTACAATCTTAAAACTTCCTATTATTACCTATGTAAACATTGTTCCACAAACATCAACATTCCACTTCAGAAGATACAAGTAAACAGTAAAGACATTTAAGCACTAATGAATGAAGAGAAATTATTCAAGGTATGGATCTTACTAAATTTCATTTATTCTAATGCTGGATGTCTAATATATGGGGAAGGCAGAATTTTTCTACATGCTTCAAGATCACTTGAAAACATCCTGACATCCTTGTAATGCTGAAGGTTATGAAAGACAACATATGTCTTTTGTGGCACTTTTTACCTGACAGTCCTTTGTATCTTCCATTAATGGTCTTAACTATGTCCTCAATGAAATCTTCGTTATTTGAAGGCTTATGCCGAACCTCAAAAATATATTAAGCACATGTCAGAGTTCAAGTGGGAAAACAGTCTGTCAAACAACCTTATTTTACTTTTTCTAGTATAAGAAACACAACTATTACACCATTTTAAAAAAAAATTGCTATATTCTTTCTTATGAACAGTCAGATTACCATTCAAAAGTCAATTGAAAAATAAACCCCAAAACAAACCTGCAAGCTTTCCCCACCAAGAGCAATAAACAAATCTGTGGCCAAAGTGAAAATACAGCACAACAGAATAATTCACAACCTTTTTGCTATCATAAGACATATTTTCTGACTGGTTGAAACAGTCTGAGCCTGTTGCCTGCCTCTCTCCCAGTACAACAGCACTGCATGCAGAAAATCAGGTAACAAGACCTACCTCATAGTAAAGGTTGGGCCTGTTGAAGGAAGCAGTAAAGGTAATGCACTTCTGAACATGCAAAATATTCTGAGCATCCTTTAAAACATGATTGGTAGCTGTTGCTGTCAATCCAATCAAGGGAGTATTAGGAAACTGTCTTTTCAGGATACCAAGAGACTTGTAGTCTAAGCAAGAAAATAAAAAGGGGAAAGAAAAATATTTCTCATACCACAAATGCAAGCTTAAAAAAGACATTCATGTAGACAGTATTTAATACTGCAAGAAACGTTAATACTGCTAGTTACTACAGAACTAATTTATACATCCAAAGGAAGAAACAAGCAGGTGGCACTTATCAGAAGAGATGTCTTCTAATTGAATTTTAAAGAATCAATCACAGAATCATTTGGGTAGGAAGACACCTTAAAGACCATCTTCTTCCAACCCCTGCCTTCCACTAGACCAGGATGCTCAGAGCCCCATCCAACCAGGCCTTGAACACCTCCAGGAATGAGGCATCCATAACTTCTCTGGGCAGCCTGTGCCTGTCTCACCACCCTCACTGTTCTTCCTAATACACAATCTAAACCTACTCTCAGTTTGAAGCTGTTCCCCCTTGGAGGCCACTCCAACCTCTTGTAAAAAGTGTCTCAGTACTGAAGTACCCTCCAGGTACTGAAAGGCTGCAATTATCAGCCACAATTCAGAAGGCAAAAATGTATGGAAATAGAAATTCTTAAAGAGTTAAAAAAATATGTGTAGCATTGTATTAGCCAACATTTAGGTTATTTTGCAGGTCTGTTTTTACAAACAGCTTTTGAGTAAACAAGAGCTTTTGTAATAAACAAGCAATGTGGAATTTTGATACACAGACTAGACTATGTAAATAGTCTATAAAAATTTAAAGGCTCAGTACTGACAATCGCTGCCTTTGAACAGAAATGCAGCCAGTGGTACATATCCAAATTCCACACTGCCAGTTGAACTAGCCTGGCTCTTGGCTCAGGCACCACTTTTTAGCAAAACCGCTAAGACTGACTATACAGTTAATATTGCTTCAGATCAGGTTTTCTTTCAAAGACAAAAAACCAGTAACCAACAATATTCAACAATCTGCAATATAGGAAAAAGACTGAAGCACACTTTCTTTTCCCATAAATGAGGGCATTTGTTTCCAGTTGCTTTAGAGATTATTAAAATGTATCTCATGAATTTACAAAATGCTCTACCTCTTCCATCAGAAGTGCCAGGGAGTGGTATACAGAATGACACTTTCATGTAGCAATAGATTAAAGGTAACTATTGTCCATATTAAAGATGCCAGCCAAAACCTTTGACTTTAAGAAGCTCCAATTGAAGTAAGCTGAATAAGGCATTTTTCAGAATACTGACAGCAAAGTCAATGTTGAAGTTATCATTTGCATGAACTTAGCTCCCGGACAATTTGTGAATTAAAGTCCTTGAGCTAACACAGGTACTTGTCACACATTAAGAATTCACTTAACACATGAAGGAAGCAGCTGGCCTTATTTCAGGCCCAAGTCATTATTCCCTGATCCCTGAACAGCCCTGCAAAGGGGATTTCTGAGGAGCATACCAGGCCTGAAATCGTGGCCCCACTGACTGCAGCAATGCACCTCATCCACAGCAATGCGAGCCAGGCACCCGGCCTGATAAGCCTTCTCCAGCTTGGACATGAACATTTTGCTCTTTGCAATCTTCTCAGGGGTCACATAAATGAGCTTCAGCTGTGAATTCTTCTTCAGCATTTCCATGTGGACCCACTTCACATGTTCCTGTTCAGAACAACAAGAGACAGCAGAGGGTAACAAACTGGGACAACACACTGAAGTTGCTTAGTGCTAAGGCTCTTAAGAGGTGATTAGCAATTCATAAGGTGTAATTAACAGAGACTGATAAAGTGTTCCACAGTACTATAAGCCTTTGTAGAAGATCACTACATACAAAATGGTCATTTTAATACTTAGAAAATCCATGATGGAACTCTGAAGAAGCAAAGTGTTGAATATGTCTTTGCTTCATTGTGTGGTATCAATATTTCCCCAATAAACTATGATGTACCAAACATCCCTGTGATACTACAAGTGTAAAATAATTCCTTGCACATGACAGTGGTTTTTGGAGTTTTCAGAGTGATCTGCATCAAAGCAGGCTTCCAGTTTGGCACATTGCATCAAGCCACTGACTTATCAAATCCAGTGTCATGTGCAAGTTAATGATCACGGCCTCCTACTAGTCAGGAAAATAACTGTAAAAAAGAAATTGTCTAGTAAGACACTGGGAAATAAATTGCTTCTTGGACTCTGGATCACACAGCTCATCACCCTATAGTAAGAGATAAATAATTCTATGTAAAAGCCTGCACTGCTCAACATGGTAGTAGAGGACAAAAATCACCTGCACCATGTCTAGAAATTGAGTAAAAATCTACAATACACATCAGCCAAAGATACTTCATATCCTCTAAACAGCCCCAAGAAATCTATTTATTCCACAGAAGGTGTTGGCTCCCATGTGCTGTTGTCACTGTAACATGAACACAAGATACCTAACCACCTTACCCATATCACAGCACCCTCCTGGCCAGAGGAGGGTTGCTAGAACTGCATAAGCTGATAAATCTGTCTCATCCATTCAATATTCACAAGTAACTACACAGAGGGGAAACACCAGCACATACACCACAAAACACGTGAACTTAAACACACCTTGCTGCTTGAGGCATTTAATAAAGCTGCAGAGATACCAAGCTGTTCCAAAACCATGAGCTGATCTTCCATGAGCGATATCAAAGGACATATCACCAGTGTGAAACCTGTAACAATCAATCATCATGCAAACTGAGCAGTTCATGTCACAAACATCTCCTCTAATTCCTTTTACTGATGCATCAGCCCTGCTCTGAAGAAATTGCCAAATATAAGTTTAAGCTTCATACACAGCAGTGGATTCTGCTCCTAGATAGTTGACAAGTGAGTGCCAGATCACACAGGGATAATTCTTATTAAATGCCCATAACATACACCTCCTCTTAGGCTCTAGACCACAAACAACTACCTGAGCTCCAAAAAATAAGAGTATAAAAATATACAAAATAAAACAAGCTGGATATCTATGTCTTGAGGTGCTGATTTGCCACAGAACTATGCAGTGACAGGGAGGGGTAAATTTGGCCTTCACAAATAAGTAAACTTCCAGTGCAATTGGATGAGTTATTAAAAATAAACCAATCAAACAAAACCAAATCAACCAAACAAAAACCACACCAAATAATGTTCATTCTCCAAATAACTATAAAAAGGAGAAAGTAAATCTAATTATTTTTATTATGTCCTTTTTTTTCCCCCTTACATACCCTCAGAACAGACAGCTGGTAACTGGTAACAAAGGCTCTTCCCTCCACCTGTAGGCATGACAAGAAATATATCCTTTCCTGCCATTGCAGCATTTACTGTTTCAAGTTGCAGTGATCTAAACTTCTGGAGTTTAAATTTGCTCTGCAGTGCAGTTTTTATCTTCTCATACCATGGAAAATCTGTTAAGGGAAAAAAACAACTCAACAAACACATTTCATAAGCAAATTAAAATATAAGAAGGAGGCGTAATTTACATATTCAATACCTAAATCTGGCAGTGACACAATTCTAGATATGAGAAAGTGTTTAAAGATTCAAAATGGCACAGGAAAAGCTCCACACTACCTGAGTCTGGATATACCATTTTCTAGGGTGGACCTTTGAACACTCGAATTGTAAACAAGATTCACCTCCAGACCAAAGCTTTCATTGCACATGGATGTGAACTAATGTGAAAAACTCAAAACAGATGAACTTTGGAGTGCTAATGATCATGTTAACTCAGTCCAAAATAAGTCCATGTTAACTCATTAGTCCAATAACTAGAAATCAGAATCCCACCCTGAAAATAAATAAAACCAGACACTGAGCCCTACAATAGCTAGGTGCTATTCCCTCATACAAATACAATAATTACAAATAGTGTAAAGAAGCAGGGAAACAATTTTTCCATATATTCCATCAATAATAAGTAGTTATTTAAAAAAAAGAGGGGGGACAAATTGTTTAATCTTCCCCAGAATCACCACACAAACATGCTTATAACAGGCTTTTCTTCTCTTCAATAAAGAGCTAAAGACTGCATTTTCCAAAGATATAATGCTGTAAAAACTTAAATTATACTTCTTGATATATCTTTATGGTACTATTAAAATTAAATGCAGAAAAGCTGTGGGAGATCCAGGTTACACTACACGCAATGCAGAACTTAATTTTGGTACTTGAAGGGACATTGCAAAGAAATTTACAAAGAGCACAGTTAAAATCCAAGGCTCTTCTCAAACCAAAAAAAGCCTCCCACTGACTTCCATGAGCTTTAAATTTGGAACAAATTTAGCTGCTGCTCTTGTTTAATACATACACAGCAATCTGATTGCAAAGACATCAATTTTCAAAGCGCAGGAGGTAAGAATTAAGCATAGAACTAAACAAACCAAATTATTTGCTCAATAGCATAATTTGCAATGATAAAATATCAGTATTCTTACATATGCATAATACTCCTCAAACACAGATAAATATGGATTCAACTACAACATTAATTTCATTTTTAAAAAAGCCTATATATACAATAGATAAAGGCATTCACAAATTGAAAAATAAATTAAACAGGAGAAAAAAAAAATCAAAATATCTGAGTCAAAGTTAGCAAGGCATAACATGGCCAAGAACCAACAACTATTCAGGACTTCATAAAACATTAACTTGAAAGACAGCAGCCTTCACACCACCACAAGACACTTGCCACTTGCACTAATTCTACAATAATGATGTATTCTAGGTTATTTTTGGCAGTTATTTTAGTCAGCATCCATCTAATTTGTATTAATTTGGTAAGACATGAGGCTACATAACCCATCACAAACACTACCAACGTCCTACCCACTCAAGCAAGAGGAAACACAAAACCAGCAAAAAACAACTCTAAGTGCAAAATTGTCATTATCAAATCCTGAGAAAATCCAGAGCAATTTGTTTTAGAACACAAACAAGGAGAAGTACTGCAATATAATTTAACCATTTAGTATACAAGTACTGCAGTAAAAACTTACAATGGGATTCTAAGAGCAAATCAGCTCAAATTGTGACTTTGCAACAAACAAAGAATTAAAGTAGCTTATAACAGGCAATTCTGCTTGAACATATAATTCTGCCCAGAACAACTCAAGATTAGTGTTTAGGAATGCTCAATGAGACAAGTACAAACATTACCCCATTACCCAGGCATGTCAGCTAGCTGATGAAAATTAAATAGGACAACATCATTATCCAAACAAAACTCTGTATAAGTGCATTTTCCCCTACTGGATTAGTTCACCTTTCTGTTACAATATTAGAATTTGACTCTGCAAACCTGTTTTGTTCCATTCCTCAGCTGAGGTTTCAGTGTCTTTACTTCCACCTGCCTCCAGGTCTCCTGAGGACTGTTTTATCAGATTCTTTATTCTTGTCTTCTTTTGAAGGAGCTCCTGCTGCTTATCCACAAGCTCCTGTATCTGCATCTCCACTGCTTGCAGCTCATTCTCAATGGACACCAGCACCTCCTCTAGCACTTCAGGGAAAAGGAAGGAGAAGGTACAATAGAGACTAGAGACAGCCATGTGCTGATGCCAGTTTTAATTGTATTATTTGTACTCCAGCCAACCCCAACGTAAGCATAACATGATCAAGTTGTTAATAGAAAGCACTTATTTACATGAGAAGCAACATTAACCTTTGCAAGTTAAATTCTTCTGGAGTTGAAAATAAGGCCATTAGCAATAAGCTATGTTTCATGCACCAAGATCTCCCTCCTGCACAGAACAAGAGGATCTGCTGAACAAGATTTGGATATAAAGGAAAAATGTTTTCACAAACACAAACCATCCTTCACATGTGAAAGAAGTGAAGCAAATGCTCCCCAAAAACTTGGGTTACACAAGTGACTCTTTGGCAGGAATTTGCCTCTTTCCATCCCAATATAAATGTGTGTGAATTGCAGGTTGTGTTCTAGAATCCAATCCCTGGAGTTTAAAAAAATAATTAACACATACACCTGCATGCCAAGCATGTATCACTATTCCAGAGCCAGGTCAGAAAAGCATAAGAAGAAATTACTTCCTCCCCCACACCCAGAAAACCCAAGAGATTTTGGCCCATCCAGAGCAGATATGATAATATGGTTATGGAAACAAAAATGTGAAATATGGAAAAAATATCTTCATTTCAGATAGCACAAAATTATGACAGTTCCTAAATGCCCACTGCTACTCAGCAGAAAAGAGTTAATTAAGAGTATCTTAAAATATGAAGCATATTTTCAAAATATTGAAAACCAAGTAATTTCCTTAACAAATTTGATTTTCATCAGACAAATAGCTTGGGCTGGAAGGGCCCTTAAAGATCATCTTGTTTCAACTCCCCACTGGACCAAGTTGCTCAGAGCCCCATTCAATCATGCCTTGAACACTTCCAGGGATGGGGCATTTTGGTTTGGATAAGAAATAAAAAGTTATCCAGTAAAATAATTTTTTTCTTCAAATCTTAAGTATAATAGCACAATAGGCCCCACAAATGCTTTTCTGCATACATTAAATTCATGTAAATAACAATCAGTAACATCAGGTGATTGTGTCTTGTTAGCTAAGAGACAGAAAAATGAACATTAATTGTGGATTACCTGCAACAGCTGTCATCTTTGGAGATTAAATAACGTTATCTCTAGGAGGTCTTATTTAACCAAGCAACTGTCACTAAAAAGAAAATGAAATAAATACATTTTAAAATATATTTTATAAGTAAACCGTCTCCACTTAGAACAAATTTACTGCAGGAGATTCTTCATTACCAGAGCTGTTAAAGCAAGAGTTTAAGTACTGGTGAATTTAATTTGCTTACATAAAGAAGCCCCACTAGATGACAACTGCTTTTTTCCTTCAGCAAAATGGATACACACAAACTCACAACCAATTCCCAAGTCCACAGATCACCAATCTTCTAAATGAATCCAAGAGAATTTTAACCAGGTCATACCCCTCCTGCAAGAGGAATGCTCTAATGTAGACCAGTCACTCACCAAGTGCCCATTATAATTTTGGATTTCTTCAAAGATTATTTTACAGAAAAGTCTGAACACATTACACTGTGCCCCTTAGAAAGGCAGCCACCCTAACACCGAGACGATCTGTGAGGAGGAAGTGAAAACGTGGTTTGGTTTAGAGAAGGGGGATCAACTATGAATAGATCATCAGTGAAATGAACATAGAATTGTATTTATTGGCTAGGTTTTTTTAACAACAGTCTTCACCATATTATATGTTAACAATACTAAATCCAAGAAACTTTATATTTTCTGTTCTTGCATTCTGAAATACTTATTATGTAGATGGAAGCAAAGTCCAGTGGAAGGTGAAAGGGAATAAATTCGGCAGCTCCCCACTATCAGCTGATTCCACCATAACAAAGATCTTTCCCGCTCCTATAAATGGAGAGGGACATCTATATTAAAAATTATGTGCGAATTAAACACTTCTGCATCACCCAGGGCCAGATCCAGACACCTCTTAATCACCTCCAGGGATGGCAACTCCACCAAATCCTTGGGGAACCTACTCCAATGTGGGAATACTCACACGCATGTAGCGTGAATATGACATGGAAGCCGTATACAAATCCATACAGTGGAATATTCTCAGCATTCCTCACCCACACGCCAGCTGCGGGCACGGTGCTTGCCAGGCCGGAAGCAGCCAGTCGCTAGGGCTGCAGGACGGGCCAGGATAGATGGACGGACACACGGACAGGCAGGGAAGGCGCTGCCCGGCGGGTGCAGGATGGAGCGGGATGGATGGAGGAAGGGATAGAGGCTGCCACAGCATGCAGGACACCACCGCGCCTCGCTGCCGTGTCCTCCCGTGCAGCGGGCTCAGCCCTGGCTCGGGCCGATAACTCCCACAACTGCCCGCTGTTAATGCCGGCCGCGCTCCTGCATCTTTTATCTTTTATCCTTTATCTTTTATCTTTTATCCTTTATCCTTTATCCCTCATCCCTCACCGCTCCCGCCCCGCGGCCCCGCTCCCACCTGCGCCGCGCGCGCTGGCCCCGCCCCTTCCGCCGCCCCCCCTCAGCCACTGGCGCGCGGAGCCTGGCGCGAGCGCCGCCCCTCCGCCAATCAGCGCCGGCCGCGGGCAGCGTGGCCGTGGGAGCGCGCCCGCGCGGCGATACAAGGCGGCTGCTGATTGGCGGCTGGCGCGGCCAATGGGCGGGCGGCTCTCATGCGGCGGGGTGCGTGTTTCCGGAAGACGTGGCCGCCGCCGGTCCCGCTCCTGCCGGTGCCGCTGGTCCCGCTCCCGCCGTCACCATGATCTCCCTGTCCGACACGCAGAGTAAGCGCTGCCCTCGCTCCCCCGGGAAAGCGGCGAGGGGCCGCCCACTGCGGGGCTAGGGGCGTCGGAGGCAGGGGGGTCCTAGGGCGGCCGGGCTCGCCGGGCCCGCACCCTTTGTCCGCGGCGGGGCCTCCCGGGAGCAGCCGAGCAGGGTCCGGCCGGGCCCCTGGAGACCGGCTGGAGCCCGCGGCGGGGCGGGAGCACACAGGGGCGGGGGGAGCTCTCGCGGCCGCATCCCCGCAGTGGAAGCCGCGGCGGCCCCGGTGCGGCGGTACCGGGAGCTGGCGGGGAAAGGGAGATGGGATGGAGAGAGACAGGGCAGCGCTCGGCAGGGCCCCTCGCCCTTAGGAGAGCTCTGTCACCAGCGCGGCCGGCGTTTGTCTGGGGCTGCGGGTGCTCAGTGTGCTGTGCTGTGCTGTGGTGGAATCACAGAATGGCCTGGGTTAGAAGGGACCTCAAAGATTATCTCGCTCCAACCCCCTGCCATGGGCAGGGACATCTTCCACTATCCCAGCTTTGTCAGAGCCCCATCCAACCTTGCCTTGGACACTGCCAGGAATGGGGCAGCCACAGCTTCTCTGGACAACCTGTTCCAGTGCCTGGCTACCCTTACAGGAGAAAAACTCTTCCTGTAGTCTAACCTAGCCCCTCTGTGGGTTTATACCGATCCCACTATGAATGAATGAATGAATGAAGGAAAGCTGAAAAGTAAACAAAGTAGCGCTTAGCTCGATTCTTCCCATGTACCTCCCTGCGGTCGTCAGTGGTCTGGAACCACTTAATTATCTAAATAGTTTTACTGTGCTGCTCTTGCTGGTACCACACCAAACATCTGCAGGTGACACTCAAGGGGCTTCAAGGTGAGGACAAGGCGTTGAAGTGAAAAAAAGTAAAAATACTTGTATGTGGCCATAATTTTGTTTCCACTGAAGTGCTTGGAAAGAGAGATTAAAGAAATCAGAGTAAAGAAGTTTGTAAGTGTGTCCTGGCAGCCAGGAGGAGCAGCGGTATCCTGGGGCTCATCAGGAACTGTGGCCAGCGGGTCAGGGGAGGTGATCCTGCCCCTCTACTCGGCCCCAGTGAGGCCAAATCTGGAGTGCTGTGTCTAGTTCTGAGCTCCTCAGTACAGGGGAGACAAGAAGCCAAATCTGGAGTGCTGTGTCTAGTTCTGAGCTCCTCAGTACAGGGGAGACAAGAAGCTACTGGTGAGGGTCCAGCAGTGGGTCACAGAAATCATGAGGGGTCTGAAGCATCTCTGTTACAAGGAGGGACTGTGGGACCTGGGTCTGTTCATTCTGGAGAAGACTGAGAGGGGATCTCATTAACAGATATAAATATATCAAATTGGTGCCAAGAGGACGGTGCCAGTCTTTTCAGTGGTGCCCAGTTTCAGGACAAGGAGCAATGGCCATGAAGTAAAACACAAGGAGTTTAACCTCAACACGAGGAAGCTCTTCTTTACACTGGAGGTGGCAGAGCCCTGGAACAGCTGCCCAGGGAGGGTGTGGAGTCTCCCTCTCTGGAGACACTCCACACCCACCTGGGCACGTTCCTTTGTCACCTGTGGCAGGTGACCCTGCCTTGGCAGGGGGGTTGGACTGGGTGATCTCCAGAGGATCCTTCCAGCCCTAACAATTGTGATTGTGATAACAGCTTAAGCAGCAAGGTAAAGGACAATGATAGGCCTTTGATTTAAATGACCATCTCATGTATGATGCATTGCCGGTATGATTGCCACAGAAGGAAATGAGTCTGCCTGATAAGCACCACAGCATCAGTTAAGAAAAGAGGGTGTGAAAAAATTGGAAAAAACCGAAAAGTTAAAATAGCAAAGTTTTGATATCAGGATATACTGGAAGTAAAGGTATTGGAGAGCCAATTAAGGCCAAGGATGAAGGCAGGCAGCAGAGTTTAGCAGCATTCAGGATCAATGATTTCTTGAGATATACAGATACTGTGCTGTTACTGGGATGAGTATTAAACTTTGGGGTTAGTTTTTAGATTTCTGGTTTATTAAATCCTTGTGGGCTTTTCTTTTGCCCTTAAATTCCTGTCTGGAGTATTTGTTGGTCAAAAAAAAATTAAAATCTCTTCAGAAAGAGACTTAATGTTTTTCTTTTGGTCAGTTCCTCATGTGGGACCTTCAGCTATTTCAAGTGCTAAGACTGTTGATTTTAACTGTCAGAGACAAGAGTACTAAATAAAATACTCACATTTAGGGGGTTTAAGGTTTGGGTTTTTTTCAGTTTTTATGAAATTCTGAAGCCAGTTCATCAGGTATTTTAAAATTCACTGCTGTCTGAAAAAATAGTTAGCCATAGAGTCACTGGTGGAGTAGTATGTTAAATACTGTATCAGTTGATGTTTGGAAAGTTAATTCTGCATCTGTAGCCTAGAACATAATTTTAAGTGGTGTGTTGAATGGTGTTATCAACCACCAGTAATTGCAAAAGAATGCACTTAGCTTTTCCCAAATTAAATTTTCAGTACTAAAAGCTACTGCTAGCAAAATAATAGTTATACATTGAATATAAGCTATTAGTTTTTGTCTTCTAAAAGCCTATAGCACACAATTCCATTTTATTTTGCACTATGTAATGCTCTATAAAAGGCTGGGGATGTGTATTGTCTGTCCTAATCTTTCATGAGCAACGTATCTTAATTTTGAATCTTAATATCTACTAAGCTTTTTTGACACAGTGCTGCAGTAGTCTTGCACAGCTCATGGAATTTCTGGGGAAACATTGATGAAGGTTTGCTTCCTTGTCTCAGGAAATCAGAATAATCCAGAATAAATACAATCTGGCTAATGCGTGCTTCTACATTTCTAGGCATTGATATGTTTTATTTGACTAATGTGGGAAAGCTCTTCTGCTTTCCTGGGAAAGCACAGGAGAAAAGATTTTAAAATAGTTTGCTCCCTCTATAAATATTCATAGTTTGTTGTTGAAAAGCTTTTATACAAAATGCCAGCACTTTTTCCTTTCTCTAAGAAGTGTAGTTAAATATATTTACAAATTCTGATACAAATCAAGTCAGTAACACCCTCTGCTGAGCTATCAGCATCAGAGGATAATAGTTCTGGACCATTCATCTTCTTCCAGCAGTTATTTTGGGATAATGAGAATAATGTTCGTTTCTCTTTTTCCCTTTTCCCTCCACTAACCAGAGAATATGGGCAACTTCTGTAGTGAATCAGAATCCATTGTGGCAGAAATGATTACAAACGGGTTTTGGGTGATTAGAGAAGTGTCAGGGTGGTGATTGCAGCAGCTGTTGGGAGTTGGCCTCTGCCTCCTTGCCAGATCCATACCTTGAGCTGTGTCTGTGGGAGGAGTGAATACTCACTTCCCATGACTGCATATTTATCTTGCTGGCAGCTGGTAACTCCTTTGGAGTCCTGCCTCCAAGTGTTTTCCTTCCAGAATACAGATTGTTTCTGCTCTTCTGAAGCAAAGAGTACTGGAGAAAAGGGCAGCTGCAATTGTTACATTGCATTCAGTCACCAGATCCATTGAGATACAATTTGCAATTCCGTTTTTCATGGTAAACAAGTAGGGAGAGTGCCTGTAGTAAATTGATTGTATTGAGTTACTTAGTGTTTTTAATTGTGGACTGTTAAATGCTCATAGTAACAATTTAAAGTGGCGGGCAACACTATAGAACTACAGCTCTAACAGCAAGTACTCTGCAGCCTTGCTGAAAGCAAAGCCCTTAGAGAAGTTTGGGGATTGGAATGTAGCAAATGAGCTGTTTTGAAATTTATTTACAATAACTACTTGGAAGTCCTGAAACAGGCATAATTATCCTCCTTTACTCCCAAGCTCATCAGGCAACAGCAAATGACCAACTACATCAACAAAGTGCAATTAAAATATATTGAGGTAGATCTGGCCAACAGTAGCAGTGAGGACTGTGATTGTGGATGTGGTTTTTTGTTTGTTTCAGGACAGCCTGTGTGAAACTACTTGGAACTTCAAAATACACATATATACAGGCAGAATAGTAGGACATGTTTTCCTAAGCTGTTTTGTGTCCTGTAGATTTCTAAATTGTCTGGTCACAGGGAAAGCAATAATAAATATGTGTGTTTGCAGCCCTGTTGCTGCTGTTCCTGGCTTTTCTCTCCCATTCAGTCTGTGTGAGAACCAAAGGAAGGTTTTAGAGATACAGAATTAAAAGCATTTCTAATAACAGTCTCCAAGATACTTTAGAGGCTATTGTCAAATGGTAGTTTTAATCATAGCTTGACATTTCTAGCCCTGTTTCTCATAGAAACCTTCCATCCTACTCTTGGCTTCCCTGTATTTCTTGAACATCCTTTGCAGAACTCAAAGTTTATAGAACTGTTTAGACTGGGAAAAAACCTTTAAGAGCATTGAGTCCAACTGTTAACCCAGCACTGGCCAGCCCATAGTATAAGCAAATATATTAAGTACAAAAGGTATTTAAAAAAAATACGAAAATTAAGATCATAAAATGAAAAATTTCATAAAATGAAACTGCTATGCAACATTAGCAGTCTAGAAATATTGTATCTATGTGTAATGTAGATCTACCATTTAATTAATAACAATTAAATATGGAGCATGAAAATTATAATTGAACATTAATCCCTCAATATTTAGTATCTGCCAGTTTTGTGAAAACTGGCAATTGTCTGGAGGCCTAGGCTAGTGTTTGATAGCTGTCAGCACATGTGTAACTTGGAAAAGTCCTGCAGGATTCATCCAAGTTGTGTTCCATCTGGAAACTGAGGGGAATGAAACTGCTATGCAAGGTCATGGGAGATGGAACATGAGGTTTCAGGAGGATGGAGAGGACCAGGGTACTATTACTATGGTAATAGTAATATTAGTACCAGGGTACCATTACTATGGTAAAGTTAAGGGGATTACTATGGTGAAGTTAATGGGATAAGAGATACAAATCCCAGAGCATTCTGACTTGAAAGAGAAGGATCACAAGGATCCGCTCAGTGATCCACAAGGATCATTGAGTCCAGTTCTTCAGTGAATGACCCATACAGGAATCAAACCCACAACCTTGATGTTATTTGTACCATGTTCTGACCAACTAATCTAATCTAAAAAACAAAGTTTCATTATCTCTTTACAAAACAATCCTTTTCTCCATTAGCAACTAATCAAAGGACATATGTCTTTGCCGTGTGTATATATGCATGATTGCTTTCGGTTGAATTCAATTTCAGTGTCTACTTCCAAATACGGACTTTTTTGATAAGCAGCTTCCAAAGATCTGTCTGTTGAAGTACTTGGTGTCTACAAGATTTATATTTGTACACTCAGGGAAGTTTCTAAATTTAAAATGTCTTTAGATTGAATGTTCTAATTTTTTCCCCAGTTTTTATCCATGACTTTTTTCTTGGTACCATGTTTTGTTACATGACTACATTTGCTTATTTTTCAGAGATTGGAATGGGACTAACAGGCTTTGGAGTGTTTTTCCTCTTCTTTGGAATGATACTCTTCTTTGACAAAGCTCTTTTGGCTATTGGAAATGTAAGTGCCTTTTCAGTGCTACTTAGAATCAAGTATGTGATCTATTAAAGATAAACTAAAAATAAAACACTATGTTATCAGTTTGAAGCTGCATGACAGAGATTACTGTGGTAATTTGGTATAAAGAAGGAGTTGTGCTCAGTGATAGGAGTGAATCATTTTTTCTGCTTGAGGTTAGAACAGCTCACACTGATGTGAAAATATCACCTTGGGTCGGGTCTGTGGGATGTTGGTAGACAAGAAGCAGCTTGTTCCACAGTTGTTGTGCTGCTGCAAATGTGATTTTTTGTGATCCTCTAAGATAGCTGTCAATTTAAGTGTATGTTTGGATAAGAATCATTAAGTTTGTGCTAGCAAATGTAGCTTTGCAGTGCTGTATGAGGAAAGAAAGAAGTTTGAATTGCTGGCATTTCTGGCTTTAGAAGAGTCAGACCTCTTTCATAAAAGAGAAATTCAGTATCTTCAGCTTCTACCAAATTGAAGTTGTTACTCAAAGCAGCACAGAAAATAAATCCTAGTTCTGGTACATGAAATTTCCAATCCAAATATAAAATGACAGGGTGTTTTCTGCATGTGATAGTCTCTGTGCCTTTGCTGTTCTCAGCTTTGCCAGCCAAAGCACAGCCTGATTGGTAGAGGTTCACCTCCTGTTTTGCTGATGCCTAAAACTCTGCAGCCAAACAGATCAGTTTCATTATCAAATACTGAGATTCCCTGAAGGGAAATATAAAATTGTGTATCTGAATTTGGGTGCATTAGTTGAAGCATCGTTATGAACCATCAAATCAAGTGTGCAGTGGAGGAGTGAAAAATGAAATAATGCTTATTTTTTCTTTTCCTAATGTAAGGTGGAAATACGAGATCCTGTTTAGGGCAAATGAAAACGTAGGTAGGAAGAGACAATGACAGGCTATGTGGTAACCAAAGATAATGCAAGAAAAGGTACTGTATCCTTGCAGAGAGTTGTTTTTATTTTAAAAAAAAGTTATATCAGAAAGGGCAGGAAGTTCTAAGAAAGTGATTTATTGAATACCGTACAAAACTTAAACTTGAATAAAACAATCTTGAGTAAAATCTGAGATACTATTCCTTTCTGAGCAAAAATGTTGCTGAAATAATTCCTAGTCCTGTTGCTGCAGGATACCAGAAATAGTTCTAACTAGTTGGCACCAGTGTGATAGTGTTTAGTCTATACTGGAACAAAAAAAATAAACAGTAAAAAGGCTCTACATAGTAAAAAACAACTGTTCAGATTTTTCCTTCTCTGGCTTTGCATTATGAGTAGGTCAGTAGAAGCTGTTGAAGATGTCAGTGGCACAGAGCAGAGGAGCTTTTATGTCTGTTCTTAGTTTTTAGGAACAATTGATGTCAGTAGTACTAAGCTTCAGCACCACTTGTGGTAAAAATTGTGTGTATGTGACAGGGCAGATACAGCTGTTGTCAGCAGGTCTTTTGTCTTGAGTGTGTTTGGCAGAGACCACAAAGGATAGACTCTTTACTTTCAAGCAGCTGAGAGCTACAAGTGCTTTAAGATGGACCTGACAAAAGAAAATCAATAGTAAATTCATTCTCACCAACTGTCTTTTGGTATTAAAAGAAGTTGTTCAAGAAAAGCAGTCTAATTTTTAAAAAAAATATATATATATGTTTACATACTGTACTTGGGAACATAATTTGTTGTTTTCTTTCTTTGGTTTGTTTTTGTCTTTTCTAGGTTTTATTTGTGGCTGGCTTGTCTTTTGTTATTGGTTTAGAAAGAACATTTAGATTCTTCTTTCAAAAACACAAAATGAAAGCAACGGGCTTCTTCCTGGGTGGTGTGCTCATAGTTCTCATTGGCTGGCCTTTAATAGGAATGATCCTTGAAATTTATGGATTCTTCCTATTGTTCAGGTAAGTCTTATTTGAAAACAGCTTTGTTAGTTTATCTAAGAATAAATGTATTTGTGTAGTGTTTCTGTGTTAGAGTTGTCAAAGCAGCATCCTTTAAGTGTTCCTTTTGGACAGATGTTACATGAAATTGTTTATTTACAAGTTGGTAAGTATTTTTCCAAGACTCAAATCTGCTAATGTTTATGAAGCATTTATCAAAGTGACTTTAACAATGTTGATGTCTGACCAAAGATTTGTAAAGCTTCAAAACATGTGGGAGCCCAAATTGTTAGCAGTATGAAGTTTAAATATCTCCTCATGGAAAAGGGGTACTTGGTACTTTTTTTGGTGGGGAGTTTGTTCTTTTCTTCAACAAATGGGGCAAAATATTTAGTTACTACCATCCTAGATTTGTAACCTTACCATTTCATCACTATGGAAGCCCAGGGAAATGATGGTTTCTGTCATGTTTCATTACAATTGTGCCTTAGGGTCAGAACTGCTTGTTTGGGTTAGCAGTATCTTGACTGAGTTTAGGAAAAATGGAAATTCTATTCTTTTTAACAGCAATCTTGAAACATGTTATAACTTTCACAATGTGTCATTTAAGTTCTTCATAAATGCAACTGTAATTGTGAAAGAATTTGACTTGTTACAACCTGCATAGATATCTATATTTTTATCTATATTTCCATGGTTGAAATTCTATGCTTCCCTACAGAACAAAGGGAAAAATATGCAAAAAAAAGTAGAAAGGGAGGCTTCTGGTTGTTCTTGGACTTCTGTTCAGATACTGACCATTTCGCTAATAGTTATTGATCAAATTTCAGACCCTGAAGTGTTCAGTGAATGGCTAAATCATACAGTTCCTGTTAATCAAAGTGAAACCATTGTTCTCATGGAGCTCTTTTTGTACTCACTAAAATTGTGTGTTAATATTTAGTATTTAGTTCAGATAAAATGTTTCTTTTTAAAAACAAATTGAACTTGGCTCCTACTGGAGACAGTAAAATTTCAGAAAAATGAATTTTGTGGGTTTAATGTATTTCTTATTATTCTACTCTGTGTTACTCTGAATTCTTCACTGCAAGTGCTTTGATAATCATAGTATTTCACTAAATACATTGTCACTTCTTGCATGTTGTGCTTGGTTTAATCAGCCAGTACAAAGCAAGTAGAATGTGTTTCCAGCAAAACACTCTCCTTTTAGAACATCTCAAAAGAGTTATAAGTTAGTATGTCTAAGCAGGTATGGTTATGTATTATCTAGTGGTGCTTGCAAGGTAAAATAATGTTGAGAGGTTTATAAAAGATCAATAATTATCCCTAGGACTATCCATTAGCCTGAAGGGAATCAACGAGGGATGAATAATTCTAGGTGTGAATATTTATCTGAGCTATTTTAATTTAAAGCATCTGGAGACTAGTGGTTTGGACTGAATGATCTTGTATGTTTTTTCCAATCTTGATGATTCCATGATTCTGTGACCATCTTTTCCAGTGCTTATTTGTTGGTAGAATTTAAATCCCTTGCTACAAGGTTGGCTAGTGACTACTTCAAGCAAAGCTTTTTGTTTTGCTTGTATCTTGTTCAGTTCAACCATCATCCTGTTGCTTCTTTCTGAAGAAGTTATGAAGTCTTTCCTCAAGCATAATTTTATACTGTTCCTCAGGGTCCTGCAGCTTGGTTGCATAGCAGAAAACTACCCTGGCTATTATGGGACACTTCTTATAATCTAAGGTGCTTTTGGAGCCTTGTTCAGATTATAGCATTGCAAAGTTATGGCTGACAATATTATCCCTACTGTACTGACTATTCCTTATTCTTGGACACAGCGGTTATTTTAATCTGTTATAAGTGGTTTGTGTGCCCTGCCTCACAATTTAGTGGGCTGCTGAAATGATCTGATCTTTAAAAAAAAAAATAAATCTGTAAATGCCCCCTTATTGGTGTGGATATTACCCAGCAAATAGTTCCAGCAGTGTCATGAAAAGGATGATGACTCGTGAAACATCGCTGTTTCACTGTGGCTGAGGCCTCAGTGCATGTTAATCCTTATTCCACACAGGGAATGTTAAACATGAGATTGCTGGGAATGCCACCAGCTGGCTGCAAACAGCTGAGATACTGCCACAGAAAATTTATTTTTCTGCTGAAGAGATTAAGTAGACAGTGCATGGGCTACACCATAGCAGCTAAGCCAGGCAACATTGCCAGGGTCATGATTCAAGCCACTGACTTAAATGTGGGAAATAAATGAATACACAACTCTGTCGTGCTTGGTTAATGTAAAGTTAATTTAGTTTATGTTAATGTACTTAATACATTAATTAATGTAAAGAGTACCATACCTGGTTTTAATTAATCAGAACTAACTTCACTTGTTTCTACATTGGGTCTTGAATGTATTTTCTGTAATATAAAGAGGAATTATCTCAAAATATGTATGTTAATTTTGAGAAGTCAGTTTTGTTGACTAAGTTGGGTATTCTCGCTTATTTTTTTATGAGCTGAGGGTTGCCAGCTATGAAGAAAATTAAATCCATTTAAAAAGACACCATTTCTTTCCTGGTTTTCTCCTTTCTCTGATGAATGTGTATGGATATATTTGGTAAACAAGTGTGCTGCTAACAAGTCGCAAAATTTTATGTAATCTTAGTTTAAAAATTACCTGCTATGTTTTTTCATGTTAAAGCAATATGAGAAATTTTAAAAACTAATACAATCTTCTGATCTCTTATCTGAAGGGGGTTCTTTCCTGTGGTGGTTGGCTTTATTAGAAGAGTTCCAGTTCTTGGATATCTCTTGAATTTACCTGGTATAAGCTCGGTAAGTTTGGTACTTCATGCAACAACTGAAGCATGTTCTGGTTTTTATTCCACTGCTATAGCACTTGTAGAATTGCATCAAAAATAAATCAAATTCAACTTTGGAGCAATGACTTCAAATGCATTCCTGTACAGTTCTTGCACCATAGACATCACATTCATTCCCAGGGAGAGAGTTCTAGGTGTAAAAGGAACAAAAGGATGCATTTGGAGGAGCTGCCCTTGCTCATGGGTAGTGAAGTGGGCAGAGCCCTGCATTGTGACTGGGAGTGCTGGGGTTCTTCCTGTTTCACTGCTGGCCCTGGCTGACCAGATAGGTGAATCCTGCCACTGCCCTGGGCCTCTTCTCCTGTCTGTACAACAAGGAGGACACCATTTGTGGTGCAGTATTTGGGTGAACTTAGGAAAAGTTGCCTGTAAAAAGCAAACCGTGGAGTTCAGTGTTAAGTTGCAGCTTGTACAGTAAACCCAGAAACTCAGGATGCATAGTCATTCATCAGATCTATTTACTGAGGTCCACTGCACCAGGCTGTATCCTTTATTTTAATAAGATTTGTATTTTTTCAAATGTAGTTTTCCATTTTTTTAACCAAATGGCCAGGGATTTGAGGACAATTAACAGAAAGATGCTAATCTAGGGTGTTTTCAGTCAACTACTTTTACTGTGCTAATTTTTCTATGTATTTTAATATAAGCATTTGTAATACTAGTTTTGAAAGCAACAGTTTTAATACATACTACTAAAAATTAATAGTGAGAAAACTTAGATGCATACAGTCTGTTTTTTAAAAATGAGTGTTCCAGATCATCTGTTTCAGTCTCACAGTTAGGCCAAGTTGTGGCTCATAATTCATGATCAATTGAATGTTTCATCTGTCAATTGATCTTAATCATATTTTATTTGATCATAATGGGGTTAAATCTCGTTTTTAAAAGATAATTGTTAATGTTTTATTCAAAGCCTACGTAGGCTCAGAAGAGAATCCACAGTAATGGTCAGTTGAAATATCTTCCTTGGTCTACTAATGCATGTGTGGCTGAGACTATTGTTTTGTTTTAACCATTAAGCTGGCAGTGTTATCTGCATTCCTCTATTTCCTTTCTCATTCTGTTGCATCTTCATGTTGCACTGTTAATGTCTATATGAGAAAAACATGTTATGCAGAAACACAACTGCAGTTGTAACAATTTTGGTTTTCACAAATCTAAACCATGAGACCTCGGTGAGTACTACTTGACTCTCATTTCCAGTCACATACTAACTGTGCCAGTAGCAAGCAGTATTTGAGAGTAGTAGAGACTGTACATAAATGTTATCAACTTAAAACCTTTTTGTCTCCTTTTCCACAGCTTGTAGATAAAGTTGGAGAAAGCAACAACATGGTATAATGACGAGAGGGTGGAAGACTGATCTAAACTTTTACTGTATTATTTATAAAATCCCTTTGAAGAATACTCAGCACAAAGATTAAGTTGTGTACAAAGGAAAAAGCTTGTTACGTTCTTTAAATAACAGTTTAATTTAAAATGTATAGTCAACGATATACATTAGAAAAGAAGCTCAGCAAGTATGCTTCTAGGAAAGTAACTCCAGAGTTTGGGAAGTAAACTGAAGAGGGGAAAGTCATGGAATAACCCATGTTACAACTGTTCAAGAACTATTTTTGTTGGGTTTGGAAAACATGCTAGAGGCAATGAAACCTTGTGGAATTAACGGTGCCTGTTCTTTACCTCCTTATTTTGAAGGTGTTGTAGAGCAAACAGGCCTACATTTTTAAGGGTGACCCAAATTTACCCAACCCTTTGCTTGCTATCTTCAGAGTGCAAAAAAATCATACAGGAAACTTCTTGTGTAACAAGAGATGCATCTTTGCATGAAGGTTAAGATGACTATTCATCTATAAGTGTATTATGACAATAAAAAGGAAACCCTACACAGTTCTGTTGTAAACATTTTTGTAAATATGTGGCTGAAATACAGCATTGTTATCTTAATGTTTCAAAGCCAAATGTTAATTGATTGTATTTGCCTTCCATTTCGGAATACGCAAAAGGTCAATCTTTAATAACTTTGGTCTTAAATGTTGGTTCTAAACATGTAGAGCTCAGTGGGGAGCTCTGGAAGCTGACTTGCAGTCCTTCCAGGTTGTTCTTGAGCCATGTTACATGTGCATCCCGATGAGAATGTAGCCCCTTGTCACTAACATGAAAACTTTGTGAAATACGCTTAGTTCACAAAAAACTGCATAGGTTGAGGTGCTGATGTGAACCCTGTGACATGTAACTTATCAGAATTTGGAGCTTTGTTTTTAAAAAGTTTGAAACTAAGCTTTCTTTGTTTACTCTGGAACTACAATTTACTTTTATTTTTTACGGTAATAAAATAAAAACTTAAAGTTCTGTGTATGTGAGTCTCTGGGGAGAAAACAGAGTGACTGGGGCTGACTAAAGATCAAGTGCCAATCTCCATGTGTTTGTAACTTGTTACTGGGTTATCTGATTATCTTCAAACAAGTCTTGGTTACAGCAACAGATTTGTTGTTACAGAGGGCTTTTTGCTAACCTGGAATAAATGTCCCCTCCTAATGCACAGGTCACATTTCTGCTTCTGTTGGAATTTCATTGTGCACTTTCAATAATCTTAGTTACAGCATCCTCACCTAACAAACCGTGCTTGTTCAGTGGATTGTGTTCGTGCAGGCAGGGAGGGTTTCTGTTGTGTTTGACTTTCTTTTCCCTTTCATATAATCCTGAAACAATTACCCAATGTAGTATTAAAAGTAGCTATGTAGCCTAAAGGTCTAATGACTGTGGGGTTTTTTGTTGTTGTTGTTGTTTCTTTATTATGCAGTTAAAATTGGAATTTTCCAAAGTAAGTTCTAAGTTTAAAAAAATCCTCATATAACAACCCTTTTGAAAGTTGCTCTGAAATCTATTTGTATAAAACGTGGGGTTTTTTCTTTGCAACTGTATAAATAGCCACAATCTACTAGTATCAGTGATTAATTTGCTACCTTCTAAAACAGGCACAAAATGATTCAGAAAAAAACCCCAACAAAACAGCCTGTTATTTTACAATTAATAACATCCGAAAAAGCTGGGTTTATTTTATATATGACCAAAAATGGCTGTGTTTGCTTCATGGCATGTGCATTGCAGTTTAGAGTCAGGAGTAAATATGACTTGTGGGCTCTACCTCAAAAGATAAACCAATTTTAACTGCTCCTATAGCTCTGTTGTGTGTTTCAATGTTATCAAAGACTAGAGAATGGTACTACAGCAGCTTAGCCAACTCGTCCTGTTTGCTGTGGTAGGGCACTAGTCTGTGCTGTGGGAACCAAGTGCTGTCTAAAGCAGACAGTGTTCATCATTTACCTTAGAAATCAGCTACCTGAAGGTTTCTGTTCTTTGGTCTTGAGAAATAATGTGAAGGAAAAGGTGGTTTGCACCACATGACTGTGGATCTCTGGCTGCAGCAACTTGCTTGGTAAGCTGAAGTACCTTCATCAACAAGAAAGTTGATGATGTCTTTTGGAGGTGGTTAATATGTTGCTGTGGATGATCTTTTGCCTCTGAGAAGCTGGGGTATATGCAGGTCATCTCATTTATATTTAATTAATTGTTTTACATCAAAAGTCAATTTTTTGTCACACGTGAACTGTTGTGAAAAGCATCTGAGGGAACAGAATTGTATATTGAATTTAGCATAGTCTATCCCTCAAGGTAATGTTGTCTTTGAGATGGTTTTGCCAAGATAAATATGGGTGGCAGCAAAGGTCAAAACAACTTAGCCTTAAAGTGTTTCTGTCCTTGTAAAAATATCTAACAGAAACATGCTTGGAATGTTTCCCCTTTTAAATGTAATTTATAATTGCTGCTTTAAAACTCGTAAGGATGGATCTTATTCTGAGCAGATTAATACTGTAAATATCCTTGTCATACCTTGAATAAATGGGTACCTTTTTCTATAATTTGTCTCTGTGTCTTCATGTGCATATTTTAAGAAAGTCTGGTGACAAATTTTCCTTTCTAGAGGGTCAGGAGTACAAGCTATTACTGCTTGGCCATCTTACACTGTTGTGACTTTTACAGTAAATAGGGGCTTGGATTAATCTTAAATAGAAAGGTTTCCTCCCTTTTTACAGCAAACCTTTTACATAAGCATCCCCCTAGTTTTTCAAGTTCCAGTTTTGGACACAGCACAACAAAATATGAAATTTCAGTAATGTGGGAAACTGCCTCCGTTTTTTTTTTCTCTGCGGAAATAACTGTGAAACTTCAGGGGGAAAAAAAGAGCGTGTTGTCTAGATTTTGGAGCAGGTTTTTAGTCTAGTTCAAGGATATGACCATGAGTTCCCTGTATCCTAGAAAGTGGGCTGATAAGCAGGTTTACCATTGCGTGGTGTTCTGCAAGCTTGTGGCTTGTTGTTGAGGATTTTAACAGAGCCAGGAAAGCAGCAAAGCAAAGTGTTTAACTGTTTGTTGAAGTGTTGTGTTGGTGCTATGTACCTGTTAGTACCCTAAAAACTTAATTTGATCAAAGTTGTTTGTAGAGTAAGAATTCCAAAGAACTGGCACTTCCTCATTTCAAAGGAGAAAAAAAAAAAAAAACAACACAGAAATGTCTGGTTACATTTGTTAAACTAGGAGAGGTATAATTTTAATCTGTATGTAGCTCATAGCCAGTTACTTTCAGTGACTTGTTGCTGTTCATTAACCAGGAATACTTTGGCTATGTTACTACTCACAGTGTGGTACCATATGCAGTTTAGAGTCTGTCAAAAGCATTGTAAGGAAGGAATCTTGTCCATGTGGCAGATGCCAAAATGAAGGTTTTATGTGATTACTTTAAATTGTTTACCAGATTTCAAGGCACAGACTCATCTACTTGTTGCCTTTCTGGATCACAGATGATCAGTCAGGCTGGAGAGTAGAGTCCATATCCCTAAACCAAACGTCTGTCTCCCAGCTGTCTCTTCAGAGGTCACTGCTAGCCCTTGGACTCCCATCTCTGCTTCTCTGGCTGCTGCACCCTGGCTCACTTTGGCTGTTCTACCCTTCAGACTGCCAGTACCAGCTGTGACATCACTGGCATGTCATTACCACACTGATTTACCAGCAGAATTTGGCCCTTGTGGCCCATTTGTTCTAAGTTCTGCCCCTGTAGTATTGATCTTGGCACATTAAAGCATCTCTTAGAAGGCTTGGATCTCATGCTCAGCCCAACAAAGAGATTCTGCAGCTGTGTAATCCCTTGCCAGGCCTAATTCACCACAATTATATGCTAAAGCATACTCCTCAAACATATAACAGTTTACATAAAAATGACATGGCTACTATGGGGTAATTTGGTGTGGAATTCTTTATTTCAGACTAAGTAGCATGACTGATAACCTGGGATATGGAACAATATCTATTTATAGGAATGCATTTATATGTTGGTTACCAGTCATTAATGGTAGTTTAATTAACGGTTTACCTGCTGAGGTAGTGCATGCCCAGAAATGTGCTTGCTAAAAAGCATCTGTGCTGCTGTATGCTTTCTAGCAGACACCATATTCCACTGAGTACTTCTTTTCCAGGGAATATATAAGTTTGGGGTATCTTATTGCTCACAGAAGCATTGGATTCATAACTGAGTGCTACAGGACATGGTGGTCCCTCAGTCAGGGGCCCCCCACGGGGGAGCAGGAGGAGCCATGAGGAAGCAAAATTCCCAGGACTTGGGGTCAGGGATGGCAGGAGGGGCCCAGGGGCTTGAGAGGGTCACCCGGCTCCCTGGGAGCACCAGCATGGAGCCCACGTCCCTGCAAAACCTGGGTGGGAGGTCAAGTGGTGATACCTTGTGCTCAAGGGCAAGACATACCTTTAATTGTCTTCAATCAGCCCCAGCACATGCCAACAGCTCCGTGTCCTGTGCTGCCGGTAAGTGGAACCTGGCAAACAGCTTGAAATTTCCCAACTGGCTTTTTTTGTGCACTTCTTTCTGAACTGTTTTTAGGTTTGATTTAATTTAGACTGGGGAACCGCAGTGTAGCTTTAGAGCATAAAGAGGATGTTGAGCTTTTCATAGAGTGCCATCAGAGCCAAACCGCTGAACGTCAGCCCTTCTCTGGGCTGGCAGGGTTTGAAGCAGCCGGGTTGTGCTCGGGAAGTTGGGAAAGCAAGCTTTCCACTTCTGCACAGCCCAGCTGCCTCACTGCCTCCTTTTCTCCAGGCACTCCAAAGCTATTCCAATAACATCAGAGAAATCAAGATTTCACATTGATTCCTGCAATTTAATTCTACTACTTTGAAATAAAAGGCTTTTTTTGACCTAAATGTTTTACACCACCAAATCCACCACAGCCATTAGGTCAGTCTTTAAATATTGATTTTATTTTTATAATGAAACCAAGCAGTTCTGCATTGAATCTTCCAGATACTTCAGCTGAGTGGCTTTTATCATTAACTGTCAAACTTGGTGATCCAAAGTAAGGTAACAAAGCTGGTGAAGGGTCTGGAGCACGAGTCCTATGAGAAGCAGCTGAGGGACGTGGGGATGTTAAGCCTGGAGAAAAGGAGGTTCAGGGGAGACCTTATCACTCTCTACAAGCCTCCAACATGAAGGCATAGCCAGATGGGGGTCAGGCTCTGCTCCCAGGCAACCAACAATAGGACAAGAGGAAATGGCCTCAAGCCACACCAGAGCAGGGTTAGGTTCAACATTAGAACAGAACTTTGCAGGAAGATTGATTAGACATTGGAATGGGCTACCAAGGAAGGTGGTGGAGTCAACATCCCTGGAGATATTTAAAACAAGTGTGGATGTGGCACTCAGGGACATGGTTTAGTGGTGGACTTGGAAGTGTTGGGTAATGATTGGATTCTATTTTAAAGGTCTTTTCCCACCTAAATTATCGTTCTATAAACTTGAGTCTACTTGCTTCTTCCTCCCTCAACTGCACAAAAACATTGAACGTTTCCTCACTCTCACTTTTCTACCAGTTTTTAAGGAGGGCTGAGTGAGGGATGAAGAAGAAACTTTGGGAGTAACTTTGGACAGGGAAAATGGGCAAGCAATGAATCCTGGCGCTCCCTTTAGAAGGTGAATGAGGGGTTTGATTTTGATGAGAGCTCAGGATTCACACGACCCAGGTGCTAAAGCCTGAAATAGAGCCAGCTGGGGGTGGGTTAGGCCTCCTCCACTCCTAGCTCTGGAGCATCTAAACTCCTTTAAAATCCTTCTGAAGGCTCTGCTCTGATGAAGGTGTGACTTGAAGGAAACCTGTCCCATCGGGCTGCACTGGGGTGAGGCAGGTGCAGCCACCCAGAACCTTCTGGAAGATCCCTGGAGGAGGCAGCGGTGAGGTGAGTAGCTGGAAAACAAAAGTCTGGAAGAAATGTTGAAAACAAACTCTGTTCTTGGTTAATTCCCGGAGCTCGATGTTTTTCTTGCCTCTCTGGGCAGAAATAAGTGACACATTCACAAAGCCCTTGTTTAGGAGGAATGCGTAAAATGCCGTTTCCCTCAGAGGGCAGGAACGAAAAGGGGGGAGATGTGTTTATTTGGTTCCAATTACCCTCACGCATGCAGGCCTTTTCCTTTCAGCCTTTTTCTCAGCATTTCCCTGGTTGTCAGAAGTTGTGTGGCTGCTTTCCCTTTTATCTCCTCTCCCGACTCTTGGTTTGTGATGTTTTCTTTCTGTGAGGGTAATTGTGCAGCCCGTGCTCTTTGTGAGGGGGCCAGCAGAGGCGCTTTCCGCCCTTCAGCACCCCCCACAATCGCTTCCTATTCCCGGGCTTTTCATCCGGGATTTTCCACCCAAATCACTCTGTTAATGGGTTTTACAGCAGAGCCCGCACACAGCGGGGCTGGCATGGCCAAGGAGGTGGGAAAACAGGGAGAAGATGGAAGTGAGGAAATGAGCACGAAGGTGCTGCCACGAAAAGACCTTGCTGATCTGAAAACCACATCCCCTGAAATCTTGCGTTCCCCTCGAGCCCTTCCACAAGGAGACAGACCATGGTGCTTTCATCTTTCTCTTTCTGCAAACAATCCTTCCTCCTCCTTTTCCAAAAAGAAGAGCAGTAATTGGAACCATCAGCTTCTCTTATCATTGTTGTAGTCCCAAATGAACAGTCTTTAAAGAACCTCTTCTTCCCCAAATAAAAGCAATTTAAAAAAATCATCCCACCCTAACATTTTGTACATATCTGAACACATATATGTGTATAGTTACATAACACTTTATATATACATATAATAATTACACAATACACTTTCTTTTCTGTTGGGAAATTTCTACAGCACCAACCTGATTCTTAACCAAAGGTTTGTCTTTCCCTTGCTTTAAAAACTTTCTACAACTATGCTCCCACATCTGCAAGGCAGCTAGATGGAAATCTTGTACTCCAATTACCTTCTTAAACATTCTTAAGAGTTGTAGTTTTGTGGCTGAAATCAGGTTTTCCCTGAAGAACACTGTAGATAAAAGTTGATGTTTCCTTATTTTAAGTATTTGTGCCAATGCACTTACATGCACTCATAGAAACTATGCAAGATCAAGCTTTAGTAAAAAAGTTAACGTAAAATATTTCACAAAAATCAAAACATAATATTTTGGTATTTCTGGAAGTGTTACAATTATTTTTTTTAAATAAGCATTGGAACACATTTCGAAAGGGCTTATATTACAAGAAGCTTTGAAAGTTTTAAAAGATCAGCATCAAACTGAATCATAGACTTCATCTGATTGAATCAAATTTGATTTCTCCACATTTTTCTACAGGAAGTTTTTGTGCCGTTTCAGAAGAAAAGAGAACATCACAGAATCCTAACTTTTTGTTACATGGAAAACCTGGTTTCTACCCACCTTCTCCCTATTCTCTTCAGAGGACACAACCAGGATTGTAGAGGAAACCTTGGAAGGGGTATCAAGAAGGGCTTGTGCTTTTTATTCTTATAGAATTATAGAACTACAAGCTTCCCCTTTCAACACTTCCCATTTGGCTTTATATTATACTGCCTTTTCATTTCCACAACAGTAGTTCCTCATATTTCAGTGGCTTAAAGGTGAGTTCATTCACGTCTGGTTTGGAAAATGTGTGTGACTCAAATTCTTCTCCTTGTGAATCCCTTCAACTTGTGGAAACACTTTGGACTTAAAACATATAAATTACCTGATTCTCTCATATGTGTGAAAAATTTACTCATTAAAACTTCTAAAGTTTAACAGTGCTGTCAACCGTTCACAGAATTCTTGGTGTTAATGGAAAAACTAGTGTTGAAATGAATAATGTTTTATGAAAATTAAGTATTCAGAGTTTAGAAAATGTAATTTTTTACTGGTGGATCAATGCAACTGAGTGCATGCAACTTACTAGAGGTAAAGATCTAATGTCCTTTGCCTTGTAATTTCTGGGGTTTTACATAAAGAACTGTAACTAGACTGAGGTAATGCAAGCTATCCCTGCAAAAATACATCTATACAGCATGTTTACTAATGGCAACTTCAGGTTTGGTTATGTTGCAGTAAGATGCAACTTTTAAAGTAAGTTCTGCAGCTTCTCTGGGTTTTGGTCTTCTTTTTCTGACTTTTACTTGCAGGCTCAGTAACCCTGAGCAAAGGCAAAAAATCAATACAAAGATCTCTTTTGTTTTTTTTTTTTCACATATCCTAGATATGTAATAAATGGTGGTTTGACTTTGCACAAATCCTGCAGTTCAAATAATATTTCTTCTTTACCTTCTCCTATTTCTTTGTTGTGCCCAGGCCATGGATTCTGCTCTTTACCTCAGTAGTTGGCAGCAGTTTAAGGGTAACTTGAAATGCATCTCTAAGGTGGAGCATGTTGCAGACAATTTAGGTAAAAGGCTGATTGTACAGACTGGTAAACTGAGCTCTGGAAATGGTCAAATTGCACTCAAACAGCTTTTCTTTTTTTTTTTTTTAGGGGGATTCAGGATACTGAAGTGAGTCTAGAGAAAAGGAACAACCTGTAACAAGAAATGCAGAAAGAGATATGGATAAATATGCCATTGAGAGGCAGACTCAGCATGACTTCTCTGAAAGGAAATACTGACCTGGCTATCTATAAACTCCTTCAAAGGAAGTAAAGGTCCAATGGATACAATCTAATTTGCTTTCCAAAAGTATTTGACAAAGTGTCTTAGCAAAGGCTCACAGAGAAGAAAGGTGCTTTTATGGTTGCTGTTAATTGGGTAAGAGATAAGAAACAGAAGAGAGAGTCTGTAATTGAGAGAAGGGGAAATTGAGGCAAACAGAGAAAGGACAAAGTTTGCTGATGAGATTTAAAGCCTTCAGTGTAAAGGTGTTAATTCAGACAAACTAGGGCTATCTGCAGCAGGGCATCATGAAACTGAATACTGTCGCTGTGCCCAAGTTTGGTTAGGCTGCAGCAGCAGATGTACGGGCTGTCCCCAGAAAGCTGCGCAATCAGGGTTACGGCTGATGAGCTGTGTGGGTCAGACTGGCACACTCTACAGCTTTTGGTAATAAAGAAAGCACCGAGGACAGGGGTAAAGGATGGAGAGGAGCCTTTGGTGTGAATCCCAGAGAGCTTTATTCACCAGGGAGAGCAGGGACCAAAGAGCCCCAAGCACTGCTGTGCTCAGGATTTTATACAACTCAAAAGTGATGGGCAGGTATAACAACCAAACAATGGGGAATCCAGAAGGGAGGAGCAAGGGGAGGGGATTACAGTGCAGAGACCAACAGGGCTGAGAGGACCAGTCACCTAGGCCAATGGGGCCTGGAGGGTCAGGAGATGGACAGGGAAAGGTCTAGAACAAAGGGCAGGGCTTACAATGATGGGCAGGGAAGGGTCTGGAATAAGGGACAGGGTATACTGTGATGGGCAACAGAGAACTTGGGGTGATTGGACAAAAGGGGGGATTGACGTGGACCATTCTGGAAAATAGGGAAGGGTCTTGGGGTGAGTGACACAGGAAAAAGGTGGGGAGAACTTAGGAAGAAACCATTAGACTTCAGAGGACAAAGGTATTCGGGAATCAACCATTGGTATAAACAATTAAACAATTAACAATAAAAATGCACCACCACAGAATACACTTGTAAAAAGTTATTTTTACATATATATAATAATGTCTGTGAGTATAAAATTATGTACAGAGTAAAAAACACACACACACACAACACAATTTATATAAATGGGGGGGGGGTTATGAATGAAGTGTTGCCTTTCAGCAGAGAAATCTTAGAATTAAGTAATTCAGAAATTGAGCAGTTCACTTTACTGCTCATGAACAAATAGGAAACAAAACTATCATGAAAAGAAATAGAGGAAGGAAAAAAGGCAAATTAAAAGTAAGTAAGATGACCTGCTTTTTGAGAGTGTTGTGTAGCTCATGTCCCCAGCCTAAATCAAGGATGATCAAGGTTATTGAACTGCTTTATAGTAAACAAAAAAGATTAGAACTCCTCATCTGGAAAAAGGAGATGGCTGACAGAGGCTTTGACAATTGCCTGTAAAATCACAAATTACATACGGGTGGTAAAATGTTCTTCATTTGTGTTTACAATCTCTCAGTACCAGAAACATGGAGAATGATGTCAAGTTTTCAAGTGGCAAATTCAAAATAAAGCAAAATTACGAGTTTCTCCACAGAGCAGAGCTAAACTATGGAACTGATGAGCACCAGATCTGAAAGACATCAAATTTTATGTAGGTTCAAGGAACAAATTAATAGAACGAAAAGCCATGAGGAGCTGTTAAGCCTAGAGAATTCATCTCTCAATGGAAGTTGATGAGGTACAAATCCTTTGAGGACAAGAGTGTATAGTGGAAAGAGTAGACGGAGCCTCTATGTGCTTATTCACGTCCTGAAAATCTTCTGCAGGCATTATTATAGTGTACTGTCAGTGACAGGATATTGAATTAAATGGACCCTTGGCCTGATGCAGCCTGGCTGTTCCTATTCTGTGGTTGTAACCTGAAGATAACTCGTTGTGAATGAATTGAATTGCTCTCATGAGCACTGGGTAGTACTCTCCTGATGATGAGTTGTACCTGCCTGAAGCTTCTTTGCTGCTTTCTCTGCCTCCTGTTTTTTGCTAGATCTTTCTCCTCTCCTAGAGAGCTGCTGAAGCATCACTGTTCATGTGAACTTGAGTTTTGGGTTGTGCTGTGTAGAACCTGTTCTTTTGGAATCTTTTGTAAATCCACTAAATAGCACTTTTTTTTAATCTGGCTGAAGAGCAGCAGGAACAAAAATCTACTTATGGTACCAATCTCTGGCACTGTACAACAGAGAATAATTCATGTACGTTGTACAAAGCAGAACTTGGCACTTCTGACAGTCACACTAGAGATGAGATGGCTTCCTACAACATCTCTAAAGGAGATCAGAAGGGGAAAACCTTTACAAAAAAACCTTTTACTATTAGTAAAAGAAAAAAAGACTTAAATGTAAAATCAGTTATGATAAAAGTGAGCACTTTGTGAACATTACAGTAGTATTTTCTCTGAAAAAATTCGTGGGTTTTTTTGTTGTTGTTTTTTGTTTTGGGTTGTTTGGTTTTTTGGGTTTTTTTTATTAATTTCACAGGCACGGGTAGAAGCAATGCAGTGGACAGGCTGCTATATTTATTCTCCTGTCTTCGGGTGCTGGTCAGCTGCCTGCCAGGTACCAGAACTGGGAGCTAAGGCAGGAGTGGTGGCTCCCAGGGGCGTGCAGAGCTGCGCAGGTACACACCAGAGCTCCAGCACGGACTGGGGGCACGGGTGAGCCGGGAAACACCTGGCAGCCCCGCTAATTCCAGATAGAATGGGTCGTGTGTCCCCCCCCAGCCCGTGTTGGGGGGCAGTGCCGGGGCGCTAAGCACCAGCCGTGCCCGGAGCCGCGGCGAGGGGAAACGAGGAAGAGCCGGTGATGGGAGGGATAACTGTGAGGTGCTGGTGTGTCAGCCGAGTCGGACGCGAGACAGAGGAAATGACTCAGAACACCATGAGTTGGTTAACGCTTGCTGAAGGAAAACGTGTCGCCCTCAGCTTGAATTACAGCACAAGCACGGAATTATCTCCGCTCGGCCGGCGCCGCGCACCATGCGGGACCATTTTAGTGCCGGGCTGACCCTGCCGAGGCGAAGGTGCGGCTCGGTCGTGCCGGTGCTTCCCGAGGCTCCGGCGGGCGGGGGAGGTGTGTGTGTGTGCCGCCGGGAGCAGCGGGGCGGGGCGGCCCCCAGCCCCTCGCCGCGCTTCCCCAGCGCCCGCCGTGCGCGCCGCCCTCGCCCGCTGATGCAATCCGAGCCCCGACAGTCCGAGCGGCAGCCCCAGCACTAGCACCGGCAGTCCGAGCGGCAGCCCCAGCAGCAGCAGTCCCCAGCAGCCCCAGCCCCGGCGGCAGCAGCGGGCGCTCCGGCCGGCCCCGATCCCGCGCAGCGCCGCTGTATCCGCCCCCGGGGCTCGGCGATCCGCCGGCTCCATCCCGCCGAGAGCCCGGCAGGAACATCTCCCCCCACTGCCAGCATGATCAAGGTAAGCGGAGCGGGTTTCCTGCACGAATTCACTCGTCCATCCTTCCGGCGATGCGGAGCAGCAGAGGGGTTTTTTCCTTGGCAAATCTGTAGGTCGCAGATTTGTGTTTACAGATTTTAGTTCTCCGATTTATTGTGCTTTGAGAAGGGGATTTCTGTCCCCGACGGATTTGTTGTTTGAAAGTCAGAGGCAGATTGTGTGTGATTTTATCTCTTTCCCTGCTCTTTCATTGTGCATGTGTGGAAAAGAAGTAATTCTGTGGAAAAGAAATAATGAGGGGGGATGGAGAAGGGGGAAGGGAAGGTGTATGATTTCCTTTGGCTTGAATTTCTTGTCTATGGGACTCTGAATTATTTTAAAAACCCCAAACAAAACGAACAAAAAACCAACAACCCAAAAGCCTGCAAAGGTTATGGTCCCCTGGCAGACATCAAACCTTTTTATGTCTGTGAGTTTGTTAAAGCTCTTATGTGTGCCCTTGTACTAAAATAGACTGTGGGTAAAATCCAATAACGTGCTTTCAAGGTTTTGAGTAATTTCAGAAATAACTTTAAATCATGGAAGGTTAGTTGTCGGTAGCAAACACTATTGTGTCAGATGAGCATCTGTGGGCACTGTCCTTTTATAAATGTCATGTTTATGTTCTTCAGCTTAGTGACCTGATCTGGGGATTAAAAAGAAGTCTTCCTGGTCAAGGCAAAGGGCATGGAGTTATCACGGGTGCTTTTCAGTTACACCAAGGGAACATCACAGCAACAGCTGCAGTAATGCTTGGGTTTTGAGGAAGGTCTGTGCTGGGCTGACTGGGAACTGCACAGCTGCAGCCTGATGCCAAAGTTGACAGCTGAGGAAAACTGCGGCTGAGTTCTTTGCTTTCCTTGGGTCACTTGCAGATGGAGTATAGGCACAGCAGGTATGTGACAGGCAGGTGTCTCCCCAGCTCCTCTCTGCTGCTGATAGCAAGTGTTCCTCACATCCAGCAGTGCTGTCCCCTGGGTGCCTCTGGCAGTGCTGCAGTTGCTACTCATGGTGGCAGGGCTAGCATGGAGGAGCTTTGGGATGCTGTCATAGCCCCGTTTGCCCTCCCTGCAGCTGGAGAGTGGCAGACCAGCCATGGTAAAAAACTGGTCTGAAACTACTAGGGAAAATACCCGGGAGCTCTCCCAACCACAATACTCAGAGACAGAATGGAGCTTCTCAAGGAAGGGGCAGACTCTTGTGTTTTATATATAGCTTCTGATGTACCTGTTGTGTGCCAGGAAAAGGGGCAGGGCTCTGGTTTCCAGTGTGTCCTCCAACACCTGATAGAAATGCTCTGGCATGGCCTCACAAAGAAAACGAGGAACAGGAAAACCACAGACCTACCAACCCATTTGCTGAGAGTAGCACTGACTTCTTGTTGGGTTCATCTCACCTGCACAAACCCGACCTTCGCTTTGTCTTTTTTACTGTAGAAGACATGGAAGGAAGCAATAGCTACAGCAGTAAAAGGACACTCTTGCCTCTTGGAAGTGATGTGGCCTTGGGCAAGTCAGCGCTGTCTGAGCCCTTTACCCTTTATTTGCCTCATCTCTTCAGACTGTCAGACCTTCAGTGTTCTGGCTGTCACTGTGTGTTTGTAGAGAATTCATCATAGGTACAGAAAACTATGATTTGATTATCACCATACTTATATAAAACCCGATACATTTATAAATAACGTAATCAACAGCATTATTCCACCTCCTTGTCCCTTCATCTCTCTCTTCATGATTTCCTGCGTTTTGTCACAGCCCTCCATTTTTCCTTGAACTATTTCCAGCTCAACCACAACCCTCCCTTTCTGTCCTGTTTAAAGTAATGTATAAGAAATGAATTATGCCTCCAGTTTCTGCAGTCTCTGCCTTGTCCACCTAATGCACTGATTGTTACTGACAGGCCTAGCACTTCTGTGTGATCCAGTGGATATGCTGATTTTTTTCCCATGGAAATTGAGCACTGATATACGCTGCAAAGCCATAGATAAAAGAGAAGATTGCAAAGTCATAAGGTAGCTTTAACACAACTGGTATCTTGTTAAAATAGGCCATATCCTTTGTTTAATTAGATAGATGAAAATAATTCAGATGGATTTCATTAGTCATTAATTTATCCCTGAGAGGATAATGTTAGGAAAGGAGGTAAATCAGTTAATTAACTGCATAAACACTCAGGTGCTTTGCATTTATTCAGGCATTTTAAAACAAATTAGGAGATGTGGGCATGGTAAAGAATTGGAATAGACACTTTCATAGCTTCCCTGTGTTATGCCATTTTCTTAAATGAATAATCATAGCTGAAAATATAATGCTGAAATATAAGGCTAGGACCTTCAGGGTCAAAATGAGGGAGCCAAGCAGTAAATTCTCTCTGTAAAATTTGCACAATCAGCCTTCTTAGGCCACAGATGTGAGGACTGGCACGCTCATGTTGCCACAGTGACACATCATGTTCTTCGTGCTGCTGGATAAGCTCAGCAGGCAGCTCTATGAGTTCAAGGCCCTCAGTACTGATTGTGGCTTTTGATAATGAATTGTGGCTACCCACTTGCAACGATAGCTGTACTGGGGAGGTTAAATGCCCAAACTTCATCTTAAAAGTCTGACTTTAGGTGGTAGTTGGGCATAAATCAAAATAGTATGTGATCCTAATATGTTGTGTTCATAGTCACTTCCACGTCTGCACCTCGATGTCTCCCATTCTAACGTAGGATGAAGTGAATGTGTGGCCCCATTTACCTTGGAAACAACCTCATTATTTTATGGCTTTATACATTAAAGGTCTAGGTAAAATTACATCATAAAATAGAGCACCTGTTGCAGAAGGGCAATTTAGGAAGTATTACCATATGCTGTTGCTGAGGAAAATCCAGTATTGTGCTTATGGAAAGCCCCCTTTGGTGTGTACATCAGAGGATCCAAAATTTAACATGAGAACAGTTGAAACTATCTTTAAAAATTACCAATAAGTTATACCCATCTGTTTTTTTTGGTGCATCTTGGCCCATAGTTTATTACTAGTTTTGCAAACTAATATCATAATACCATTCCAACAGAGTTACTCATTTACTTCTTCCCATGAGGTCTGTGGTGTGTTCCAAGTTTTATCCTAGAGTATACCTGAAGTATTAATGAAAGGCAGCATATAACTTCTCAGCAGGTACACAGCTACTGCTAATTCATTTTGCCTATTAGAGGATTATCAATATCACCATATTGATAAAAACTTTCCTAGTAAGCACAGAAAATTGTTTTTGCTGGTATACAAATAGGGTTTAATTCCACAAGGTTCTGATTGGAATAATTTCCACTAGGATTTAGACATCACTGCCACACAAATCATGTCCTCTTGTTTAATTTCATTTAGAACGTTGTGTTAAGAGTCATCACTTCTGTAAAAAATGTTTGAATTTGCATTACTCTTACTGAGAATGAAGTTTTTTAAATCTTTGGCACTGAGAATATGAAACAGCAGAGTGTGTCCAGCCTGGAGAAGGATCTGGAATGCTGTACTAGCAGCTTTCCACAATCTAGAGGAAAATGATGGAGATGGGGCCAGGCTAAGCAGTGCTCTATGGCCAGAGACCAAGAGACAATGACATTAACTTAAACAAAAAAGGTTCAGATGGGGTATAAGGAAAAAATTCTCTCCACAAGCACTGCTGGGAAGTGGGTTACCAAGAGAGACTGTGCAGTCTCCATCCACAGGAGCTCTCAAGACCCAATTGGATCAAGCCTTAGAAACCTGGTCTGAGCTCAGAGCCCACCCTGCTTTGAGCAGGAGGTTGAATTAAAGACATTCTGAGGTCCCTTTCAACCTGGATTTTCCTGTGGTCCTGAGAAAAACCTTACAAACTAAGTTTTTTAAAATCCAGTCTTAGTTTTTGACACACCCAGTGGTGTGGACCAGCACATATTTTTCCAGAGCCCTGAATGCTTGGCTTTTAATAGCACAAAGAAGACTGTGTAAAGGTGGTGTTTAAAGCCACCACTGTAGGCAAATTTCTTTGCAGAAGGTATATTCTTTAACATGCCATTATAGTAATATTATTTTCTTTATTATCTTGAGGAAGTGCATGTGCTTAACAGAGGAGGTTAAGCTGGAAAACTATAAAGCAGTGAAAAAAAAGAGATATTTTTGATTTTCAGGAATGTGAGCTTGAAATTACTGCATCTGAAATTCAATCTATAAGACTACCACATGAAATTGCAGATTCTACTCTTATAAAATGATACAATTGCTTGTCTTCATACAATTCATAAAAAATTATAGGTAGTCCACCTAAAATCAGTGGTAACAATACAATTTCTTTTGATGTAGAGTTTCTCAACCTCCATTAAAATAAAGGAAATTCTTAATCAAATGAGTATGGAAAAGAAACTTCAAGTGTTAATATTTACTATGAAGTTATTATCAACATAACTGGTGGGCCAGTTGCTAAGTAAATTTCCTACCAGATGCATGATGCAGGTTTTACTTCCCTGATTTTAAAGTTTGGAGAAAACTGGTGAAGAGGCAAGTTTTTCATCCTGGATGAAGAAAAGTGTAAGTATTTTTTTACTGGGCTCTCTAGTTTATAGTTCATTTGTTGTAAACTATCTTAATAAATTTATAGTTCAGAGTACCATAATTATTTTTTGAGAACAGAACATCAAGATTTATTATCAAATTATCAGCATCACAATCCTTCTGAATTCTGCCCTGTGGCAATGCCTGCTTAAAATTTGACAAATCCTTTCCTAATTACTAGAAAGTATTGCCTGAAATGTAGAGGGTAAAAGCTAGAAAATATGAATAAGCATGAAGTAATAGTCTTAGCACAGGGTGTTGTTACATGTAGTGGATACACAGGCACAGTTTTGCCACAGCTGTACAGCTGCATGTGTACATGCATGCAGAAAAAAAACATAACTGCGTTCACATGCTTATGTATTTGAGGCATTGATCCATCATGAGTATGTAATTTGTATTTTTAATATTATCCTTTATCTTTCAATAGTTTTTCAGAGGCCATTTTTGGCATTTACAGTTTGATTCTCTTCTTGACACCTGAAGAAGTTCTGTAACAGCATCCCTTTCTGGTTGCTCACTAAGCTGCAAATTAGCATTTACAATTGTTTTCTTTTGGATTTTCTATTAAGGTGTTGTGCTGTAGCCAGCAATGTTCTCATCGTGTTAATTGGGCAAAATATTTATTAGAGCGTACATATAAAATGAATGTTCTGTCCTGCCATTTCCAAGTGAACTGGATTTCAGCAGTGGACAAATCAGATGCAGTTCTAAGGTGCTCAAGATTAAAGGTGCTAAAACTTTTAAGGTGCTCCAGATTAGCTTCATACATTCTGAAATGTGAAAAATGATGTTCACGTGCATTGAAGCCTCACAGACCCCTTCGTTCATGTTATAAATGAGTCATTTGTCAATTTAGATTTGTGGAGCTCTTTGGCAATTGCTACAGATGTTGAATTATAGGAGGACAAGCCTAAATTACTTGTCAAGGTCAGTTTATTATCTTCATTTCCAGTGCCATTTCTTACCATTTCAAAGCTGTTATTTTTCTAATAGAGACTGCATCGCTCCTGGTTTATGTTTGTTACAGCTTTAACCATGCTGTGATTTGGGCAAAGGTCCTCTCTTCATTTTGTGTACTTCATGTGTGCTTAATGCTGACACCTCTACAAATACCTCATCTGTGACCACACTTTTCCAAAGCCACTTTTAATGTGCTGAGTGATATTTTGCTCTCAAATTCCCTGGGCAGCATCCAGTTTGCTCTGGGCACTGTCAACAAATGATAGGGGATTTCAGATGAAGGACTTGCTCACGTTGTTTAGAAAGGACACATAGGATAAGGTTAACACGGCTCCAAAATTTCGAAGTGTTATAATCCATGATTTTTTCCTGTCACAGAGTTGTTACAGAGTTGAGTATATATTAAGTAGGTGGGATATCTGGTTCTGTCACTAGTTTGAAATATTTTACCTATTTTGAGCAGATTATATGGAGAAAAGCAGCTTCTTCTGGCTGTTGTTGTACCACATTCAAGGGAGTAATGTGTGACACTGAAGTGATCCTGTAGTTGTGCCCAGCTTTTCCTGGCTTGTTAGTAAGTTTCCATGGGATTATTTCCATTTGTTTGGTATGGTGGATAATGCTTATTACCTTCTGTTACAGCCTCTGCAACTCATAAAGAATGTAAAGCAATTAAGTTCTTAGAATATCTGAGCTGAACATCTATCATGCAAATATGTTCCCTCTCTGTTGTTACTGGAACAAGAACATTATTGTAGATGCTGTCCTCAAACAGGTCCCAAGGATTTTCCCTTTGGCTTAGCTCTGTTCCTAGTGTCCTTTACATCAAGAGGAAAGCTTCAATTTCGCTGCTTTGAATTTGTTGAACTGTGTCCAGTTGAAACAAATCAGGGCAGTTTTGCAATCAGCAGAACACACATCACACCTCCAATGCAGGCTTTGGAGAGGTCTCCCATAGCTTCAAACCAATTATGGCAGGCTTAAAACCCACTGGAGCTGGTAGAGGCAGGTGTTCTGCAGCCATCAATTTGTGTTGTTAGGCGAGAAACTTGAACAGGTTATAGCTGTGAGTAGTGAACAGCCAAACCCATTGTAAATCAGTCATTTACACCTGTTCTTCCTTGAGAAGAACTGGAATGGATTTGATGGGTATGTTTTAGTTCCTGGGGAGCTGTGCAGACCCTATTCTGGCACCCCAGTGAATTCCCTGAGGCTGCTGCCAAGCAGGGTGAAGTGTGCCAGTGGGGCAATCCTTGCCTCAATTTCCTGTTTGTAGAAGAGATGGATGTTTATTCTTCTTTCACCTAGGTGTTATGACTGTAGAGCCAGGCTTCCAGGTCTTACAGTGAGAAAAGTCCTTTAAAGCTTACAAATGGTGAAGGTCGTCGTTCTTTATCTGGAACAAACAGTTCCAGCCCACCATCAGAATCCAAGAGAACACAGTATTTGCAGTATTTCTGTAAAGCTTGCTGTCCTTCTGTGTTTTGTTTTGTTTTTTTGGGGTTTGTTTTTTGTTTGTTTGTTTTTTCCTCCTCTGCAGCATTGTGGCCGAATGTCCAGGCAGAACCCACATCTGGGTGTGCACTGTTCTGCCAGCAAGCAGAGAAATGCAGCTTTGCTCAGACATTTGAGAAGAACGACACAGCAGAGAAATGTGTTTATAAGGAGCACTCTCTGACTAGTGGAGCAGAGTGTACCTGCAGATTTGAGCCCATTCAGATCCCCAGGTTAGATAGCTGCTGCCATGCCTTATCAGCTTCATCTGTTGGACACTTCAGGCATACCAGCCTCTTGGGAAACAGGGACAGGGAGTAACAGTGCTAGCAGCCAACACACTGCAGAAAGTTGTGCTTTTCAGCAGTGGTATTTGATAATGGGCTGTGATTAAATAGGCCATGCAAAGTCACCAGGGCTAGATGTGGTATCAAGCCAGCCTGTGTCAGCCCTTACACATTAGAAACCACATGTGCACTTGCATTTGAGAGCCAGCTGTGTAAGTTACAGTTCTGTGATCTCTAGTGGGACTGTACATGGGACTTATGGGGGAAAAAGTAACTCCTTCTTCCTTCAAAAGCTGTTTTTTTTTTTCCTCCACAGAGCTTTTGTTTTCAGTGTGTCATTCATCTTTCCTCAGTGTCTTATGTAAACCTTTATTCCAGTGCAGAATGGACTTAAATGGGACACGGTCTGAGCACTCTGAGAATAGCTACAAATGACCCCTTATACAGGCCAGTGATTCAGGCCTGACCTCGTGCTTCTCCTGGTGCTGCTGTAGTTATGAAGGAGCTCGCAAACAAGACTGTGTCCTTAAAAACAGGTTTTTGTCTGCTAGCTTTTTCCTTTGAGCATGTCAGTTCTCATTTTGGAATCCATCACTGTCTTTGCTGTGGTTTAGTTGGGTTTTTCCCCCCCCAGGAGTTTACAATGATTTATTGCAAACTGCAGAAGCTTTGGTCTCCTGCACTAAATTGTTTGCTTCCAGTTCTAAGCCCTCAGTAACTCTTCAGACAATGATTTGATTTGTTTCTGCTCTCTATGCCTTCATGTTATTTATATTTTCATTTGGTAATTGCATAAAGCCAATTGCCCTGGTCATCAGCTGCAGAATCTGTGTGGAGTTTCCACTATCAGGCAATTTCACAAATGAATTGCAAGCTACATTTTATGCATCTTTAAATCAGATCTGTCATTTATCTGTACAGCTGTTTCAGAATAAAAAATATAGTCAGTGTAACTGAATCTTCAAGGAAAACAAACAAATTGTTCTTATTGTGCTTAAGCTTATCTTTTCTGGTATAACAGTGCAGTTAAAGTGCATCCTGCTTAATTTTATTATAAAATCTAAAAATGCTAATTCAGTACCTGGCATTATAGAATACATGAGGAAAGAGAAATGTTAGAGAAAACATAATGAACCCAGGCTTGTGAAAAAGAACAAAACCCTGCTACAGTGCTAGGGGAAAGCATGTAATAACATTTATAGCCTTTCTTGTTGCCAGTTTGATGCAAAAGATCTCCTATCAAAGAACCAGGCCTGAACGCAATAAAACTCTGGTGTCTTTCAGAATTCAATTTATTTTGTTTGAGCAACCACTTTATCATAAAGCCATGAGACATTATCTAGTTAGAAAACAGGCAGATGAATTTATAGGTCAACTAGATCCAGCTGGTTGCTTTAACATGTTTTCGTTCATGCCATTCTAGCAAACAATGCACTTGTTAAAAACCTAATTATGCTAGAAGGGACAAACAAACCAACAAAAGAGTCACTTAGAGGCACTGTGCATAGGAGTTGGAGATGGAAGAGCTCCATTAGGTCATCTGCCTCTTCCCCTCATTGTACGAGGCTGTTTTTCCAAATCAGAAGGAAAAAGCCAGAGGAAATGGCACTGGGGAGTGATAGAGCAATAGAAGGGTCATAGGAAGGAAAACAATCAAGAACAGTGTGAGCAGTGCACTTAGAAATCAAGGTTAAAGCACACTGCACTTGGAGGCCATTTGTAAAGAGGATTTCTTTAGAGTACTTGCCTATTTCTGCAAAGAAAATAGGAAGGAGAATTGTATGGATGTGCAAGAAATGGATTAAGACCAAACTGACTATTGAATAAAGGGGCACCACACAGATATTACAGCTGCTTTATGACTTGTGTTGGATGGGACTGGTGGGAGGTTTTCAGTATCTTTCAGTTGGGAACGATCACATGTCAGACTCCATGGTGTATGATTGTAATTCACAGCTCATGTTGTAAATTTTTCTTAAATTTGTGACAAAATTAATTCAGCCTGAAGCTGAATAGATCCCTGGGCAGGTTCTCCTTAGGGTTAGTTTCAGCAAATTAATTTGTTTTCTACTTCTGCTGATCTCTTTGTTCCTTTAGGGTTCTTGATAATTCAGCTTGTCAGGAACACATTCTTTTTGGACTTCAGGAGTAGAACTCCTTCACCTTGCTTAGCCTTGCTATCTTTCAAGTGAACAGAGACAAGCTTTCTTCTGCATCAGTTCAGGCATTACTGAACTTACTCAAATATTAATTTAAGCACTGAGTAAAAATTGACATTAGTTTTATGAGAGGTTTTTCACCAGAGTTCTGCTTGCAATGGCTTTACTTTGCAAATATTGTTCTGCATTTATTTGTTTTTGTGGAACTAAGTTTGTCTGCTTTTACAGCTGTGATACAGCTAGAAGTGTTATTAAACATGAGTCTTGGGTGGACTAGCTGAATGTTTCCACTTCTTGATGGTCTCTGTTTTAAGGTTTTTCTAACCAGTAAGCTGTGCTCATATAATCTGAATTCTTTTATTTAAGTGTAATAAAAATAGTGATGCTTGTTTTAAGAAGATTTCAGTTATTTCAGTTTTAGTCAAACCAATTAAACTGGTTTAAATTAAAGCAAATAAACTGCTTGCATCAGGGATAAATGCATTGTTTTTTGGACTCATTTAATTACAATCTATTTCAATTCAGCCTTATTTCATGCAATGCGGCTTTCTTGGACATAAAACCTCTTGTATTTTCTAAGCCCCAATGCCTTCACTGTGAAGCAAAGTTATTATTAAATAGTGTGGAAGCCTTCTTTTTCTGCTACACTAGTTGCCTTGTGTTTTTCTTTGTTGTATGCTGTCATTGCACAGCCTCTGTTTAACCAAGGTTGGACAAGCAGCTACAGTAAGGTAATAATGCCAAGGCATCAGGGAAGATCTGTGTAAGGAGGAAAAGTCTTAAAAAATATATTGGAAGTGCAGAAATTAGCTCTGTAAATTGTGCAAATGGCCTGGTCCAACAAATGGATTTGGTGACACTTGCATGGTAGCACAGACACGTGTATGTCCATGTTCACATATCTGCAGTATAAAGACAGGATTAAAATGCTTTTATATCATGCACTTACTCCCATGAGAGTTGACATAAACATGCCTGGCTCTTGGCTTCCATAAATGAGCTTCTAAAACTATGGAAATCTTTCATTAAATAAATAAAATAATAGTTTATATTAAAAACAGTATTATATCATTTGGCTCTCCAGCAACTTCTCTCATTCTGACAGTGTGGGGGGGGGGTTTTATTTTGGTTTGGTTTTGGTTTGGTTTTTTTTGTTAAGCTGTGAACATTATTAGTGGGTTTCTTTTCTGCAAATTCATCTTTTATATGATGTGGCTGCCAAATTGTATTAATATTTCCTAGGGACAGATAAAAGCTGTCTCAGAATCATGGAAGTGTTTTTATCTGACTGTATCAATACACAGAATATATGGCATTTGTGCACATTGCATTCTATTTTATACCTGGAGCATAAAGGCAGCTCTGGTTTGTATGGCTGTGAATGACAAAGTACCTGTCATCACACACCTCATTTGGCTTGCCTGTAGGCAGTACTAGAGTGTGAGTCATGTATTGGATTTATTGATCAGCTGTATTCCTGCAATCTGGCAAGTGTTCTAATTTCATTATCCTTCCAGTGCAAATTAGAGCATGAAATATTTCCTAGACACTTAGTAGCCAGGAGCAGGCATGGGGAAAAAGCAGTAAGACACTGTTTTAGCTTGGGGAAATGTCTCAAGAAAGGACTTTAGTCACTGAAAATTGTCTTTTATATGACTTCTGACTGAGAGGAAATTTTTCATCTTTTTTGGGGCCTAATGAATGCTCCAAGGTAGGATGGTGTTTATAGCAGGAGATGGGTTTGCTTTGGTAGAAGGAACTCTGTGGAGTCATTGCTGTGTATTCAGGACTTGTTTGGTTTCTTTACATTCTTGACCTCCATGAATAACCAATTCTTGCCCAAAAAACCACTGCAGTTTTTTCATGGGCATGAAATTAGGTTTCCATATGTTCCTCATCACTGGTAGTACTCTACCAGGGCATTGGTGCTGTTGATGGGCATCTCCCTCAGAGTGGAGACATTGGAGCTGTCTGTGGGGGACTTCACACAGATGACTGGCAAAAACCTAAAAAGATGACTAAGGATTTTGTGAAGCTGCAGAACTTGAATTGTTTTGAAAAGCATCCAATAAGGTTTGCTAGCTGAAAGTGTGAGCTCCGTAGACAATATTTTCAATTTATTTCTTTACTCTTGCCCTCTGCTAGGGGAAGTTTTCTGTTCCCTGGTGGTCAGAAGAGTTCTCAAACAACAGGGAAAATTAAGTGAACAGATAACTGATTAAAGAATTAGTTTTCTTTGAGAAAGAGTGGCAAACTACGTGGCATATAGAGGTAGCTGGAAATTTTTTTGAGAACTGGTGACTTTTTTTAAAAAGAAATTATCTCATACACTATAGATTAAAGAAATGCAGTTTGCAGCTGGAGATCACAGTGATGAAGCTTCTGGTGATCTTCAGTTCCTGTTTCATAACTGAAGATGAGCCAATGAGAAGGAGTAGCTAAACCCCAAGCACAGCAGTTTGACAAAGCACCTGGTGGAGCTGCAGTTAATAGAACAGACAGTCCCAAACGAGAACAAAGACTCTGATGCTTCTGCTGAGCGTCTTAAAAGCCCCTAAGTGTGAAGGCACAGGAAATGCTAAGGCACACTCATGCAGTCTAGGAAGCCTGGGGAGTTCAGGGAGGAGATGAGCCTATTTTTGTAGCAGAAGGCTGAATGATCTGACTGCACAGAAGAGGTAAATAAGGTGTGCCAAAGACAGCAGGGAAAGCATTACCTGCAGCATCATGATGCTAGAAGATGTTGAAGATGTGAAAGTCTAAGGCAGCCTGAGGACCAACTGCAGGAGTTGAATGTCCAGGTTTGGGAAAGCTCTAGCAGGAGTGCAGGTGACAACTGTTAAGCCTAAAATTTGCCCAAAGGGTCACAAATTCCCACCTAAGGCTTTACCTCTGCCTTGTATAAGTTAGGTTGGAACTACGTGCTAATGTGAGGGAGCACTGTTATCCACCTGAGTGTATTGTGATTACTTCTCTCAATGCTAAAGGATGTATAACAGTCATTTTAGCATTGAGGTCTTCTGTAAAAATAGTAGCAGAATTACTGCTCAGCAGGTCTTTATTTCAGTAGTATTTCACAGTGATAAAATGACACATAAACCCCATTTTTAAACCAAGTTTAATCTATTTTAAGACTTTACATCTTGTTCTCATACAGGCTTTACAGTAATGTAATGTACAGTGTGTGTTTTCAGTATTTATGAAAGAAAACTTTAAAATACTCTTCTATTTCCTATTTAGAAAAAGCAGTTACATATACCACAGAGAAAACACTGATATCTCTACAGGACAACAAAGGAAATAATGTCATGCTTGTGTAATGGTACAGCTACTTGAGTCTTGAGTGACTTCTCAGAAGTTATTGACTCAGTGGCTGAAATGTATCTTTAGGGATAACATCAGTGTTTTAATGGAGGCAGTTTTAAATCTACCATGCTATTATACACAAAGGGCAAATTTATGCTTGGCATATCTCCCCTGGAAATGTTGGCACTAAACCAGGGAGCAATTTTCCCTATTGCATTTAGCAACATGTTTCAGATTTGTAAGCCATGGAACCATTAAAATATGACTTCATTAATTAGAAAGTAATTGTGGTATTTCTTTCTAGAAATAAGAAAGGAGGGATTAACTCAGTTTAATCTCAGTGTGGTTGACAAAGGCAGTTAGCTACTTGCTCTAAATATGAGTTAAATCTGTAAAAAATAATGACTTAGTGGAGAACAGGATTGGCCCCATGGCATGTGCCCAAAAATTGGACAGTTGACTTACTGAGTTCAGTGGTGATCTTGAACTGAAGGGCAACACGATGGAGCCCCCAGGGGCTGTTCCTCTAGGTGGTCTGTGCTTCAAATTCACATGCAAGCTTGGTATCTTTAAAAAAGATCATGAAAGAGAATATTAAGCTGTATCCAGCTTCAGTCCTCTATGTTAATGCCAGCTCTTGCTTTGGGGCAACTTCATAAAGCAGCAACAGGAAGAAACTGAAGCATAATGGTTGAGTACTTGTCAGTATTTGCTGTCACCAGTAATTATTATTAGCAAATCCAACTTGGCATACTGGATATTAGACAAAAGCCAGCAAAGGAGTTGGAGCTCTTTAAGATATTCTTCTTCCACAGCTGGCAATTCCCATCCTGTTAGCTGGTAACCAGCACACTCTCCATCCTAATTCATTGCAAAGAAAAATCAGTTGGCTGAATTCATCTGTGGAATACTTCACTACTGTCAACTGATGGTGTCATGAAGGCTTTCTGGGATTTTACCAGTGGATTTGGAAGTATTTGAAAAATTACAAGTAAAGCAAGGACCTGTTATTATTCAGTGTCTTTCACTTTGGGTAACACTTTAGTCCTGCTTGGGTCTGCCACTGAAGGGCCATGCACGTTCTGCCAAAGTCTTGTCTTTCTGGAGCAGAAAACCCTAAGCTTTAAGGCAAATAAAACATATTTTTAATGAAGGATAAGCCATACTGGGATACAGTAAAGAGATTTATGGTCTCTCTTGGCATATTCTCTTTTAGTGGATAGGGAGGGTCCTGTAGCCACGATTGCCTGCCTTGCTGTAGAGAGTGACAAAAAAAGAGGAACAGAAGGGTTAAAGCTGAGAAAAGGCAGCAGGAGGGATGTGGGGGGCTCCCTGGGGGGAAGTGGAGAGGAAGTGAGATCTGCTGTGACTGGGTGTTTGCTTTTACTTTTTGTTGGTAGCAAGGCTATGATCTGTGGAAGGTCCACTGAAGATACTTCTTTTTTTTTTTTTTTTTGTATATCTTACCATATTCCCAAGATCTGTAAAAAGGGAAAAGAATCATGTTGTTTGCCTTATGTGTGTCATGCTTCCCAGCCTGTGATCCATGTGGTCCCAGCCATAGCCCCACATTTTGGTGGCTGCTGCAGGAGAGGTGGCTGCTGTGTCCCTGACACTGCTGTCCACCTGCACCAGCCCTCCCTGTGGGGTGAGGGCTGCTCCCTGTGAAGAGCTGGGATCTCAGGCTGACCATGAAAGGTTTTCTCTCCATCTTTTCTTACCATGAAAGGTTTTCTCTGCATCTTTTCTTAAGGGGACCATACCTTTGACCTGGGGCTTTCCCATCGGGACTGGGAGTTCCCACCCAAGATGCAGCAAGGCTGAGAGACAGCCACCAAGCCCTCTCCATCTTTCCAGCTCTGCTCCCTTATGAATCATCCCAGCCATCCTCCTTCATGGCCCATCACCCCAGCCTCTTGCTCCTGGTGCCTTCTTCCCTCTCCCAAGCCCCTGCACCCATTTCACCTTTTCAGCTGCTTCCTAAAGGCTGCTGGCAAACAAGGAGCCCTGTCAGGGCTGTCTTTGTCTCCTTGGTTCCATGCTGCTGGGCATAACATGCATTTAGGTGCTGCTGGCAGGGAAGGTACAGGCAGTGCAGGAGGGTCCACAGAGGTGATAACATGATGCTGTGGGAGCTGAGAATCTTGTTCTCAGGTGGATGGTTTGCACCTGTCTGTTATCCCTCTGTTGTTGAACAGAAGGATGCTTGGAACACTTTTTTTTTTTTTTTTTCCTCTCCCAGTTCCTTTTCAGAAGCCTGAAGTTCAACATTGTAGATAATGCAAAATATTCTCATGATTTATTCATATAGGTGAGCATTCCTTATTACTGTCTTTGTTTAATGAAGGATTTAATAAAACAAATTCTTTCTTTTTTCTTCCATTCTGCCTACTCAGCCTTCTCTTAAAAAAGGCAAAAGCTGAGCTGTTAGGTAGATACTTTAGTAGAGAAGCTTGGCTCTGATGGAATTGATTAAAAACCCAATTTATTTATTAAGCTCTGAATGAAAAACTTGTGAGGTTGTCCATAACCTTCTACACTACAGAGTGATAATCTTATCTAGGGTGTTATGTGTGTATATGTGTTTTACATATATAAATACATATATAAAGCCCTGAAATACAGCTGCACAAAATACAGCAGCTGAAGTAAAACTGAGATCCCAGAAGACGGAAAGTTGTGCTAAGAACTTACCACAAAGTTCTTGCTAATATATTTGCTGATAACAAAGTCTGATGATTCAACACAATCTGTCCCTGAAATGAATTAACTGAATGTGTATCAACTTTCCTGTAATGTGCATTGAATTTGATTTGCTCTGGTTTTATTTTTTCTAGGGCTGCCAGAATGAGTGCACAGGTGGAGGATATTCAGGAGAAACAGGAAAGCAAATGACTGAATCTTTCAAGGTATGTCTGAATGGTCTTCAGAAGAAAGTTTTTCCATTGGGTCCTGAAATTGCAGGACTCCAAAGCACTGCAACTCTGGAACATTATCAGCACTCCACAACAAACAGGGCTATGATAGTAAGGAATGCTGAGCAGCTGCCAGGAGCTGACGTGAAATTACATCCCTCTCTTTTTATTTTAATCTTTTGCTTAGAAATGAGCTCAGTTAAGATACCATTCTTTTCTTCTGTCTCCTTCCTGAATGCAGTGCTGGTAACCAAGTGCTCATTTTAAAAACTATATGGATACAGATGTCAGTTTCCAGTTTTCTGTTGAATGTGCAGAGCCTGTCAGCATGTGCTCCTTTGAATTCTACATCTGTCCTAATTTCCTTTTTTCCTGTCTTCATTACATCTTTTGCCTTCGTTCTTTGTCACACATCTGTAATTATTTTTCTCTCTTGTTCCCTGATTTGCAGTCTTTAAAAAATCTTATCTATATTTTGCAGAAATATGAAAGTAGTACTCAGAAAAACTCATGTTTTTTCAGCAGTTCCGTTCCTGTTATTTCTATTGTCAGCAGTACATGAGATGAAATTATAATGATATGCTTTGTAAGTGTCATGTTCTTCCTGATTTTTTTGGGCAGTGCCACTGCTGTGAAGTCTTCTGAATTATGCTAAAGTAATTATTTCCCCTTCAGTTGTCAGGCTTTAAACAGATATGAAAAATTAATGCTGCAATAAATATATTGGACTCTTTGATAAGGTTTATTCTGATATTGGTCTCATTGAAAACAGCGAAGAATTCTTGAGAGTCCATGACTACAGAATTTTGCTGTGTAGCAACATACCATTTAATTTCTATTTCCTCATTCTTAGCCCTTCCCAGTTCTTCTCTTCCTTATTTCTTTGTGTTGTGTCTCTCTGACAGTTCTCCCCAAGGAGGAGAATTCAGGATGACTTTTCAGCTAGAAGGTCTGATTTGAAAAATGTTGACAAAAACAGGCATGCAGCCAGTTTTGAAACCACAAGTCTGGAGTGCAAGGGTTGTTTTGTGAATCACCTTCAATAAATAGATAGATCTCAGTACATTAATTCAGCAGAGTGTGCTGGAGTATTTGCAAACAAGAATTGCTTTACAAGAGGGGACTCTTGTGTAACCAAACTGAAATGTGTCTTTCACTTGCTGAGGCAGTCCAGAAGGAAGACAGAGTGACAACAAACTCTGGTAGTGTTTGGGTCACAGGTGAGCTTGGCATAAACTAAAGCAGACTTAAGGCAGATTTAATTATACCAGCAGTCAAGCAGGTGCCTTACCAAAGCTCCAAATACTGGGTGGTACAAGGTTGGATTTACTCCAGGTTCCTTTCCACTGATATTTGTGTGTCAGCCAGAATGGCAAATCATTGTAATGGAGAGGCTGGGTGAGGGTAAAAATACATCAGCAGGTGGGACAGATGGTCATAAAGGGAATAATGCTAGGAAAAAGCAGCTGGCTCAGGCTGAAGCCTAATTTGTAAGACTTCATTCCTGCCTTATGGCTCCGTTTCTGAAGATTAGCTGCAGGCACCAGAGGGATAGAGATTTCTAGAAAATACTGTACCGTGGGAAGTGTGTCTATGAAAGTTAAGGTGGGATTATAGGTCCTTGTTGTACTATCATGCATTATAATAATAATTTTCAACCTCTTTAACTTCAGAGTAAAATTAAGAAGGTAAAACTTCATAAATGAAGAAAAAAGCAGCAGCAGAAATGAAAATAAAATAGCCTGGATTCATTCTAGGGAACTTTGCAAACATTTTTGTGGAAGACAGTTACGGTTACAGTTTCAGAAACTATAGCTAATAATATTTCAAAGGCATCAAGTTGACCCATGGGGCTGACTGTGCTGAAGAAAGCTGTAATTTTGTGCCAGTGACCTAAGCAATCCAAGATTGTCGGAATGTAGAAAACAGGGTATGGTTTTGGTTAAAGCTTACATAAAACATATTGTTTACAGTGGGTCATGCCCAACATTTGAAGGCCAGATTAGCCCTCTGAAGACATTTCTCTTTAGAATGCAGTGCTGTGCTTTTTAGGTGGTGTGAGCTGCTTTGAATTTTGCTGCAGTTTCTGTCTGACTTTGAAAGGTGGAGTTAGAAAGTCCCTGTACTCTGGGAGGGAATGCATGAATGTTTCCTACAATTTCTGGCAAGCAGTGAACCCTTCTGCTAGCTGTTCTCTATTCTCCTGGATTTCTTTAAAAGCAACAGGTCAGAATTGGCACTTCCTTCATTCTGACAGCTACTGAACTACCTTAATTTGACTCAATTCTGCAGTTAAAAATCTGATCTTGGCAGGTCTGATTTACAAGGCATTTAATGTATGGCATTTAGACTTGCCACGTGAGCAGTGATCTTGGAACAGCTAAGAAACATTGAAGGAAATAATGATTATGCTACAGTTTCTTGTATTGTAGAATGTGCCAGATCTCCAGGATTTATCTACCAGGTTCCTTCTGCGTGAGTGAAATCTTCTCCTCTCCCTCAACTCTTGTATGTGCTTATAAATATATTTGTTTATTTAACTAGCAGATGGTGATTTTTGACCGCACCTAGGCTGTAGTTTTCGTCTATTGACAAAATATAGAGCATTGGATCTCTGTGAGGAGGATATTGCACCAGTAATGGAGAGTACAGTCATCCTTTGTACCACTGAGTGGTTTTTTGGGAAGTTGAATCAAGAAATGCACGTATCTGGTTTTGTTCTTATACTTGCATCCAATAATACCACAAAATAGCACACAATAATGTCTAAGGCACTTGATTTTTGTGACTGAAAATCTGGTAGTTCCTTTAATGCATTCATTCTGCTGGTTGTGCTGTCACAAGACAGAATGAATATTGTTTGGGGAATGTAGCAGTCTGTTTCCATATGTAACTCAGATTTGGTTTCTTTTAATGTGTGAATTAGGTCTGACTTGGAATTCCTAACACTTGGTGTTAAGAAACTAAAGGCATCTGTGGTGCCTTTTATTGCTCTCATACCCAGAAAGATGATTTAATGTAGCCTTTTGTCTTGGAATTTGTCTTTGTTTTCCCTTTGAGACTGATATATGGAACACTTTAAAAAGGTATTACTACTCCTATAATGTTTCTTTCAGTTTCAGTGATCTGAAGCTCTGGAAAAATTGGCGTCATAATGGTGCAAATTTCAGTTATTTTGTTTTACTTTTTAACAGCCTATTTAGTGTGCCAAAGTGGTGTAACTTTTAAGGGAATTTCTAGGGAATAGTGGCCAGTTTGCTGCACTAAAGCAGAATGGAGTAGCTGTAGCTTACAGGTGGATCTGGATTGAGTTGCTTATGTGAAGACCTGTGGTGGCAGAATGAGAAATGTTTAACTGAGGCTTCTGTGTCTCAATGCCTGCTTGTGCTGCTCTGAATATCTGAGTTTTCTGCAGACAGGCCCAGCCTTCCAGGCTCTGAGCCAAGGGGATGTGAGCCCGTGGCAGGTTAGTGCAGTGCTGTGCTCCAGCTGCTGATCCCTGTGGGCATCTTGGACTTGCCAGATGAAGTACAGTTTTCTGCTAATGTGCTTGCATGGCTTCCAGTTCAAAGGCATCTCACCTCTAGCTAGGTGAGGTGCTGTTGGATATATTGAATTTTCCATAATGATGTACAGTTTGTTATTTGTTTCTTGTGTTGCTGTAATGTTTTAAAGCCCAAGCTGTGAATTAGCTGACACCATGCTAAGAATTGTACAAATATGAGCATAAAGATTGTTTCCACTCTGCATATATAAAACCCTCCAAAAACTCAACCAAATGACAATTCTTCCACAGAATCTAAAGCTGTAGTGTATTTTACACTAGAAGGAACTGAGATTCTTTTTCCAGTGCAGGTTCAAATTTCCATTTGTGATTCAAATTGAGAGACTGCCAGTAGAAGTTTTACTTCACTGTGAGCCATAACCATTTTTATACTAAGTGGGCCTATGATTTGTGGTAAATACAGTGGGATTATAGGATTCCTTACTCTGGGAATTAGGAGAGAGAACAATCCATTTTGAGAAAATGGATTTCAACAGTTTTCTGATCCTGGGCATTTTTTTTTTTTTTAAGGAAAGATGAAAATTATTTTTTACCAAACTTTCTTGTTTCCCATCCAATGCAAAGTTTAAAGTATATAAAATACAGAGTAGTCTAATTTTTGAAACACTGTCTTAAAGTCTAAACTAATTGACTTTAGCACATTAGCGTGACAGGGTTAATGTTCCACTTCTTGAAGAGTTTAGGCAGTACTGAACAGCTTTCCTCTGTTTCCATTTTATAGGAGCAATAGGTGAAGTTGCTGACATGCTCAGAGCATATGGATAAAGGGAACACTGAAGTATTTTTGGAATGAGGAAATGCACAAGTACAGTTACCATATTACCTACAAGGCTAATAAACATAAAGCAATTTATATGATTTATAGGTTTTCAAATATATATTATTTCCTCCCCAGCTTGTCCTCAATTTTTCATTTTCTAATGACATCAATAAATTATTTACCTGCCAAAGCATACGTGCACTCAGTGAGGCTTTTTGTCATATTGCAGGTATTGATTCTTCAGGGGTTTTGAGTGTTAGGTGCAGATATTGGAAGAATACCCTGCATTGCCATTTTAAATGCTATATTAAACTCCATTTTAAACTTTGCTTGATGAGCAAAGTTTCTTTTATATTAAATTGTATGTGGAAAGATTTATTATAGAAATTTACTGGTATCTTGATGCTGTGATGAACAGTAGCTCCCCAGAATGTGTGCATAGGAAATCTGCTCTTGTATAAGCTGTCTCAAAGCAGTAAAAGAGAAAGAAGCAATTCAATATGTGTGTGTGGAAGGGGATACAATAAGGATCTCCAATTATTTTGTGTCTTAGAACCCTGGCCATCCAGTCCATTCTCCTGCTGAAAGTGGGGCTCTCATCAGCACTAGAGCAGGCCCTCTGTGACTTTGCTGAATGCAGTGCTGGGCTGTTCTCCTAAAGAATTCTTGTTTTCCTGGTGTCCAGTCTGATCCTCTTAAGCTAAAGCCTTGTCAGTCTCCATTTGGTAGGTCATCTCTGTACCACCTCCATGGAAGTACATAGCTGTAGCCACTCTTAGATCAGGAATGCCAAGCTAGAGGCCACTTCTGTTATTGTCATAACAATATTTAGCATGTCTAGGCTGGGCACTGCTTTAGAAATGTTATTCTGATTTTATCTTGATTTCAGCTGAATCAGTTTATGTTATTGTCAGTGGTAACAAAACTGTTTGCTTTTTGTGATGTGTGGAATAAAAAAAGACTGGTGAGTAATAAAACTGTTAAATCACTGTACTTTCATATCACCTGGTAATGTCTCCTAGCAGATATGTGTATGCTGCAGAATTATTTCAGGTGATTTACAATAAAATCCATTCCCTCATCTTTATCTGCCAAGAAGGAAACTGGTTCCAGGATGAAGAGTGCTGAGTGGTTTCTGAGATATTCTGCATCCACATGGGCATGGCATAAACTCTTTTGAGTATTACTATTAATAGGTGGACTGGACTGACACATATATGCTGCTCTCATTCCAATTATTAGGAAAGAATTTGGGAGCTGTGGCAGCTCCTTTCAGTTTCAGCTTGATGGCAAGTGGTTCTGTGTTTCTCTTCAAGTGGGTAATCTTCTTTAAATAGTTGCAGGCTTTTAGCAAATAGATTTTCTAAGCTGTAATAGAGGAACTGATTGTCCCATTATCTGAAGCTGAAGGATTTGCAAATAAAACTAATTGTCTTCGGCAAGTAAAAGGAGCTTTTAGCCAAGATAAAAGGAAACTGTTAAAAAACAGCCAGGGGCAGTTTGGCTGAGTTGATTTATAGCACAAGAAAGTGATGCTTTATCACTTTTTTCACTAGGAGCTTAAGATGTGTTTGTGAAAGCACAGAAATTGTACTGGAATGTTGGAGATTGCATTTAGCTTGTATCATTTTCTGGATTTGTTTTTCCCAAGGTAAAGAATTGCTTTTAGCATGCAAGGCTTAGCACCAGTCAATGATCAAAGTAAACTTCTAAACTGACTCCAAAACTTAAAAAATCCATAGTGTTCATACCTATTTCCAAGATTTCTTAAATGTTAATGTCATTGTGATATCATGTTCCCAGTTTTGATAGTAAGTTTTCTTTGCTGAACACACTTGAATAGAAGCTACAGTTTAGGAAGAGAATTAACTTGGATTGGTTTTCTTTCCATAGGATTCTCTTGTGCTTCCTGCTTGCTTTTGAAAGGATATCCTAATTTTCCATGAATTAACAGCCTAGAGAGTTGGAAGAGGTTTATGTTAATCCCGTATTTAGTCCCTGTTTTTAAGAAAGTACTGAGTGGAATGAAACGGGAAACTGTGGCAGTTTCATTGGCAGATCAGACATTGAATTTCAGGGCACTATTTAAGTTTAATCTGTCTACCCTTTCTACCAGAAAGGGAAATGGAATCTGAAAAAGAGTCAGGTGTGGTTAGCTGAATGTTTGAAATGGTTCCCATAATCTCTGTATAATATAGAGACTGTACCATGAAAGCATTTTATATTTCCAAAAGGTTTTGAATGCCTGCATTCCATGAATCCACTTCCCTGCATGTCTGCAAGTGTATTAAAATCGAGGTAAGAAGATTTAATTGCAACTGCTCAGGACTTGGACATATGAGATTATGATTCTATTCTTGGCTATTCCACACAACGTGTTTGTGACTGGCCAGGCTACTTAGGCAAAATACTTCCAACTTGTTTGTCTCAAATTGAGGCTTGCACTTCCTTTTTTCGTTCAGCATGGCTACTTCTTTCAGAGAAGGTTAGATAAAAAAAATCTCGGTTTTTGTTTCAATTGCTTCACGTGAAATACAAATGATATTTGCCAATCCAGGAGACAACAGTGTCTTTAATCTTTGTGCGAAGATGTGTTATTGTTGAAATGTCAGAGACATCTCTATTCCAGTCTTGTGTCACAGGCCAGTATGAGCCCTCAGCTTGTGTTAGACTCAAACCTTCTCCCAGGCAAACTCTTTCTAAAAATGGAACATTGTGTTTATGCTACTATGCAGAAATCCAGTGGTTGCGAGGCAAGGAGCAGCACAGCATCAGGAATTGCATCAACCAAGCTGTCAGACCTTTGAGAAAAAGCAGTTTGTGTTAATACTGAATCATATGATTTAGGTAACTAGTTAATGTCTCCCATTAGTGAAGAATGGTCCTGGTTCTGTTTTTATGGAAATATTGGCAAATGTATGAACCTGTGAGAGGACTTCCTGCTATTATGGGATTGCAGTCTGTTTCCCTAAATGGAATTGCTTCTTTCTAATCTGAATCCCAGGTGTATCTACACTGCAGACATGAAGTGCAGTTGCATGGCCAAAGAGGATTTTTAGAGTTTACTTGCCCAAAAGCAAGAGAACTTGCAGCAGTGTGTCAGTGTGTTTTTCACACCAGTGTAATGACTGCATTTAAACCTGCTCACACTTTCTGATCACTCCATTTAGTTGATTGGAATAGCTGTTACCAAACAGAAGTGATTCATGGGACCAAAATACAGCAAGTATGTCTGGTTTTATTCCAATGTTTAATAGTCTCATCAGCATCTTTGTGGTTTGAATTACATAGAGAGAATCGTATTTAAAATATTTTAGAGAATTTTTTGACAGAAGAGATGCTAAGTGACTGGTTTTTGTGGATCTGAAAATACAAATAGCTGGAGTAGAGGAGGTAGACCCCACTAAAATCAAGTAGTTTCTTAAGATTTCCTAAATATCAGGTGGAAGGTTTCCTTAGGATCTGTAGGAACCCCATTCCAGCATCTTTCTTAACCTTAAAAACATGTCTTTTGAAATATATCAGTGGAGAACAGACTAATGAGTAACGGAGAAAAAAAGACCCAAACCTAACAATTATAAATCTGTGTAATTTTCCTGAAGCAAAAGAAATGGATGAGGCTGTAAAGATCCAAGTAGTTTTGCCTGTCCTACATGTCCTACAATCCAGATTCCTACGAAGCTGGAAGAAAGGGTCATGATTTAATTAAATGATCTCTGGATCAAATCAATGGGAAGTTATCCAGGCAGCATTTCAGCAACGCAGAAAAACTCTTAAAATTTAACTAGTGCTATTGAAATGAATGATATGATTTTAGGGCAAAATAAATTTATTTTACGCTTTTTTTGTTATCTAGTCTGACTGTAGCTTTCCAACATCTTTATTTCCCTACTGTTGTGTTTTGAGGGCTTTAGAATATATTTTCAGCTGTGCTGCTGCCCTAGGTGCCCTTTTAATTCCTTTAGGGAAGAAGTTTATGTCAATTCCAACCACTTTTCTGTTTTCTTGTCAGAGCAGGTTTACTTCCCTACCTACTGCTTCAGATCAAACATTCCTACATCAGAGATGGAGCCTCTGTCAGATCAGGGGAAAGGTTAAAGAAGCCAGCAGTAGGTTATGCTGCCCTCCTTTTCTTGCAGTGTAGCAGAATTTCATTCTTTGGTGAGACAAATATTTGAGAAGTATCTGTTATGAATAATTTAGGTTAGATGCCTTGCAGAGGATGGACTAGACATAGTCCTTCCAGCCATTTTTTCTGCTGTTTCCATGACTGTCTCACAACTGATTCAGAGCCTTGACTCTCTTTTGTCATTTGTTTTGTGGTTTATTACCCAATGTACAGCCAATCTGATGCAATGATTCCAGGACTCAGTCCAATTACATGTGCTAACATGTTCTCAGATGAAATTTCAAGGAAGCTTTATGTTGAAAGATTTTGGATATTTATCCTGGGATTGCGGAAGATTGAAATTTTGTTTTGTTTCTTGTTTTTTGTTTGATTTAGTGATAGCAGTAGTAAAAAAAGGGCTTTTTTCCTCCTCAAATCTTACTATATCTTGGCACACTCTCCATTCTCAAGCCTCAGGCTCTGTTGTAAATTTAAAATAGTATTGATGGTAAAGGGATTATAGGATATCTTACATGAAAGTTACTTTATACTTAGAGGCTGGTAATAGATTTCTAAGAATTTATTTGACTCTCTTAATTTTTTTTTGAATTGATAGAATTCTGTGTTTGTATTATTTTTACTGTAGACTTTATTATTGTGATCAGAGCCGTAGAGGGCTTGGCTCTGTACAGAATGTGATGCTCTCTGCCCCAAGAACTAGCAGTCTTTCCAAAGAAGATTGTGATGGGAAAAGAAACAGGGCATGACTGGGAAATGAATGTAGCATCTCCCAGTGCTGATGAGCAGAATGACTGTGGTGGGTGAGGGGGCTGGCAAATGCCTGGTTCTGTGGTGCTTTTTGGCTGTGTGTGGGGCTTTCTCAGCCACCACTCTTCCTGCGTTTGCCCAGGCTGGCAGTGCTTGTCCCTCTGGACTGCCATGGGACTGTGGGAGAGCCGTGTTGGGCTGTGTGGTGTTTGTGACTGCTGTTCATGTCCTGAGCAGCACTGGGTCCTGTCTGGCTCTGGGCTGGAGGAGAGGCTGCTGCTGGTTGCCAGAGAGCCATGGGACTGTCCCAGTGCTGCCTGGCAGGGCGGGGGCTGCAGGTCCTGGCAGTCTGAGCTGGCACAGAGCTGGGGGACCTGCAGTGTTTTTCAGGCTCTTTGTGTGAGTTTTGTGCACACTGTTGCCTTCGTGCTGACCGGAGGTGTTGGGGCTGACAAGCTCTGAATTGTCAGTGGAGTCTGCAAGAGAAGGCACAGCAGCAGTTCCCAGATGGGGAAGCAGATGAGCTGCTGCTTGTGAGGATGAAGTGACAAAGGACAGCAAATGATGGCCTGGCAGAGCCCTAGTTCTGAGTCCTTCCTCCCCAAGACCCCGCAGGGATATGGAGCTCCCATGCAGAGCACTGGATTGCTGCTTTGGCAGTAACCCCTCTTCCTCCCTGTGCTCCCTGCCTTCTGGGCAAAGGCAGATTCCAGCATGGCAGCAGATCTGCATCTCATCAAACTGCCTGACTGCTTGGTCAGCTCCCATGATGGGGGTCTGCCAGAGAAGGAGGGAAAAGTGTTGATCTCCAGCTGCCCCAGCATCAGGCAGATCCAGGCAGTTCTTGCTCTTGGGTCTGCCCTGTTTCCAGCTTCCCCATGAAGCTGAGGAGATGTCATGGGACAGAAGGTGACCAGGCCTGCTGGGGGCATCCTTAGGCTGGTGCTGTGCTTGTGCCTGATGTCTCATGAGAGCATGAGCATCTCCTCCTGCACCAGTGCACAGAGCATGTGGAGGGATCAAATTAACTCTGTGTGGTGCCCTGTTTTGGATTTGTGACCAAAACGGTGTGGGTGGCACACCATGGTTTGAGCCACAGCTGAGCAGTGAGTGCACAGTGCTGAGGACTTTTCTGCTCCTCACCCTAGCACCAGTGAGCAAACTGGGGGACACAGGATGCTGTGGGAAGGGGATACAGCCAGGACAACTGACCCTGCTGGGGATAGTCCACTCCTCATGTCTGCTCACAGCTGTGAGCTCCTGCTCCTCCTGCACTGGTGAGACATCAGGTGGCTGGTTGTGAGCCATCGTGATCTTTTGTATCACTTGCTTGGTTGTGTTTTGTTCTCCTTATTCATAGAATCATCAAAGTTGGGAGAGACTTTAAGATCATCAAATCTGTCAACCCAACACTATCACTGTAATCCCTAAGCCACATCACCTGGATATTAAACAGTCTTACCCCACTAGGTTTGGTCCTATCATTTATTCATCTGTGGTATCCTAAGCATGATTCTTTCAGTGTTCCATGAGCATTCCCAGTACCAGTGACATGAAGACCTGCACAAGCTTGGTTCCCACCTTTGCCCTGTCAAGCTCTCAGCCACAGCTTGCAACCACCCCAGGCAATGCCCCAGGTGTGGGGAAGAGTGGCTGGAAAAGATGAAGGTGCCACAGGAACAACTGAAAGGCAGGAAACTCTAATCTCTAAAGTCTGCTTCAATACCATTATGTATAGACCCAAACTATTTCTCCTCAACTCTTCTCAGCTATGCTTTGTTAACTTTCCCTGTTATAGTAATTCCTTATGTTTTTTGTAGTCTGTCTCCTCAGAATTTGTTCCATTGCTGCTCACAAGTGCAAGGACAAAACTAGTTACCTGATTTTGCCTGTGCTTCCATGTTTGTTATTGCATGAGAAAGCCCTAATCTTTCCTAGGATATGCTTACAAATTCAACATAAGATAAAAAATTATTGCAGTTGCTTGTGATCTTGAATTAATCACCTAGACTGGAAGTCATAGAGGTTACTTATTTCATCAGAGGAGATTACAGTCAGTCTCACTTGGGTGCATGTTGATGTTTTGAGGATCTCTGCTGAAACTTGCTGCTGTTGTTAGGTAACCTGTGAGCTATTTTACAGCTGGGGCTGCCAGGTCTGGTTTTACTCAATTAAGTGATAGAAATGCCTGGCCTAGCACAGTGTTTAGAAAAGTTTGGGTATGTCAAATGAGTTAGACCTGTTACAAATGCCCAGCCTACTGCTTATGGTTTAGGATTTTCAGTGCAGTGAGAATAACTGCAGCCAAGGATCATTTGGAAAGGCACTGACAAAACTTTCTAGGAAGTGTAGGACAAAATGTGCACTTCCCATCTGCACCTACCTGAGACAGCTGTCTAGGGTAAGAAAGGTAGGAATGTAACAATGAGAGTGACAGCTTTGGTCATGGACTGCTGCCAGCTCCAAATCCACTTAAAGCTATTGCAAAGGTCGGGTGGAACAAGCATTAAACTGACAGCTCAGCCAGAGGCCCCAGGATGTCTTGTCACAGCTTTGATTAGAATTGACACGGACTAGCAAGTCCTTTAATTTGACCCAGCTCATAATTGAGAAGATCTGTTTTGATCAAATGGTGATTTTAGTTTCAAGAGGTCACAATATATCTTCTTTACTTGGGCTGGGTAAAGCTTTGCCCTGGAAGAAACTGCTTTGGAATTAATAGGCACTTTTAAGATGAGGGGGTTCTCAAAAAGCATCTCTTTGGACCAGTGGCCCTCCCTAGGTGTAATGTAAGCCCATAAAATCAACAGTATCCAGTTGGTTTCCCTGGCACTTCCTTTTGCCTACCATTTCCTTACCAGTGTCCTGGGCTGGGATGTCAGCAGGTACATTGTGTACGTTCCTTTCTGCTGTGACATGGACATTTTGCAGGCTCAGGACTATGTCATTTTACTTTAGGCAATAGGTGCCAAATAGCTGCACTCAGTAGACCATGTGCCAGATCCACTTCTTTTTTTAATCTCCCTTTTCCTTTTTGTTCAGCATTTGCCAGTTTTCCTTCCGGTTTAATGGTTTTATTAGGCAACAGTGTCAGGAGGTGCTTAAGAGCATGTTAGATAAACAAAGCAAGCAAAACACAAGCCTAGCTGAAAATTCCCCTTTGTATTGGCAGTACAAGCAGTGGAGATCTGGATGGGTGCTAATGCCAATCCCTGAGTCATCCTTAATGTGCTGATTTTAGTGCTTGGCAACAGAAGAAAGTAAATCGCTGTTTATAAAGGTCATAGGTGATAGCAAGGTAGCACTGTGATAATCTTTTTATGAGTGATAATCTTTTAATGAGTGATATTAACATAGTAGGCATTGATACCTAATAAGTACCCTGGCATTTGTCACCTGGCCTTGCTCTGCTCCTCTTTTGTGGGTTCTTCTGTGTGTTTGATTTCCCTCCTGGTGCTGCTTGAACAAGTGAAGCCCAAAGGGTTTGTGAGCCAGGTGAGATGTTGTGTAGGGTGTCCTGCTTCTCAGGGACCACAAGAGGTTGAGGTAATACTTCATGCAGACCACACTGAGGGAGAGAGCACCCCAAGGATGATCCTCCAAAACCTCCTCCCAATGTGTTATCCTTCACAAAAGGAGACCAAATGCATTGCAACACTTGATGCTGTCTTGACATAAAAAGTATTTAGATTCTGAAAGATTGGGGTGCTGTTGCACGCTGTTAATCTGCACTGCTTGGTAAAAAACTGAGAAAAAGACATAGTGGATAACGGAAAAGAGTCCTAGGAAAGGATATTAAGAAATTAATGGCAAAAAAAGTGGATCTCAAGAGAGCTTAACAGGATTATAAGAATGAGAAAAAATTGTCCTTTAGCATTTTTGAGTGATTGTTGCCCTACTGGTCTGTGCAGTTTAGCCTGTCTCTGAGGTCTTACCCAGGGTGTTCCTACTGGTGTTTGAAGGAACTGTTATGGGTCAAGTGTTGTACCTGACACTGTTGACTCAGATGTTGGCACAATATCTGAAGGAAAGCTGGTTTCCCGGAATTCTGAAGGAGGTGAGAAAAAGAGCAAATGGGATCCCTGGTCAGATTGTGCAGTTCCAGGAAGCTCTGTGGTCTGGGAATTGTCTGCTCCTTTTCTGGATGAGGGTCATAGTTTCCTACCTGTCTAGACTTTCTGCCAAGGGACTCAAACTGAAATGCAGTGAGTGTGTTTCATCACTTGTGGCTGCAGCTTGCTGCTCCCTCTACACATGCCTGTGGGTTTATGAGAAGAGCCAGGTTAAAGTTCTTTCTCATCCTTAAATAAAAGCTATTTGCTAACCCTGGCAAAATTAACAAACTGTTTTGAAGTGATGCCTTTCAAGTAGCTGTGCTACCACCACTGAGAAAGCAGAAATAGGATTCATAAATGCAGAAATCAGCACACTGATGGGAGTTCTAGGAGAAGAGGCTTTATGTAGTAATTATGGTCCACAGGCCAGTTTATTGTAAAGATAAATACCCTAATGGAAGTGACCTGAGATGCAGAAGCCTGGAGTCCAGGGAAAGCAGTTGATACCTCTGGAAGAGGGAGTTCTTCAGAAGCTGTGATTCTTTGCAGAGTTAAAACCAGAGACCTAGTTGTGTTCTACATACTCACTTAAGCCCCATTGACATCCCTGCTCCTGTGTAATTGTTTTCTTTAGCTGAGTCTTGCACTATGGATAATTGCAAACACTCCTCTGTGGCTTTTATTTGATCCACATCCTCTGTGATACATTTTTTCCCTAAAGTGTGATAAAACTGATAAGAGGTTCCAGGTAAAATTAGTTTCAGGATCATTAGGTGGTGCTTCTCCCGTTGGAGCATTCACTGTCAGAAGAATAAAAGGAAGAGTTAAGAAAAGTAATTGTTGTTTCATCAGATTATGTATTAATTCAACCACACTAATGCACTGTAATATCTAGACAAGCCTTATAATTTGAGATAGTTGAAACAAGCTTTTAGCTATTCATGTGCTCCTGTTCTAAGTTAATTTCACATCTAAACCATTAAGCAAAAAAAAAAACAAAAAAACTCCAGCCAAACCTAAATCAAAACAACTAATCAATAAGAAACAGGTCTTTCTTTATTAAAAACATCTTGAAAATTAGGTTGTTTACAGAGACGTGGGTGCACGTATTCTGTTTCAAAAGCTTGGGACTGATTTTGTCTCATTTTGCAAAATGTGTGCAGGGGGTGAGAAGTCCAAGACACTGATACCTCTTGCAGAAGCACCTTTTTAAAGTATTTACGAATCATTTGATCAGTTTTCTGGACTACATCTGTTCCAGTCTATTCCATATGCACCCAGCACAGAGGAGCAGGACTTCACTTGGGGGTCTGTAATAAGGGACAGTGCTTCTTGTCTTTAAGAAGAAAGACATTAGGAAGGAAAATGGAGCTTTGGCTGTGATTGTTTGAATTCTTCCTTGCCTCTGAGCAGCACAGTTTAAGTGTTCAGATGGCAGAGGATGAGAAGAGAGAGGGTGAGTCAAGGCTCTGCCTATTTCGTAGCCCTCTCTAGTTGTGAATAAATGGGAGTGACATGCCAGAGATCTGCATTCCTTATTTCCCTGCTGTTCTCTAGGATGATTCACACCACAGGAGCTACCATAAAAATATTAACTTTTTAAAACCAAAACCAGTACAAAACCCTGTGGCACAGGTCTAGTGCTGGCTAGCCGTGGCTTATAAGTGAGAGTCTCTGCAGTCCCTCATGCAGGGAAGCATTTAACCTTCTTTGTTAATGGGAGCTTTCTAGGATAATAAATATGTGAATGAGCAAGTTACTGTGGCATAAGTAACTTGCTGACTGTTGTCTCTGATCTCTCACATTGGTTTTATGCATTAAAGGAAAATCAGCATAACATCTACATAGTTGTGATGGTGATTAATTTCTGATGATCGACTTATATTCTGAAGTACAGCAATTGGGTCTTTTTGGAACTTGTACAGGGGTGTTAACCTAAGTGTCCTAAGGGATTTCATGTGCTAATTTTCTGGTTTTGTACCTTGTACTGCTTCTTTAACTTAATTCTTAAATAGAATTTCAAAGTATGTTACTTCTTGTATAACAGCACTGTATATATGTTTGTGTGCACTTTATGAATATTTTGCCAGCTACTTAAAGGTTAGTTGCCTTTAACCATAATATCATTAAATAACCCTACAGAGAAAATATTAAGGCTTGTCCTTGTTTACTGGTAAACAGGATATTTTTAGATCAGTCTGACTTCATTATTTTGATACACTTCATTTTTTGTCTCCGTGTTCCTTCAGGCTTCCGACTTGATTATCACCCCAGCTACGACGTTCAAGGAAAAGCCAGACCCTACTGGTTTGGTATTTGGCACCGTGTTCACTGATAATATGCTGACAATTGAATGGTCTTTGGCTTCAGGATGGGAGAAACCCTATATTAAGCCACTAGAGAACCTCTCATTACACCCAGCTTCCTCAGCCCTGCATTACGCTATAGAAGTGAGTAGTAAATTGATTTGGAAACCACCATTTTGTTTTATTAGCTTTTGAAGCCACAGCTTTGTAATACAAGGACTATTACTGTCTTAAGTTAATTAGTATTGAGTTGCATCTTGTTTTGCTAGCTGGTGTTCCAGAATAATTGCATTATTTGCAACAGGGTTATGTGTAACACAGAAGCAATTGTGGCCAGGGGATTCCAGCACACTTAAAGTCCTAGCCTGGGGAAGGTGAGCTCTTTCTTGTATGGTGATAAATTTATTGAAAAACCATTCTTCTTCACTGTGAGAAAGTGTGTTGGTCCAATTGCTGTCTCTGATATGGCAGTACAGGACTGAGTAAAACCATGAGTTTCTCAGAGTAGCTTTAATTTGGGAACTGAATACAGACTTTGTAAAAGTTACATGAAGATGGTTTAAAGGTTGATAGCTTGGATTGCAGGACAGATTAGACAGGTGCTTGTTTGAAACTCTGAACAAATCCCTCGAGCTCAGAACTAGATCTGATGCACTCAGTGTATACAAGTGTGTTTAAGGAGAGAACATACAGCAAGGAACTTTGGGAAGTGGAATGTTAAGTCGGAAACCAGCGTGGATAAAGTTTCCGTGCTTAGCTGATTACTGCCTAAAGCTGCCTTTTGTGCCTTCAGAGCAGCTTTGGCTGTACTCACACCTGTGTGGGAACCCCAGCAGGGCACAGACCCTGAAATGGAAGCCCACTTCTCCCACTTCTGGGTTGGTGGGAGTGTCTCCACTGAAGTGTGGGGAGTTGTTTGTGCTGCTTCTAGTATTTCTTATATTTTTCCTTTTTTTCCTTTTAATTTTTTTTTTTTTTTGTATTTTAACCACTGGTATAAGGGAAGCTTTCCCTGCTAGTTGTCCCTGAGCTCCTGCCTCCACCATTTTTATTTTGACTGATTTTTTTCTCATCTGATCACCAAGCCTCCAGGGGTCCTGTGTGAATTACAACAGGCCCCTGTGGCTGAGGCTGCAGCTCTTGATCTGCCCAAGAAGTAAGAAACCACGCTGGAGTCCCGAATCTGTATTTCATTCTTAGTAGCATATTGCTTTAATGCTCGGCCTCTGGCCTGGTCTGAAATCATTGCTAATATGAATATGCTCTTTTTTTATTTCCATTTTTTTTTATTCTTTTACCCTTATTGCATCACGTTTCCTCTAGCCAAGAGGACAGACAGAGGAGAATCTGGTGTCATTGCTGTGGCTCAATGAATACACAGTGGGTATAATAAAAGTGATGAATTTGGCATTCCCTCCCCTTTCTCCTTGCCCTTCATGATGCAGTGTGGTAATCTGGATCTGCAGAACTCCAGATCCAGCTCCTGTGATGTACAGATGTCCGATAATACTGTTTTCACGCCACTGTAGCAACCAACCATCAAGCAACCACAGCAGTTGCTTTCATTAAAGCTGAACATTTCTGGAACACATCACTGTCTCCCTTTTTAATGAGTGAAAGGTTTTACTGAGCTCTGGAAGATAAAAAGTATTTCTTTTTGGAGAAAAAGATTTAACATCTTGAGAAGGCTTTGTGTTTCAGTAATGATGATTCTTACTTCTGTCAAACCATTGATCAGATCTTAGTAGTGACATTCCTCCCTTTTCCCTCTCATTAAAAGTTCTGTGAATGTGTTTGGGAGAAGGGTGGTGGGGGAAAAAATGTGTTCTGTGATAAAAAAGTAACATTCCAACAATGTGCTATCATTTAGTAACTGGCCCAGTGCAAATCATAGCAAAGTATCAGTCAAATGACCAGTGACATCCTTAAAGACTTTTTTTTTCTTGTGGCTACAATGTCTACCCTAGGACCAGCTTCTCTTTCAAAATTGTGCCAAGCTTTTACTATGGTTGGCATTGCCAGAGGACTAAGATAAGTTTTGATGGCAAAAAGTTCTGGGTTCTAACTCTGGTTCTGCTACGTAATTGGCACACAGCCTGAGGAATATTGTTGGGCTTCTGCAAACCAGTTATAACCCAATTAAAATTTGTCATGTGGACTGCACACAAACTTTCTAAAGATTGCATTTCACTGATCCTTATTGAAAAATATAATAGAATTTGATAACAGTGAAACCTGAAATACTCTGTTAAAAGTACTTGTGCACAAATACAGGATTATCTTTTCCAAATAAAAAAGCTGCAAATGTAGACTTCCAACCACATAGGATGCAGTTCCAAACACTTTTTGTGGAACAGTCAGAGGAGAAGCCTGAGGAGACTGACAGCAGTGATGCAGTTAAATTCATAGAACTTACACTGAAATTTAATATACAAATAAATGCTTTAGAAGATAAAATTCTATGAATCTATTGTCTATAAGTGACCATTTAATACTTAATCTAAAGAAGACTTGTGTATATGTATATATTAGTGTGAGCTTATAAAACAAATGTGTTTTCCAATTTAACCAGTAATTACCAATCTGTAACTGAAAATAATTGGATATTTGGTGGGTGTGTTTTTTGATGTGGTTAGGAGATGCTGCAGGGCATTTTTCTGGGAGGGCATTGATAGGATAAGGGTTTCTGATTGTCAGCACCAGTTGTCTGGATCCTGCAGTTTGATGGGATTACTATGTTTAAATTTCCTGTAAAGTATATAGAGAAAATATTTTCTTGCATTTTATCTCTAGTGTGAGGCTGCATCTCTCTCATGCAGGCTAAATCCCATTCCACAGCATAGGGGTATAAGGGGGAAATAAGTGACCAGTTCCTGCTACAACTGCAGCAAGAACTTTACAAGAATTCTCTCAATGACCTTATTCTATACTTCCTAACAAAGATGTGTTTTGGACAGAGCTCTAAAATTAATTAACATATATATATAAAATAAAATTCTATAGATCCTTTTTATAAGAGAAAATGCTGTTTTGACTCAGGTATCAGTCAGGATGTGAGGGAATCGTTAAGTCAAACACATGCTACAAATTTTAATTGCTGTAACCAAATTAAGAAAAAATAAAAAACAAACAGAAGAGGTTATCATGAGGAATTGTGAGGTTTATATTACAAAGATGACCTGCCTATACTTCAGATAAGTCTTTCTTACTAGAATGTATTGCCAGAACCGGGAAGGTGAAGTTTTTACTTCCAAAATTTGCACAGATCATCACAGGCTAACATGTCAAAATTACTCCTTGTTTTCTTTTCCCTCCTTTTCTGGCTTGGTAGTTGTTTGAAGGGATGAAGGCTTACCGAGGAGTGGATGGCAAAATCCGCCTGTTCCGGCCAACCCTGAACATGGACAGGATGGCACGATCAGCACGGAGAACAACTCTGCCTGTACGTACCAAGGCATCTCATGCTCCTGAAGTCAGAGCATGTTTTCATTGGCAGAGTGCAAATCCCTAAAGCTCTTCAGTAGCAGCGTTTATCAAACACTCTCAAGGCTTTGATAGCTCAGCAAAACTTTGTTAACAGATCTTATTCATTGAAGGAAGCTGTTTGAAGTGCTTGTTTTAAAATCAGAACATTGAGTGTTTTGCTTTCATTGTTGTGTCCCTGCTGCCTCAGATGTACAGAGTGTTTTTGAGGGATGGGTTCTGTTCTGCAGGTGTTTGCATGCAGACAGCTGTCTGATTTGCCCTGGTGCTAATGTTCTCCCTTTCCTCCTTTGCACTTCAGTTAAGTTGCTCAGCCTCTTGTGTGCCTTTGGCTTTGGTCATGCCAGTATCTTAACACTGCTTTTAACAACTGGTATCTTGGCCAGTGAACCTCCTCCAAGGCTTATTAGCTTAATTGCTGTAAGAACTTGGGAGCTTTGGGAGACTTGCTGGCCCCTCGGAGTTATAAACCAGATCACTCTCCTGTAGAAGAAGTGGTGCTGTAGTTTGCAGCATGCCTGGCTGAGTTGGCTGCACAGGGAGTTCTCCACATGCTTTGGAGGGAGGAAGGGTCAATGGCTCCGTTGTACCATCTCAGGAGGATACTTTGGAGCAAAGGAGATCATTTGGGAGACTGCACAAAAAGGCACAGTAGCTAAGACCATGGGATATTAAAGTCTGTAAGGAATGAACTCAAGGAAGATGTGAACCTCTACACCGTGTCAACTGTTGCATATCCTGAGGAATTGTTCCCTGTAGTGCATGGATTTGTAAAGACCACGGTGTTCCAGCTTTATTTCTCAATTTGCTTTTTTCCCTTTCTCTTCCTTCCCAGTCTTTTGACCAGAACGAGCTGTTAGAGTGCATCCGTAAGCTTGTGGAAGTGGAACAGGAATGGGTTCCCTACTCAACCTCTGCCAGCCTGTACATCCGTCCTACCCTAATTGGAACTGAGGTGTGCAATATTCATTTGTTTTTTCTCTCTCTTAACTGTTGTTTATTTAGGTACGAGGCAGAGTTCTCCATTCATGAAGGGAAATATGCAGCAGTCAGCAGGTGACGGGATTAAGTTTGGGGGCAGATTGGTTTTATAGTTCTACTTTGGAGTCCCTGGGCTGTAGCAGCACGGATTTAAGGTTGAGCACACTGCCACTCAGTGGGCACACTGGTTCTGAGCACGGAAAGCAAACGGAGGAACTGCTACAAGTGGGAATAGAACAGTACTTGTTAATTGGGGCTGTGCTGAGAGGATAGTTACATGTGGCAAACCCTCATGATTCGGAGAGAACATGATGGAACACAAATTGCTGTGTACATTTTGTAATTTCAAGTCATACCTGAACTTAGTGAGGAGCTCTTGGAAGATTTTATCCTGTAAACTAAGATGTCTCAGAAGAGATGTTTTCAACAGAACTAAGGACTAGTTCTTCTGTCTGTTTATTCTTGAAACTGACCTTCTAAGAGGCTCCTTAGAAAATAGGTATTAATGTGTCCTCCCTGAGTTTCATGTGTGATAGTATTCATATTTCATATTATTGATAAAGGGAATTAGAAACAGAGAGTTTATTTTATTAAATCCTTCAGAGTTCTTTTTTTCAGCAGTAGCAAGAGAGAAAGGTATAATAGTAGAGCATAGAACAAGGAAGCTAAAGAATGTAGGTTCCAAACTAGGTAAGCTAAACTTCTGCAATATCCTTATCTGTAAGTAGTTACCATACTTTTACATTTTATGTTTTACATTTTGCATAGGTTCTAGGACTCCATTAATTCAATACTTTTAAAGTAGTTGCAGATTTTCTGATTAAAGAATCTCCACTCAGTGACTATAAGGTACTGATATTAAAATTGAGGTGTTTACCCCTGCTTTTTATTTTTTTGGAAATTCTTTTGCTCTGAGCTTATTTCAGGCTAGCCAACACTTGTGGCCTTTCCACTATCTCATGTTGTTTCCAGGTTGCACGTCCTACTAGGCTTTTATGAATCACCCCAATTAGAAACCCAGGCAGCACAATCTTTTGAGTGATCATGTCAGCAAAAATATCAAGATCTCAGTAAATCCTTGTAGAAGTCTTTCTGAAGCAGTTAGGTAGACAGAAATCGAAGGAACCCTTTCAGGCCCTGGAGAACTTTGGCCAACACCAGACTTCTCACCTCCACCTTCAAGTGCTGATGGTGATGGCTTGGAGTGTGAGAAGCCATCTCTCAGAGAGGAGGGGGAGAAAAATCTGTTGCATTCTTGGTTATTTCCTGTGCTGTTGTGTGAACAGTTTTTAGCAGAGAGATAATTTTAGCTGTCACACAGGCATTCAGAGAGCCAGCACTCAGATCTAGCATTGCCAGTTCAAAGTGGTACTGGACAGCTCTTCTCACTAATGCAGCTAACAGTGGTTTCTCCACTGTTGTTACTGCTAAGAGTAGTCTTGCCACTTCTTCTTTCCCCCAGAAGGCTTTGTGGGCTTCTGGTATGATTAAGGAAATAATTATATAGCACTTTGGTAAGCTAATCTTTGAATTCTCAATAAATTGAAACTATTTGAGAGTTCTAGAATAATATATTGATAAATATGTTTATTGATTGTTGGTGTGAGACACTGGTGGTTTGGTTCTTTTTCCCAGGACCAAGACTGATGAGAGAGAGACCTGGTTTTGTGTTTGGGCTTAGGATGTTTATTTTTCTTTGTCTATATTACATATTTACAGAGTACAAGGAGCTATGTACAGTAGGCTAACAAAGTGCAAAATGGCTGAAGAAGTATCTCTTCAAGGTCTTTTAAGTGTCAGCCCATCCAATAATGAAATGCCAAATAACTGATTTTCATTACTAACCCAATAACCCGACATCTATGGCCTGCAATGTGGATTCTTTCATCCAATCCCCTAATATTACCCAAAAAACCCTAGAAGAAGAAGCAGAAAGGGACAACACCCTAAATTCTCCATGTTGTCTCTTATTCACTAATATAGCTTAAACCCTATATTCTAATTTTCTCACCCAGTGACTTAATATAATTCTATCTAACTTACATTCTCAGTTTCTCTACTCAGTTCTAGAAGCTTTCTCTATGGTTTTAAATTAAACTCAGTGTTCTCTTCGGTGTCAGAGCCTGTCAGCACAGATAACAGAATATTTTCTGTGCCTCTGACTCCAACAATCGATATATTATTTTAGTACTCTCAAATAGTTTCAAGTATTGAAACTATTTGAATGGCTATAAGTGAGTGGTGACAGCATATGAAATTAGGACTGTTATGTTGCTTGGACTGAGGGAAGTTGTAGAAACACTTTTTATTCATTGTAGCACTTTGCACTGTCCTGGTAAAAGCACTGTCATGTGCAGTTGCACTGAAAGCAGTGTTTCAGAAGCTGATGGTGCAACACCTGATGTTTGAAGGATACCAGTAACTTTTGATTTGTTTACACTCTTTATTTTCAGCCTTCCCTTGGGGTGAAGAAGCCGACTAAAGCCCTACTGTATGTCATACTGAGCCCTGTGGGCCCTTACTTTGCAAGTGGAAGCTTTAATCCGATATCCTTATGGGCAGATCCAAAATACGTAAGAGCGTGGAAAGGGGGAACAGGAGACTGCAAAGTGGGAGGGTAAGAAAGCATTATCCTACATTTTCTACACAGCTCACAAAGCAGATTTGGTTTGTAGTGAAGTATCTAATCCAGCAGAAATAGACACATTACATGCAGTAGTTAAACAAGCAATAAACTACAACTAAGGGTTCAAAATTGTACTTTGCAAGTATTACTTATGCAACTCCCTTGCATATTTTTGTTTGAATATTGCAGCCAGCTGATTTTTTTGCAGCATCTCAAGCTGAGGAACTTGGAAGGTGTCCATGTTATACTTTGGCACGTGCCCTTGCAGCAGCTGACACTGAAGTGACCACTTTGTGCTGCATCATCAGTATAGCAGCCTGCTGCCAACAGAGCAGGGAGCAGCTCTGGCTGCTGACCTCCTTCCCTGGATTCTCCTATCCAGGAGTTTCTTTGCTAGGCAGGAAGTCAGTAGCTGTGAAGTGCTGCTCAGCTGAGCTGGTAGAATAATCAGAGGACAAAAAAATAACTTTCCTTCATTCAAGCTGATGTTCTGAACCTTTGATGTTTCTTTATGAAATTTTGCTTATTTCTAAAAATATATTATTTCCTGCACATCCTTCATACATCAGCTGTGAAAAAGAGCAGTCTGGAGTTGTCATTGACTTGATTTGTGCCCAGAGGTGAGAACTTGACTTCAGTGTGGTCAGCATTTTGGAGCTGCTGATTTTGCATTTTGAACATCAGAAGCAAAAAGGGGTATTTTTCCCCCTCAAAGCAGCAGGCATTGTTCAATCAGGTTCATGCTGTAGGCAGCATTTTAGAAAAATGTTTGCTCCTAAAGGATATGGAATTCATCCAGACACAATTGCATTTCCTGAAGATGCTATGAATATCTTTTATTAGAAAAAAATAACTTATCTCTGGTGATATTTGTGCTCCAAGAGTTTTATCCAACATTTATTTCCCATCTGACATGAGGTAGATGAATTAAGGAAAAAAAAACCCCAAAAAACGAAAATAACACCAAGAAACCCCAAAAGCTGGAGGGGAATTGTTGCTCTCTCTCCAGGATGCCAACTGCTAAATAAAGATAAATGCTTTCTGAGGGTTTTTAGTTGCAATAATTGGAATGTCCAGAATATGGAACAAGAGGTATGTTTAAGATAATTTGGATGGATTTGTTTGAGTTGGTGGTGATGTCCAGCCCTTCAAAGTTTTCAGGCTGTAGGTACAAATGATCTAGTAAAACACTTCTGGAGTACTTCCAATGAAAACATCCCAGAGACAAACTGTGACTGTTGCAGAGTGCTTGCTCATGAGATGGATGCACAAAATCTTGTTTAAATTGAGAAGATGCCCAACCAGGTACTCATAAGTCTTTGTTTTTTATTTTTCCTGAAGAAATTATGGTTCTGCTATTTATGCCCAACAAGAAGCCCTGGAGTTTGGCTGCCAGCAGGTTTTGTGGCTCTATGGAGAAGATCACCAAATAACTGAAGTTGGAACAATGAATCTGTTTCTCTACTGGATAAATGAAGATGGAGGTATGGTAACATAAAGCAAGAAAACTTTAACAGAGTAGACAATTGGGACCATAATCCACAAAATGATTATTAGAATGCAGATCATCCTCTTATTAATGAAGATGGTTCAACAAAGGAAATGCTTATTCTCTTCTGAAAATTACCAGGTGACTGTTAGCTGTGGAGAGGAGATTCTGGAGCAGCTGTGAGTGCTGCCTGCTGGTAACAGACTAAACTGCTGGGCTAGTCCACATGCTCAGGGCAGATTTCAGCCACGCACAAGGTCACACATCAGTTTTGGTATCAGCAGGGTGTTTGGTCTCTAAGGAGGTGTTGGCTCACAAGCAGTGCAGATGTGCTAAAGGCAGCTTATGGCTGTGCAACTCTTCAGACTCTGTAGCTTTGAGTATGAGTGGCTCCCATCATCACTTGCTGGCAAGTCAAATATTCCTCAGTCATATCCAAGAGTTTTTCAGCATTAAATCCAAAACTGTTTCCTTTGAATAATTTGAAGTTCTGTCCAGTGGTAGCAGGGAGAGAAAACATGTCAGTCAGTGTTGGAATCACTAATACACAAAAGATGCTTTCAAGATGTATCATCATCTTTCTTCTGACAGTCATCTCTGAGCGAGGTACATGCTGATTAAAAACTGTCCAGTTAATGAGCAGCCAACTATTTAGGCATCCCAAACCATTGGGTATGCAAATATTCAGTGCTTGAGATATGCTAGCTGTGGTGGCTGCACCTGATAACTGGTTTGGAAGACTACAGGCAAGGGAATAAAAGGATGCCTCATGACTTCCATGAATGCTGGCTCTCCAAGAAAATGAAGTGTTACTGAATTTTTACATGGCAGCTGATGCAGGGGTCAGACTGATTTCATTGTAGTGCCATGGGTACCCTTGAAAATTGTCAGTTTTCTGACAGTGCTCAGCTGCAGAAAAAGGGCAACATTTTGTGGAGATAGCAGTGTGCCTTGGATAATGCAGTGTGATCTGGATCCAGCTACCTGACTCCCATCTCCAGTTCCATTGCTCCTTCTTCCGAAAAATCTTTACCACATTTTTAAGAAGAGAGATAATGCTCCCTTAGTGTTGAATGAGTCTGTGAAGCTTTATGAATGAAGTGATAAATAGTAGACATTGTTACAGCAGCAGTTGATTTGTCAGTGTAGATAGATGGCCAAATTTATGCCTTGTGGAACTTAGCTGGAAAAACATGAAAATAGATTTTGGCTCGTTCCACCCAGGGAAAGACACTGAAGCAGGGACATAATTAGAATTCAATGTTCTCATTGTACTTAAACCAGGAATATACTGGAATTATGCAGCTGCAGCACGGTACTGTTCCAAAGATCTGCCAATCACTGTGTTTCCAGTGCACTGCTGAATGGTGCTATTGTGAGGTGGCCGTAGCAAACAACTTGTAATTCCTGCCACCCAAGCAGGCTGTTTGCTGGCAAACCTGTCATTTCACAGACACGGGCATTATCCTCCTGGAGCACTTTGCTGTCTCCCAGGGTGTTGAGTAACTCTTAATTTGGGGGATCTTTGGCTGAGAATCACTCATGCTGCCAACGGGTGTCATCATATACCTGCCTGTGGCTTTGCACGGGGGTTTAGAACCTGCTTGTCATTGTGTTCTGTCACTTCACAAAGGACACTCACTTAGGCTGTGGTTTGGTTTTGTTATGCAAATGCTGCAGCTGAGAGGGATCAAAAAAAGTGAGGCAGAAATTGCAGCTCATCATCAAAAGAAAATGCCCTTCTTTGTGTGTTCTGAGGTCACTGTTGAGAGCTGAACTGCTGTCCTTGGTTTATAACCAGAGGCTTATCCCAGTAAAGCCTGGACTGGAGGATAGCCATGCTTCCAATGGGAGTAGGCTTTCCTTGCAGCCTTTGCTGTATATTTTCAGTTCCAGCATTGTGCCTAAAGGTGACATGTTGGCCCAGATGGCAGGAGCAGCCTGAAAAAATTGTTCATTTGTAACATCAAGGAAGGGAGTAGGGGGGAAAACTGCTCAGGTTTTGGTAGAATAGTGTGACTTGTTCTGTGCTGTTCTTGTGTTCCCACTGCTGCTCTGAGGCTTATAAGATGGCGAAAACTGGATCCCTGCTATTGCATAAATACTTCATTCATCAAATCCTATTTATAATTTATGTTCACTGAGTGAAAAATACAGTCCTTTCCACATGCTTCTTGAGAGCATGTAACCATCCCAAGAAGCTCTTGACATTGAAACTCACTTCCTGTCACAATGTCTGTTCTTCTGCCTAGAATATAGGCTTGGCTTTATGGAAAACCTTAAAATTTAAACATATGTCCAACCTGAGGATTGCTAACTATGAAATGCGCAGTTTTTAAAAATTCTGTTTCTTCAAAATGATCTGCAACCATTTGGGGTCTGCTTCTATCTTTAAGGCATTGTGAATAGTATTCAGGCATTATTTAGTATTTTGTGCTGCAATTGGAATGGTGATTAGTAGTACCCACTTCAAAATTTTATAAATTAAAAAGTAAATCTGTTAAAAGATTCTCTGGAACCATCAGGTAAAACTTTAGGCAAGTTTGCTAAGTATTCTATCGTTGGAACATCAGTTGTGCCGCAGAAGTGTCATGTACAATTACAGTGCTATCAAAATCAGGATTGTAGCTTCTGTTCTAGTAGAGAGCCCCAGCAACAGACTGGAGGGGAGAGCAGCAAATAAATGAGGTGGCAGACAAAGCAAGGGATGAAAAAGTAATTGATGAAAGCAAATTAACAGACCGATGCAAAGGTAGTGATTGTATGAGGGAAGAGTTGAAGAAAAGCCTGAGGGAAGTAAGGAGAAAGACCCAGAACAAACTGGTAGAAGAAGTTAGCTGTTAGTATTAGTGAAAACAGGGCTTTCTGAGTTCTCCTTGATCCTGAAGTTCACTTGGAATTTATCACTTTGGTAAAATATGTATTAAGATGAATTTCTTGGCATTGTTACAGCATGACTAGTACTGAAGGTATCCCATGAGTGTAATCTCACCTGCTCTATGCTCATAAATACAGATAATTAAAAGCTGAAGTTGTGTAATATGGAAGACCACTTTTTAAAAACCCCTGTAAACACTCTGATGGAATTCTGCTAGAGCAAGCTTATACCAGGTTTAGCAGGTGTTAAACTGGGCAAGCAGTACTGCTACTATAACTGTAATAGGAGTCAGCTGAAGAGAAACCTGACATTTCCCTTCAAATGCTTTTCTCCTGCTTTTTGCGACTACACATTTTAAGCCCATCAAAATAATTCAGAAGACAAATGGAATCTGTGAGCTCACAGTCTGTTTTCTGGGAGATGGACAAACTGATGTCATATGGAGCCTGGTTTGGCATCACTTCACAGAGAGGATGAGCTTTTGGCATACCATGTTGGATAGTGTTATCATCTCTGCCGGATACCAGGGGAGCAGATGTTCCCTGGGTGGCCCCAGGCTGGTAGGCATCATATGTATACTTGACAAAATTCTACAGAGCAGCCTGTTTAGAACATTTTGAGACTTTCATGTCCTGTCTGCTCGGTGCTGTTTGGCGGCTGGTTTGGCCTGGCACCTTTTCAAACTAGCTCAAATCAATTAATATATGTTACTGAGCTTAAACAGGTCCTGAACAAGATCTGTGGCAACATCACCAGACAGAGAAATGTAATCACAATCTTTGGTATCAAAGTCCACGGTATTTGAAGTTTCCTGTTCAAGAAAGGAGTGTGTTAGACTGTGATTGGGTCACAAATGCAGAATATCAGGTTTTCAGTGTTTAGAATCAGCCCTGTGGCTCATAGAAAGTTTTAAAGTCTTCTTCTTGTGATAGTTGTGCCAGAATTAGGATCAGACATGCATCACAAGTAGGAATGATGCTAGACAGACTCCAAAAAGGGAATGCTGTTATTCCTGACCGTATGAGAAAGAAGAGATGGCTGACATAGCTGGAAGTCTGGGATAGGCTGGCGAATGACACTATGGGCTAGTCAAACCAGAGCAGAACATACAGCCTGCTCTAGGGCTGCATTTCATCCATTTTGTTATGGCAGTTTACACCTATTACTGATGTTACAGAGTGTACAGCTCCTCATAAAAGGAACATGGAAGCACTGGTAGGAGAGTCCAAATAAATAAATCGAGGGGTGGCTGTGTTAGAAAGTAACAGGTGTTTTCTGAGAGAATGGGCAGTGAATAGCAGAGTCAGTGAATTTATCCTCCACTTCCCCTATCCCATTGCAGCTCCCAATGCCCTGTCTTGCAGAGTGGGGGAGCCCAGGATATGCTCAGTCCCAAGCTGGCAGGCAGTGTTTGTGCACAGAAATACCTTACTTTCAGAAATATCTGAAAACAGCATTGAGCAGCTGAGCTCAACCTGCTCCCACAGACCAAGGACAAATACCATATTTCTTTCTTCTACCCAGCTGCAAGTATTCACAGGATCTATAGAAATATTTTAAAGAGAGGTCCTCCTTTGAGAAAAGTTCAGTCAGGCCTGGATTCAGTGATCTTTTTGCAGCCAGGGAGAAAGGGGACATAAGTTATATATCTTCATGTTTTTATTGTTTTTTTATGTGACCTAGGTAAAAAATAAACAAAACTCTTAATGGTTTGTGGATTTATTGGGCAGGGTAAGGTAAAGAAAGAAAAAGGACTATAAGTAGAGAAATAAAATGGTTAGGAAAAGATATGAAGAGAACTACTGAAAGACTCTGGATGTCTTGCCTTCTTTGTGCAAATTTGAGACTGTCTTAAAATAAACCTTTGTCTGAAAAGAGTAAAAGGTCAGTCTTCTCTGATAATAGAAACCAGTGAGTACACTATGTAATGGCTTAACATGAAAAAGATTAACTCTGCTGCAGAGATCAGATGTAAGAACAAAGTCTACGTACAAACTTGCGTTTTAAGTGTTTACCAAGCATGAATTGTTTAACTGAGACTTTATTGTTTACCATTTATCTACCATTTCATTAGTTTTGTTAGATGAACATTTATCTACTGCTCTTTCTCAAAAGCAAACAAGAAACACGAGCTAACAAACCAAACTAGTTGAACAACTTAAATTATTATTGTTGTTGGATTTTTCTTACAATTTCTCTAATTGTGTAAAGAGAAAATTTGCACAGAAAAAGGGTGTCTAGACTACAAGAAAGGAGCATTAAGGAAGTCTCCTTCCAAGGAGGGTTGGCAAGATTTCCACTGCTTTTCTGGGTCATTAAATGAACTTCAAAATTTTTGGTAAATGTTTCATATTGCTGCTGTGAAATGGATATTCTAAATCCCATATTCCTGAATTAAGTAAAACATTTTGTGGAAAGTTGTGATCTGCCCTGGGATTATTAGGCATGATTTTCCCTCTGCCTTTCTATTGTGAATCTGGAGACTGAACCATTTCATAGTTTGCAGTAGTAACACAGTGCAGTTACACAGTTATAGGTACAATGCCCTGAGGAATAAAACCACCTACAAATCATTGAGCATGTATATATTCATGTATTAAATATATTTCTTCCCCACCTACTGAAGTGTACACAAAAGTTCCAATCACTCAACAACAATTTACTTGAACTGAGTATCTGTTTATATTCTTGGAGAACCCTGATAAACGTTGCATCTCATTGTATAGGGATTATTTTTGATGCCACAGAATCATGGAATATCCTGAGTTGTAAGGGATCCACGTTTGGTGTAATATCAGTAAACTTTTGTTTATTTCTTTCTTTATTTGTTTTTCAACCAGTGCTTCTCTTTTCTTTGGCAGAAAATGAACTGGCAACACCACCTTTAGATGGCATCATCCTTCCAGGAGTGACAAGGCAAAGCATTTTGGATCTGGCACGCAACTGGGTGAGTGTTTTGGCAGCAATGGTTTGAATTATCATGTTTTAACTTCAGCAGAAGTAAACATTTCTGGGGCTCAGTATCTTAAAGTTCAACTGGTTTGGTTAAATCATACAATCATAGACCAGTCTGGCTTCCTAGAATCATACAAAGGCCTGGGTTGGAAGGGACCTTAAAGACCATCTCATTCCTATCCCCCTGCCATGGGCAGGGACACCTTCCACTGTCCCAGCCTGCTCAGAGCCCCATCCAACCTGGCATTGGAAAGGACCTTTACAGGCTGTCTATTCCAGTCTCCCTGAAATGAGTAGAGACATCTTCAGCTAGATCAAATTGCTCAGAGTTGTGTCAGAAACTCTGCTTTCAGGGGCCCTCTGGATGGTACCTCTTCCCTTCAGCGTGTCAGCCTCACCACACAGCTTGGTGTCGCTGACAAACCTTGCTGAGTGTGCACTCAGTGCCTTTAACCTAATGGGAACTAAGGGCATGCTAATTCAGGGATTCTCAGGAGCATCATCAGAACACCCACACCTGTCACACAGAACAATACCAAGCTTGTTAAAGTAGCTCCGTGTAGTATTTAACATGAAAATTCTCATTAAATCCAGCAACTTAGAGCAAGGAAACAAAGAATTAACCATGCATGACCATAGCTATACTTCAGTCATCAGCTCATTATTTCTGCATTTAGTTCTCATGCTTCCAACCTTGTTTCTGCTAACTAGCATGCAGCCTACTCAGCCACAGTCTTAAAGTCATCTGTCTCTTTCCCATTCCTGTCCCGTAGTGTAGCAACCCAAGAACTTATTTGGACACTTGGGACTAGATCATATCTTGAAATGCAGCAAAATCTGCCTTGCTGTATTCAAAGGTTTTATTGCAGCCTCGGTAAGGATGCTACACAGGCAAAGGCTCATAAAGCCCAGCATCCTGTCTCCTGGATTTGATTGGGATTATGCTTAGAGTGGGATAACAGGAATACCACATACATGAAATAAAAATTTCAAAGTCTGATGTTTATTTTTTTCTTGAAACACATCCCTTCAGTTGATTCCTATGCATTCTTCAACTCTTGTAGAAGGTAAAACACCTCCAGTATTAAAACTGTGCAGTGCAAATAGCTTTACTCATACCTGCAGTACAAGTAATTTTTGTATGTGACAGCTGTGTGCAGGCTATGGTAGAAAATTTCAGTAGGGCTAAAAAAATACATCACATAAATTGGTCTGGCAGGTGAAATTAATCAACAGAATGTATCTTGCTTAGGAATTGTCTGAGAGTGAGATGCAAAGGCTCTCTTGATATAATTGAGTAATTGTTGCACAAACTCTAACATGCTAGGAGACCATGAGTAGAGAGATCCAGTGTCCCATAACAATTCTTCTTTGTTATTCCCTAATGTGATACTGATATTCTGCACCAAAACAGAGGGAAGTGCCACTTAATCATCAGCATTGTATCTGGCAAACCACTGGCCTCTTTTAGGGCATTTTTTTGATGAAAATCTATCTTGTGTGATACTGGGATATTTGAAAATATCACAAGATCAGAGTAAAAATTTGACTTACTGTCACTAGGCTAAATGTTCTATTGGAAATGTTTCAATGTAGAAAATGAAAACACGAATGTTTTTAAACTTTTTACAATTTTTATGGTTGCATCTTCTTGTGCAGGGAGAATTCAAAGTGTCTGAGCGATACATCACCATGAGTGACCTGACAGCTGCCTTGGAAGAGGACAGAGTAAAGGAGATGTTTGGTGCTGGAACAGCTTGCGTTGTATGTCCCATCTCTAAAATTTTATATAAGGGCAAGGTAAAAAATGTCTCTTGTTTTTTTACCCCTTTCCATCTTTCTTCTGAATTTTATCACAGTTAATTGCAACTGAAGCTGAAATCAAGGGAGATAGAAAAGGTGCACTGCCTGGAAAGATGAACAGTGTCAGTGTGTTGATTCCCAAGTGAGTTACTGGCTGTCAGAAAGGAACTTTCCCTCTTCTGGGATTTTTCCTAAGAGTTGAAAATATAAAATCTCAAGTTCTGGGAAAGCAAAGAAACAAACAATTCACCACCTGTTTGCAAATGTAGAAAATACATTCTTCTGCATTTCTCTTATTCAGTATTTTTGCTAAGGTACCTGGGAAGGGTAAGGAGAGAGAAAAGACTTTCACAGGGAACCAAATTTCTGAGCCACTGCTGTCCTTCCTTCTCAAGTTCCTCTCTTCTTCACCCCTCATTGCAGGGATCCCAGCTCTGATGGAAGAGCTGTTTCAAGCCAGTGCACAGCTGCTTTCACCTCCTATTCACCATATGGGAGATTTCTCCTGCACAGGTGGAATTCCCCAGGCATTCAGACTGTTAAGCTCACTTGATGCTATTTAGTCAGCACCAAGTTAGTTCAGAGGACTAAGGGTAGTGCAGCTGCATAAAGGGTTGTGCTTTGTCCATAAAACATGATCAGTACAATAAATGTCTGTTAGGTGATACTTCCTGAATGAATAAAATAGAATAAATGTATTGATTACCTGATGCTAAGATGAGACATTGAAGTTCTGAGTGGTAAGTACTGTAAATATAAGTGTTGTATTTCTACACAATATACCTGGAAATGAAATGCTGTATAATAATGTTACTACTCTTGCCTGCACAATATTCCCTCCATTTTGGACAGATCTCTTGGAAGGCTTAGATTAGCCTTTACTGAATAGCAGCATAACTTTTCACTGGCCTTCCTGTTTGAAAACACCAACCAACCAAAAACCCAACAAAAACTCCAAAATTAACCACCCTTTCCTACTCATAAGGAGGGCTAGCCAGCGTGATAAATATTTATTAATATTTTTGGCAACCATAAGGTATTCATATAAATGTAAAGCTATTATTACATGTTAATCTCTTTTTCTCCCCTTCTCTCTCTCCTTTATTCCATGCCAGCACTTGCACATTCCAACTATGGAGAATGGGCCTGAGTTAACAACCCGTTTCCTGAATAAGCTAAGTGATATCCAGGTAAGGTGTTTCTTCTTTTATAACCACATAAAATAATAAAAGGTGAACATTTGGAAGGAGTGGAAAATAATCTTTTTGGTAGTGGTGCTTTGGATGGCATTATATAATAATACAGATCCTTTGTCTACTGTGATTATTCTGTTAATTTTCTTTCCTTCAGAAGGTATGATAGGGATGAAGTATAGTATAATTTTTCCCTACTCACCTTGGAAGCTGGGTAAGAGTTGCAAGATATTACTACTGCTATCAGTGAAAACTAATACTGCTGTTAGAGGTTGGTTTTTAAGAGAAAAAGACAGGATTATGAAGCATCTTAACCACAGTCACAAATGAATACAGGTTAATCAGTGAAGAGATGAATGAGGCAATTAAACACTCAGTGGGCACAGCCAGCCGATCACCATTTCCATTTCTCATTATCTTTCCAATCACACGGTCATTTCTCATTCTTAAAACAGTTCCCCCCTCTGCCATTTGCTAAATATCAAAGTCTCTTTGGAATCTGTGCTTTGTCTCCATTTTTGGGCATAGGAACCAATAGCATTTCAGGTAAAGTCACTGAGTAGCAGGTGATCACCCTTCTTATTCACATTGCCTGGGTTTTTTTCCTTATTTAGTGTAGTTTATGGTGTGGGGGATTTGGGGATAGGAGAAGGTCTTGGCAACTTACAAAGCCCCTTTATTTAAGATCAGTTAGCAGTTGCCTGGCAGTATTGCCAGAATTTCTTCAAATTGAGTCTGATGGTTTCCGTTCTACATTTTTGGCTCAAAGTGTTCTTAGATTTGCCACTAAAATTTTCGTGTTCCTGCCAGTAATCCTGTGATCTGTATCTTTTTCCCCTGAGGAAGTGAGCAGCGTAAGACAAATTTATCCAGCCTTTTCCCTGAGGTGTCCTTCCTGATAACAGAAGGTCAGAATGGGTCAGGCTGGAGGGGCCCACTGTGGTCCTTTGGTCCCACCTTCCAGCTCAGGCAGAGTCATCCCAGAGCATATGGCCCAGGATTGTGTCCAGACAGTTTTGGAATATCTCTGGTGAGGGAGACTCTACACCCTTTCAGGACAATCTGTTCCAGTGCTCAGTCCCTGCCCAGTAAAGAAGTTCTTCCTCGTGTTCAGGTGGAACTTCCTGGGCATCAGTTCCTGCCCATTGCCTCTTGCCTTATCACCCTGCTTTTCCACCACCAACCAAGGCTCAGGAGGAGGCTGAAAAAGTCTGGATTGTTGCTAAACATTATCTTTCTTGGACCTTTTCACTTTGCTTGCCTGTTGATGTGACCTTTTCACCTTTCAGCTGTGTACGTAGTCTGTGTTCATTAGTTACACGCTAGGAGTAAATTTGTTACTCCTGGAAAATGCTGGACTATTACGTATGTGCTTAATTCTGGGCTCTCTTCCTTATTTAAAAAAAACAAACAGGAGAGTTTGAACAAATAGTCATTGAAAACATGATTTTAAAGAGATTAGTGGTTGCTTCCCCATTAAGAGTCAATCAGTGGTTACTGGCTGTGTTTCTGCACCTTTCAGTGTGTGGAGAGATGGGCTCACATCCAGAAGGAGCTCATGATGTAGCACAGAAAACAATGCTGCAACACAAAAAATGGAGAATATAATAATCTTAAATGTCAGAGGAGAATCTTTGACCAAGATCTTCTATATTCTCTACCAGGAGAAAAAAAAATAACAGATTGTTTTGCATTATCACTGGATTATTGTCATATTATTTGGACAATATGAGGCTGTAATTCCAAAGAATCTTCCCGTTTTGAAGATTAAAATGCAATAGGAATAGCAGTCAAACACAGCTTTGGTCTCTGTGCTGTTCTGTTTCCTGAACTGGGGCAGTGTATCCATTTCACGTTGAACAATGGGAATTTGTAAAAGAGTAGAAATTCTCAGCACCACCGTGTCCTGCTTGTGAACCTGTGACCAAAAGGTGCAGGTTCTGTATCCACTGTCATTGCACCAGTTCCCTTGTGTGCAGTACGTGCTGCTTTTATTATTTTCATTTTCTCTTCATTATTGTGCTCCCAAGTCTATTTTCATGCTGCCTATTGTTCTTCTGCAAGTCTGCTGTTTTCAGTGGGATGTCTTTAGATGTGAACAGCTGTTCAGTGGAACCAGAGCTGGAGTGACAAATTAGAAACTCATGGGCAGAACTGATTCAATTTCTCATGCCAGTTGAGAGAGACAGTGGTGGCACTGCAATACACTTTTCCCTTCCTGTCACTGAGTAGGTATCATGATTACTAAAGGCTGATAAAGACTTCAAATTAAAGAACATTATATAAATTAATGGTGTGCTTAGGAATGAATTAGTAATAGTACACTCTTCCACAGCTGCTTGAGTTAGAAGATTTAGGGATGAGGTTCTTTTCTCTGGGAATACACTCACTGAAATCCCACTCAGATGTTTCTGTGGATTTGCATCCCTGCTTTGAGAATAAACAAGCTTTAGCTATGCCCTTTAAGACATAGATTAAGCTGCAACTTGGAAGGGATGGATAGAAAATAAGATCTATCGCTTATGCTACATGTTATTAAATACAGTTAAACACTGCAGGGAAGACAGCAGAGAAGAGACATTTAATCCAACACCCTTTCTTTCTGTGGGCAGTGGAAAACAACCAGGAAAGGTTAACATGTATGTGTTAATTTTTACAAAGTACAGCCTGGGGGTGGTGGACAGTGGAAGAGGGATCCACTAGCCTGGGGTCACAAAGCCCTTGACAGAATTTAAAAAGGAGGCTAAATCTGCATTTATTTGCAGAAAGAGATGATCTTCATTGTGGTATTGCATCTTCATTACCCTTTTAGTTTAGGAAGCAGGTGCAAACGCTACTCAAGTGGCAACTCAGACCGGTCCTTGCAACAATTTCTGTATCAGAGCAGTACTATTAGGCAGTGCTCTTGCCTAAAGATAGCAAAATTTACAAATAACTGCAACTGCAGAACAGGAGCAGTAGAATTAATAATGGAAAGAAAAAGTAATGTGGTACTTGTGAAGGTCAGTTAGAGGCCTTGCCTCCTGGAGAAAAGAGGAAAACACAAACCCCCTAAACACCATTCCTTTGTGGATTAGAAGTATGTTTCTTCTGTTTTCCCTGCTTTAGTGACCTGTTATCTCTTTCCCTGCTGATGCAGAACCTGTATTGGAGGAACTTCCTTTTTTCCACTCTGGAGAAATTAAGGGATCTTTTTAGCCTACAGAAAGCCTTTAAAATCAGTCTTCATTTCTTGGTTGAAAGTGTTTTCAGGCTCCCTGAATATAACACTATAAGGGAGAGGGCTCCCAACTTCCATCTGATGCTGTCTCTCCACCTCTGAATTATTTACCTACTTGAGCCCTGTGTGTGTTTTGGGGTCTCTCTGGAGCATTGTTTACAGGACTGGTGACAGAGCTTTAGGACATGGAATTAGTCTGGCAGTCAGAAGTGCTGCCCTGGGGCTGTCTCCTCCCCTGGAAGGGGATACAACTGCATGCCATAGGTTGCCTTCATTTCTGCTTGGTGATCCCATTTGTTTGTGTACGGAAAGACAACTTGTTTTATTCTGGATTACAATTCTCCCTAATTGTACTCTGTGGTATTTGTGATGGTTTTATTTCACATTCAATCAGAATGCTGTAATAAAAAGCCACCTTGACAATAAAAAGAAATAAAATGAAATGTGTTTGTTTATTGGAGCTTGAGCAGGGGCATAGTTACGAGTGAATTAGTGAGCAGGCCTCAGGGAGTAACTGCATTAAACTGATGGAACTGAAGCAGAACTGTTCTGTGTCATCTGTAATGAGTATCAGCATTGCCCCTTCCTAAACCTGCTATTGTAATATGAGTAAAGCAAGCTCTCTTTAGTCTGTGCCCAAATCAAAGGCAAGTAAAGGCATAAGAAATAATGTAAACTACTATCAGAGCAGTGGATATGAACATTTCTGTAGATAGAGCTAAGAAATTATTATAAACGTACACAGATCCTTCTAACTTTGATTCTTAAACTTCACTTTTTGCTTTGTTTCAGTATGGAAGAGAAGACAGCGATTGGGCAGTGCTGGTGTCATGAAGGTGGCAGAGTTCAGAGCCTCCAGACAGACCTGACATCTGAATAATGACAACTTCTGTAGCTGCCAGTGTGTAGCATAGTCTCAGTATCAATTTGCTCCCCAGGATGATTGTTTCCACAATCCAGCAAACGTGAACACAATCATTTTGATTTCTACTGTAATCCTGTTGGTAGAAGCCTGTTTTCTTGGTAGAGGTGCTAAATGTTAGCAATAGAACTTTCCTCATGGTTTTCTTAGTGCCTCTTTATATACAGTCTGAAAACTTGTAAAATGCTCTTCAACTGCTCTTCAGTTTGGTTTGTTTACTGCCACCATCAGCAGAACATGTGTCACACGAGGATGTTGCCTGTTAGCTGCCTGCAGGGTTCTGTTGACATTATTCTGCCTTTTGCTCTGTTTGGGAAAGAGGTTTAGCCATACACTCCGTCCTTTCATGCTCTGCTTGTATGGGAGATTCCTGAGTTTGTAGATGCCCTCATCCTCTGTCCAGTAACTCTGGCCTTTAGCCCAAAATTCTCCCAGTCAGCCCAGTCTGCAGGATGGTCCCTGCTGGCTTATTGCCCTTCCCTCCATGGGGATTTGCAGTGGCTTTGGACAGTGTATACCTCTCAATAGTTGAGAACATCCTTCAGACATAATTTAAAAGACAATGTCACACCCTGCTGAGATAAAAATTCCCTTTTGGCCTAGCAGAGCTGGGCTCTGCAGACACAGTGTTGCCTTCCAGGTGAGTGTTTAGAAAATGAGATTAGGCAACTTTGGCTGTGAAAATGGAACCATTCTTCACAGCAACCAAACCTTTGGATTGAGGAATTTCCTTCATCGTCTACTTACATAATTTAGGTCAGAAAAATGTTCTCCTCATTCCTTTCACATACTTGCTGTATCCAGCCTCCATTGACACATGTACTGTAGAAGGGCCTTCTGTTGAGGAACAAGCAGTGTTGTCAACAGAAAATGTCTAGAAGGAAAGAGGTTTCATTCAAACCCTGATTTCATTCTGGTTAAGCAGATAATTCATACAACACTGCTTTCTCACATGCAGTCTTAATACTTTGGAAGCAATAGAGAGCATGTAGCCCATAGCTGGAGAAGTAGCTCCTGCAAATGTTCACTCATTCAGCGATCATTCTGTAATATTTATTAGCTTTCTCCTTCTGCACACAGCTTTGTTGAACAGCTTTAAGATACCTCTTGCCAAAAAGAATAACCATATTCTGTATCAATGTTCCAAAGTGCTACTTCAGTATAGAACTGGTGGAACTTTATTGACACTTTATTTGAGTCCTATAAGAAGTAAAAGTGAAACATTTCTTGTTTTAGTTTGCAATAGAGATGCACCAGTATTAAGGGAAACATTTAGCACTTTAATTTTTTTTAAGACCAACAGTATCTCTCCCATGCTTAACAAGTCCTTTGTATTTACTGACATTTGTTAACATAGTTTAAAAAGGCAAAATATATTTTCTAGTGGACTATCCATGCCTTATGCAGCTGTTAAAGAGCAGCCTTATGGCTTCCTGTTTATTTTTGGTCACATTTTGAAGACCCCTCCTTAGCCGTCACTTTCTTCTGCTCCCTCAGAACATAACTTTATCCTGTCTTTGACTGCAGTCCAATCTAACTTTTTAATGAAGAACAGTTGAAGGTTCTCTCTGACAATGTAATTATTGTTGAAACTTGATGGATAATTTTTTCTTTAGTCTACAACTGCAAGCACAAAATGTTGTTTCACTTACAGTAGCTATAGTGTTGTGACCATTTGAATCTGTATTGTGTGCTGGTCTTTGTTTCAGTATCTTACTATGTGTTATAAGCTGCTGGTAGTCTTTCCTTTTATTTAATTAGATGGCTGGAAAAATTAACATGGGGAATATGTCAAGATGCAACATGGGGTAGAGAATTTTGTCCAATGAGACCAGTATTGAAATTAAAGAGTGCCTTTCACCAGAGTGTGGCATGGAGCTCTCTAAAGATTATGTAATGAGCAACCATTTGTGGCTTACTGGTATTGAACTATCTAATCTTTCCCTTAAGTTCATCTTTGATTTAGCAGCAAATGGAAAAGTGAAACTGTAACTTCAGATGCATGGTAAAGTGATTGTGCAATACCTTAACATCTCAGCTTTGATAGAGTTGATATATGATACCATATATTGAAAATCCCCATGAAGGCCTCAGTATACCAGCAGCAACCTATTCACTAGGCAGAATGAATAAGGACCAGTTAGAATAACTATTTTATTAAAATGTAAACCTGAAAGTTGTGTAAAAGTTTTCTTAAATGGGTTGCAAGTCATTAAACAGGAAGAAACCAGGTGGTTTCATTTGTTGTGTTTTGCACTGTTTCCTGCACTGACCAGAGAGACACCTCTCTTTTTAATGCTGATGGAGACTTCAAAATGAGGAGAATTGATAGTGGAATGACCCACAGAAATGAGTGGTCTTTTCTCACAGGGAAGAATGAAAATGTGGAGTGTGTGTATGTTAATTCTTGTCATTAACATCTTGGTTAATTGCCTTACTCTGTCTGTGTCACTCAAAGCTGTGCTTGTTTCCAAGTGGAATCCAGGGGAATAGGTTTTAGATTTTAAACCTTGAAACCTAAATAAGAGAGCTGGCAGGTCAGTATAGTACAGGAAATTCTTCTGATGTTTCATGCTGTCCTACTCTGAATTCTGGCAGTGCATTTTATCCCATTAACCAAAGGAAAGAAATAACATGTGTAAATAACAATCAGTATTTGATATTGCATTCTCCTTTTTTTCGCTTGTAAAATTTAGGAGGGAACTGTGGTATTCCCTGAGCTAGTAACAGATTGTAAAAGAACATCTGCACATCTTTTCTCCATGTGCCCTATTTGTTTAATTGCAACAGATTTACATAGAAAGAGTATGGTACATCATAACTAGGCAATTATCCATTCTTCATCACTTAGTTATGGTTCTGGTAATTGATCATTTAAAACATAAGATAGTCTAACATTAGGAAAATCTGAAACTGTTCAAAAAAGATAAACAAATTAATATTGTTGTATGATTTGCATAATTGGCTGCAATTATTTATTTAATGTTTAATTGGGTTGATAAAATGAGATTCAGCCTTTCACATGCTTATGTTTTACAAACAGTAGTACTTTAAAATGATAATAACGAAATCTAATTTTCATATGTTCTTTCTTCTCCATTCTTTTGATTATTATTTTCAGTATTGAGCATGTCCTTAATTTTCAGTTTGGTTAGAATGATTCATGACTAAGAAAAAAGTCCTTCAAATAACAGAATTTTCATGAAACTGACATTTCATACAAGCTGTTCTGGTGCCAAGAATTATGGCTTCAGCAACTGGCGTTACTTAACCAGATTGTTAACTGCAGTGAGGGCAAATTCACTGAGCATTGACAGGCACAGACACAGGTGAGGATGCTAATAAAGGTTCCTAGGGCAGATAATCTGTTCAATCCATAGCAGTGTAAAGCCAACATGGTTTTTCTGGGGTACAGAAGGGAAGACTGATAAGATAAAAGCAAGGTAAGTGAGGTCTCTCTGCCCAGCCATTGTTTACACCTGTTCAACTATCTCAAGCCAAAAAGCAGTTATCAGCCACTCCTCCTCTTTGTACATAATCTCTCTTTTGGGTTTGCCTGATTCAACACAGAGATAGCATAGATCTTTTCCTGTATACTTATTTTTATTATTTATTGTTAGGTGTGAAGAATAGTAATTTGGAAAAATGTGATCCTTGAAAGTCATTTGGAGTACAAGTTATTTGAAATGTCTGGCTTCCAAGAGGTAGACTGAAAAACAGCTGGGACTGATCTCAGAGCTGCTTAATTAGAGGAGGAACCTTCTTGAATTCAATGGTCTCTCCAACACAGTCTGCATAATCCCAGCAGATTTCTGAGTGTGAACTGTCTATTCCCTGTGCCTTGCTATGGAATATAATAGGGAGATATTTAGAGTTGGTGGTGCAGCCTGGCAGACTGTGGTACATTGTCTTTCTCTGCATGGGATCCACCCCACTGAGGATAAGTTTTAATGTTCTCGTGGCAGGCTGATATCCTGAGAGGTGGCAGCTGTAAATGATGGCTGAGCAGGCCCTGGGATGGTCATTGCCCTGCTCCTTGCTGTCTTTCTTTCCCCCTCTTTCCCCAGCCTTCTTTTGTTGGCTCATATCTAAAAGTGACTAAGCAAATTTTCATCCTTCTTGCTTTTAGCAGTAGTGACAGTTAAAAAATTAAAAATAAATAAATAAAGAAAGGTAGTTTTTCCATGTTCCAGGTATTGAGGGATCACAATTGTGCTTTACCACCAGGACATGTAATCGGTGAACAGAGTGCCACTGACTTTGTGACCCTGGACAAGTCATCTAAACTCTTTCTAAGTGCAGAGTAGTAGTACTACCACTTATATCACTTCAATCCAAACTTTTGCTTAAAAACTTACTACAGATCAAATTAAGCTTTCTCGTTTTTGAGCAACGAGAAACATGCCATGTAAAGTCCAGTATTTCAAGGGTTACATTAGAATAGACAAACTTTATTATGCAGAGAAAAATGTTATTTAAATGAGAAATACATTCAAGGTTTGCTACACAAACCCATAAATGTGTAACAAATGTAGTTCAGAATATCAAACTTAGCATACAGAATGATCCTGACAAGAGAAATGCACCTCACACTGAGCTATCCTATTAAAAAAGTGATGCTTGAAGGAATCATGACACCTGTCAATGTAAAGTCATTACCATGGGACTATCATAGAGGTGCACTAGGTCACATAACACTGAGACAGACCTCTGTATCCATCTTGACCAAAAATTTGCTGAACTGCAATGCTTACCAATTTAGAAGTGTGAAAGAGCTGTGTTTTACTGTATTTTGTCTCTATCCTCAAGATTTGGAAAAATATTTCATAGATCCTAAATAATTTAAGCTCAAAAAGTTCTTAGTTTTTTGTATTTTTAGCCATAAGAGCGAAAGAGAACACCAGCATTGCATTGGTGAGAAGCAGTCCTCCTGTCCATGCCTTGCTTTGAGCATGACTCTTATTAGAAGGAGTTCCAGGGTATTTTCTCTGACTCTCCAAAATCTGAGTGCCATCTATAGTACACTTGGCAAATATATCCCCAGCTCCATAAACAAAACCAACTTGGCCATCACCTTGAGCTGGAACAGTCAAGTACATTAAGGCTTAACAGATGAAGAGCAATACTAAATTACAATAGTAAATAGATTTGAAATAAGATTAGTCAATAGATTTGGAATAAAGTTTTAGAATTAGTAGCTCAGATAAACAGAATTCTCATTAATCACACTAGCAAGGTCAACCACACCCAAATATACTAAAAAAATAATGGTAATTATATTCACCAATAGTAACAGCATTGTTCTCTCTGAACATTAATTTATACTCTTTGCTTATCTTAAAACTTAATTAATCATGTCGGATTTTTTACCACAATCCTGCATTTTCATGCCGTGCTTTAAAAAAAAAAAAAAGGTCTCTTAAATTTCATGTTTATGGGAAGCTTTTAAGGAAGATTTAAATCCTGATTTAAAATATTTAAGTACTTGCTGGGTAAAGCCATTCTTGGTTTTTACCAAAGAGGTATGCAGGGAATAGTTGATAAAATAAGGTTATTGCTTGTTTTTCTAGGCAAGAGTTGGGGAAGTTTCTGGGAGCTGGTTCTCTTAACACTAACTCTTTATAGTTCCTGATCCTGTCAGGCTAAGAGGGGTTTCAGGGGGAGATGGAGGAGCTCAGAAGCTTATCACAGACAGTAATGTTCTGCCAAAACAGATTCTCTGTCATTTTATGATCAAAGTGATCAAGGTATGAAGATGGAATCTTTTAAACTTTGCACCTTTTTTTGAAAAAAAATTCATTTTAGAATTCTGATATGGTGTTGCTGAGCTATTGTCTTACACTATCATATTGCAGTAGCTGATAGGAAGAAAGCAAACACTGTTATTCTTTATGTAATCACCTTCTTTCTGTATGCCAAATCCCCTGTTCACTGATCTGGTCACCACTAGAACTGGAATCATTTTGGGTGAAACAACTGCACCCTACTTGTACAAAAACTAGTACTTAATGCTGGCAGCACATGCCAGAGCAGTAAGTGCAAAGTCTGCTGTGTCCAGAACAGGCATGCCAGGAGCAAGAGTGAAAACACCCATCAGGTCAGGGAGGCCACATCATCACCATTCTTGTTAAGTCCAACTGAGAGACTGCCCAGCTGCACCAGAAGTCTAGCAGGATCAGAGGTTGATGTTGATATTTAAGAATGCTCTTACTCAGTTGCTTAAATACCTACATCTGTGCCTACATTTTCAACTTGGGCTCCTGTATCTGAACTGAAACCTGCAACAAACTTCTGTATGTTGTAAAACAGTGGAATATTTGGTCAAACAGGTAATGCTCCATACCACCTAACAGGTCAGTGATGTATTCTCCTAATTTGTATTAAGCCCAGTGGTTCACTAGAACTGCAAGCAGGAGACAAACACATCATTAACACTATTTCATAGTCAAGAATGTTCACAAAGAGTGGATCTGTTATCTTCATCTCCCAGGGAGATGGGTTGGACTCAACTTGGCCACTGAGTGACAAAATGTAGAAGTTTCTTTGCCATTATGGAGACAAGTAAGCTTTATCTGAAGCTATTTACAAACAATTTCTGTTGGAAAGCCAGAAGTCCCAATCTACTTGATCCTTGAGGCATTTAGAAGGGTGCAGTAGTAGTTACTGAAATTGTAGCACATAAGCAGTGGGAAATTAGCAACTTGGAGAAGGAGAAGTAAACACCCCTGAAGGGTCTCTGTTTTCTCAATTCTTGAAAGTTAACTGGGTATTTTACAAGAATCTGAAGCATATAAAAGCAGTAAAGGACAGATGTGTGAAAAAGTACTGGATAAACTAAAGGAAACTCTACCTCATTCTTCTCAAAAGGTTTTGTAGAAGCACAATTAAGTGCTCCTAATGGCATTGTTACCTACCGACCACCTGGCATGAAAGAAGCACTATATTTGTATGTCTATAAATCCTGTAAGAAGTGTATTTTGCTGGCAGTAGAAACAGTCTATACTATTTGCAGTTTTCCTCATCAAATCTGTGATTATGCAATGTTTCTGTCTCCAATAAAGGAATTTAATTGGCACCTGTTTGTGGCATGTTATGAAATCATCAGTGTTGAGTACAGCTAACTAAGCGTAATTATCCCATAGATGGGAGCTGCTATGAAATAAATTCTTGAAGGCTGGATTAAAAGAAAAAAAAAAAGTCCTCCTGAATGAAGTGTGGCATGTAAGAACAGCAAAGCCAGGATCAAGTGGCAGACATGTACCTACCCTGCCAAGACTGGAGGCTGAGCCAGTTATCTCACTTACAGTAAAATGCTGGACAAATTAAGCAGCAGAAGTACCTACCTGCTAACCATGTAGTCATGAAACAGTTTTTAATATGCCAGGACTGTGTAGCAGTGATTGAATACAGTTCCCATTCTAAGGGTTTGGGGGTGATGAAGTCAGGGGAGAGAATGCCAGAAAACAGCTTTATACTTGGAGCACTTACTTCACAGGGCATTTCTGAACAGTCATTACTCCAAAGTATGTCGACCAGTGGGAAGCCTTTTGAAGATGGAAAGTACTGAAAGTGAGTGTCATTAAAATCTTGACATTTGCCATGTGTGGTGGCTATATTTACAAAAAACTTTATGTATTCCCCCTTTCCAGCGCAGGGAATACTGTGATTAAAGGTAGTACTGATCCATGTTGTGGTAAAGTAAACATCAGGGTATATTTTCCACCTGGTCTGGTTCTTGGTGACTTCAGAGAAAGCTGGCATGGATACAGGACACTTTAAAGAAGCTGTAGATAGGTAAATACTAAGAGAAATTAATTACTGCTAGGAGAATGAACCTAACATGTTGGAATCTGATTTTTTTCCTGTGTCTTGGCCTCTCCCCCTCTCATCCTAAGGGAACCTTTCTTAACTGTAACTCTGGGTTGAACTCCAGCTTTCTAAAATCACTTATTCTAAGTAGTAATAAGTTGAGGACTGATCATACAAGACTGAGCCATGTCTTTTAGCAAAATTTTAAAAGACTTTTTGTTTTTCCTTCCATTTGAAACATCTCAGTAGCTGGCAATAGCTCTGTCCAGTAAAGCACTTGCAGTGTCACCACCAGCACTGTGTTTTTGGGGCTGGAGAGTACCAGTTCTGAGGACTTTGATTCAGGATACAAACTCCTGTAAAGTTGATGTGACCAAAAAAATCCAAACCCACAGTTTTAAAATAATACAGTGAGAGGGCAAAACAGAAAGCAAATAACCTGCCCTGTGTTCATATAAAGAGGGCATGAGACCAAATTTGGGTATTCAGTATAGGCAGTCAGAATTATAAATGCCAGTTTTAAGAGCGTATTGACAGAAATATTGAATTGAAGCTTTTCTTCTCTCTTTAATTTTGCTCAGTGTTTTCATTCTGTGGCATCACAGTGTTGATTTTTAACAGCTGCTGATGAATTACCCCATTGGCCAAGAAAAGAAAAATTTTCTGCACTGAAAATTACTTTTGTTGTTCTGGATGCTTCTCCAATGACAAACTTGTAAAAGAAGATAAAGAATGTGAAAGGTGTGTCTACTACTCTCTCTCCTAAGGGAATGATTTTTAATGCCTGGTAAGAGAATGTCATACTTCACCTGCAAGTGATGCTATATTGTAACTGTACAAATTAGGGATTTTAAATTCTGAGCATTCAAGCAAATTGTTCTTCTGAAATTATTTTAGAATAAGCTCTGTTTATTAACACTTTTTATTTTGCACATGACATGGTTATTTCAGAAGATTCAACTTTGGTTTATTCAAGCTCTTAGTGGTATTCAGACAGTTTTCCTTAACTCTGAAGGTGGTGTAGGTTAACCCCTTTTTTTTGGAGGGATGTAAAGAAAACTCATACACAAAGAAAGGATCCTAAACCAAACTGAGTGTTTGTGAGATAAATAGATAACTACCTAACTCTAAAAGAGAAACACACAATGAAGTATTTCAAATGGCTGAGCTGTAACCACAGACTGTAAAGTACACCCACACTTTAAATTTTGACACTGCATAAGTAATGTAATATTTTAAGTTGTCTTCTTATTGGGTTAACAGTTACTTGTGTCAGTAAGGCACATGTGCATATTCACAGCATACAAGACATAGCCTTTCAAAGAAAAAGCTGATTAAGTCAATAGTGATTTGCTGTGTGGGATATCTGAAGTGGCTTTCTGTAAATGCTCAGGAACAGCCAGCCATCCTCAGTACACAGCAAGGATTCAGGGAACTTCCAAGGTCTGCCCAAAAGCAGATACAGGCAAAGCCCTGGTCTAGATGGGGCCTGTGCAGGTGAAGCTGTGGCATGATCTGGAATTGTGTGCTTTGCAGGATTGTTATGTGGGAGGGAGTTGATTTTATATCTGTCCTTTATAGATGTGCAAATTAAAAACGTGCTGGGAGGCTGCCACTAGCAGAAACACCATCCCCTGTAAAACAGCCAGGGCAGTTCTGACACTCATTTTGACAAGGATGAAATTCATCTACTGTACCCACACCACATCTTAAAATAGACTGTGACTGTTGCATGCAGGTAAAGTCTTATAAAATAAGAGCCTTTTTGCCCCTGTAAAATCATGGCTCAGGCCTGCTACTTCAGCTAAGTACAGCTAACAACCAGCCCGATAAGTTCCCATGAGAGAGGAATTTTCACCTGTGTCAAGCCTTCTACCCATGGGAAACATCTTCTATCCAGGAGACAAGAATATAAACATCGTTAGAGAGGAAACTTTTTGACAGATATATACACTAGCAACAACTAACCAATGAACTAAGTTGCAATAAGTTACTAACCAATTGGAATTAAGCACAATGCCTTTAGAAAACCATATAAATATGAGCTGTGAAGAGTAAAGGTTGGCTATTGTGCATGAAGAAATAGGTATCTTGTCCATCTCTACTGCAACGTGTGACTTAGCTGCTTTTTAGGTGACATTAATAAATTTCATCACCAAGCAGAGCCAATGGAAATACCAGTTTCATCAGAGACTACAACTGGTATTTGCTCAGGACCTAACTTGAGGTGACTTCTGTGCTCTGAGTGTGATGAAGAGAATGGCTCCACTCCTTTCCAGCTGCCCTATCCCCAACCTCCCCTCTGTGGCACTGCTGGCACTTGCAGGGTGACCAGACCCCTGCTTGGCCACAGGAAGGCAAAAACAAATGCCCAGATGCCGTCCATAGGAAGAGAAGGGCTGCTCTCTCACCCACAGCAGTATTTGTAAGGAAGTTCAGAAATGAGCCCCTATGAAACATCAGGATTCAGGTATATCCCAGATGCTAGACACTTTTATTATGGCTCTGAAACTTTAATGCACCAGACCTTGCTTAAGTCATTGCTGAATTCTGGGTTAATTTTTTTTTTTTTTAACCTTCCTTTAGGTCATACCAACCTTGTGCCTGAGTGAAGTCTGTAGTATTTGCTTTACTGTGAAGTTCCAGGTTGGGTAAGAAAGGACCCTCTGAAGATTTTATACCTTTGTAATGAGGGCGTGTCTGAAAACTGACTAGAGCAGAGAGTGGAAAATACACCCATCTACTTAGGAAATCTTAGTGCTCTAAAATTTGCAGAAAAATGTCACAGATCAGCCTACTGTCCTAGGATTTCTTAGCTCTCGGGATGGGGTTTTGACCATCCTATTGTTCTGGATCCTCCCAGCTAAGAATAACATTTCTTTTAAATGTTCATAAACTTCATATCATTCCCATCCTTTACTGCAGAATCTGTCCTTGTAGAGAACAGAAAATCTGAGAAGTTTGTCAGGTCTTGAAAGTGCACTCCCACAAATACCAACTTGTAAACATAACTCATAGCACGAATACCCTTTGCTACTCCCTCCTTTTGCAGGGAAAATACTTTCATGGCTCTTGAGGAAAAAACAGTAGAGTCTGATCTAAATTCAAGGTCAGAAATCCTCTCTAATCCCAGATGCCAATCCCTTTTCCATGGAGAGTTCTCTCTTCGAAGAAGTGGGTCAGTCACTCAGCAGTTGGGGACATATCCCACCTGTCCTCAGTTTGTTGTAATCAAAATGTTTACATTGCTGTCAGGTGGCAGCAATTGCCACACAGCTCCACTTGCAAAGTCATTATTTGGCTTGTGAAGCTGAGACAAGAGTTGGTTATCCAAGACATGTTGCCTCGCTAAACAGAAATGACATTTTGCTCTATTTTGGTGTCTTCATCATTGGTGCCTGTGTTAGGCTGGGAAGTGCTAATAGCTGCTGTCAGGTGTGTCACTAATCCAAAGCTCTTCAGATTTCTCAATGGCTGTGCCAAGGACTTCTCAGAGTGCTGAGTTTGTAGCCTCTGAGTGAGTTAAGGTGGGAAGCAAAGAAAGTTGATTTTGTGAGTGTTTCCCTGAAGGACCAAAGAAATGCAGTTTTGGGAGTGTAGGATTTGCTAGCATGGCACACTGGAAGAATTCTGATTAAGGAACCACTGCCTTTTGGTCCCATCACATTCCTGAAATGAGGTTTCTTTTTAAAAAAATAAACAAGTTGAAGACATAGTATTACCTCACTTGATTGCCTGTATTTTTGGTGTCGTGGAAGGAATCCAGTGAGACCCTAAATGCTGCACTTTTTCCCTCATGCAGTATGGCTTCCTAAAGAGGCAAAGCACAATTTATATATTTATTTTTTTACTTCAGGGAATCCAGACTGCAATCTGCCAGCCTGGGCAGAGGCTTATTTTACAATATGTGCATGAAAACCTTGTAACTGAGACTGGTATTATGCATATGGACCATAAACGATCAGCACATTTTTAGGTCAGATGATTGCCGGTTTTTGAGAGGTAAATGTTGTTGAGTTCCTACCTTGCAATTTCTTACCAAAATCTAGTAGGTTGAATCTTAGAGCTTGATGGTATCTCTTAGCTCTCAGAGTCCCTTGGAAGGATTCCCTTATGCTGGTATATCCAAGTAGTACAAAGGAAGACTCCTTATTCCACATTTCCTTCACATTTCAACAGCAACAGAAAAATCAGTATGTGTTACCCATTTTTGCACATATTGACAAGTTTTTAGTACTAAGGTAGCACAACCCAGAAGTTAAGAGAGATGTCGATAAGGGAAAATTTTAGCCTGAAAAAAGGGAAATTCCCCCAATTTTACAGAATAGAATCATATTAAAACCCCAACCTTATTTTCTGAACACGTGCATGTGCCAAGCCTCACAGCCTCTTTATGGCAACTTTTTCCTGGAAAGAGAAGGTAGCATGAACAAGGCTTTATTATCTGTTACTGCAGTTTAAGCAGCATGAAGGAGAGCCAATGTTTGACTCAGTGAAACTCTCATCAAATTATATATGAAGTTCAGGGCAAAATTCATCTGCTGCAGAGTTGTTTAACTTGTTTTTTTTTTTCTCTGATAAAACAGATACCATCAGTAAAAATTATTTTGTGTTTGCATAGAGTTGGTAGCCAGAAAGTAATTCTAAATTTTTTTAAAAAAATTTAATTTAATTTTTATTTTTTTAAAAAATAAAAGTAATTTTTCAGGGAAAAAATAAAATTATGATCCACAGATAATCAGTAACCAGCCAAGAATATTTTAACAGTTACTACTTCATTCAGTCATAAGATGATAAGTTTGAGATCTTTCACAGGAAAACTGAAAATCGAACTGCAATTACAGTAAATTGCAAAAACCAAGATGGTTTGTAATGATTTATTTTTAAAAGACACTGCTTTTCTTGGTGTGCATAATATGCATTTCTCTGCAGCCTATAATATGAGTTTATCAGATAAGTGATCTTCTTTAGGGAAAAATTATAAGCAATCTGGAAAGGAAGAAGAGATTAGCAGTTATCCTTGATCAGTTCCTTTCTGTGCCTCTGAGCAAGAGAGGTAACCCTCCTAGCTCCTATTTTGCAGCTGTAAAATGGGGGTAATAGCTCCCCAGAAGCAGAGTGACTCCTGTGAGGGTGAATGCATGACAGGCTGTATGATCCACGAGCAGTGGAGGACCATATGGACCTGAAGACAGATTCCACCATGGCTGCCTTCTCTACATTAATTTGTAATAGCAGGCTTATTCTTTCAATTAAACCCTACAATCACATTTCTGCCAAGTTCAGTGTTGCCTCCAGTTTCAGCAAAACTTCACAAGCTGGAACACTGCCTACAGCTGACAGTGACATTTAAATGCGAGAAAAATCAAGCTTATGCATGGCCAAACCTTCTATAATCCCAGGCCTTGTCAGCCTGCAGCATGGATTCTGGTTTAAACAAATAAACACCCAGCTCATTTTCACCTGACCTTGGAAGAGTTTGCATTGCCTTAATGTTCTGCTCCGAATCCCAGGTGATACCTTCTGGGATTACGAGTGTTCAGAAGCAAATTAATGATACCAACATCAGGCATCTGGGCACGGTGCAATGTTTTTGCACAAGAGTGTCTGTCCATTTTAAGCCCTTCTCTGTGCATGGGGACCAAACACAACTTGAACCTCAGCAGAGGAAGGCAAGTTGCAAGGAGGACTTTGGAGTCCACTCCAGAAAGTCAGGTTTCTGTGCATGTCTAGTGGCCATAATTTTTGCATATGCCCTTTTCCTAATTGAGAACCAATTTGCAAATACAAAGTTCTTTTATATCACTAACCAGCGCAGAGTAAAAGAATCCACACAGGTGAGACTTGAAGAATTTACTGTGTTTAGCTTTGTGATCTTGACCCAAGCCCACACAACAGGGAAGCCCTGCAGCCATCTGTGGAAAAAACAACACTTTAGTTATTGCTTCAGAGAGAAAAGACAGACCTGAGCTGCAGTTCAGTGACTTCTCCAACATCTTTCAGCTCCAAAACTGCCTGGCTGCATGAGCAGCTGGTAACTGCAAGAGCCTTGTGGTGCGAGTGTGTGTTGCTGAAGAATTGGGCACTGTGGTGTCCTGCCTGGCCAGCTGAAGCTGTGCTCAGGCTGGCTCTGCTCAGTGTGCCTGCAGGAGAATCCCCTGCACAAGGGGGTTATTCTACAGCTGCCTTCTTGCCCCTTTATGTGTCACCACAAGTGTTAAACTGACCAGATAATCTCTGGTTGTACAAGATGTGGTGAAGTGGCTCAGACACACAGAGTAAGACTCGTGTTTGGCCTCTTCCTTCCTGCTCACAGTGAATTATTTTTGTTGCTTAAGCACACAATGTAATGCTGGTTTGAAAGAAAAAGGGGGGAAAGAAAAAAAAAAGAACCAAAAAGGTTTTTCTGTGACCTCCACTGCAGAAGTAAGAGCTGGCACTTGCCCTGGAGCCACTGCAGTCAGTATCTATTACGTTCATGTCTGTATCTTGTTCCTGCTTTTGCTTTTCCAGGTTAATGCGATTTTCAAATGCCTGAACTGCAGGAACATTTGTTCCCTGATAAAACACTGAACTCCCAACTTTTCTTCATTTAGCTTGCCTAAACCCTGCCTTGTCTCCAGCAATCATGTTGTGACCCCTCTGATTTCCACAGCCAGAATGACTCTAGGTTCTTTATCACAATTCTAACTGTCTGAGCAAATTCTTTAAACTGGAGATGCCTGCTTGGCTCTTTCTTCTACCTGAAGAAAGATGTCCATCAAGGGCTGTGTGCAGTTCTCCCCTCCCCTAGAAATTGTGGGGAGTGAAAGAAGTTGTTTTCCATGCACAAAAGAAAAACAAAATAACCTTGCATATTTTCAGTTCAAAACAGCTTCCTCTGAGTAAATACAACACTGCAAAGAGAACAGCAAAGCCTCTGTGAGGAAGCAATGGATTTTTAGACCTGCTGCACATTATCAACCTTCAGCCCTGCTTACAACCCAAGTGTGACATACTGTGCTCTTATGCCTGTGCTTAGGGCATTTCATCAGTGCAGACAGACGGCTGCAGATCTGCCAGCGAAGCTGCATTTGGTGTTTACACAGTAAAACCATACCTGGCCACAGCCCCACACAGGAAAAGTTGTACAAGGAAAAGCACTTTTTTTTTTTCTTTTTTTTTTTTTTTTCCTAGAACAAGGGAGTCATTTGGGGCTTCGGTTGGCACAGCTATGCTGGGGAAATCACAATTCACCATGCTCCTAGTTGGCATTGCTGTTAGCAGAAGTTTGGAACGGAGTCCTAGTCTCACAGGACTCTCATAGCTCAGGAAGAACAGATTGCCTTTAAACTTACTGATCCCAGGCGACTCGGGCCTTTGGTGTTTTCTTGACAGCCCTGGGAGCTTGTGTGAGCTAGAACAGGCTTTGCAGAGCTTTTGTAATGTACTGTGATTTGTTTTAAACTAGAATATCCTTCCTTCATCTCTAACTGCTTCTACCACATTACTTTTTGGAGCAGAGGGGAGTACCTCTCCAGAAGGTAATTTGTAACCATTTTTGCTTTAACCCATAACCACTTATTAAGTTTGCTATAGGTTGGGAAATTTTGTTCTGGTTACCTTCCCAGCTTTAAAGGGGGTGCCTCCAAACAAAAAAATATTCTCTTTCCCCTGCCATCCAGCACCCTGACTTCTTAAAAAAAAGGCAAAACCAAATAGAGAGAACAGAGGTAGTGTATTTCAACATGAAACCTTCTATATTGGTCCTGCCAAGAAACATAACAGTATTAATTAATTTTGTACTTATTTAAAAGCTTTAGTACTATGTTCCTTCCAAACCAAACAAAAACGAATATAAAATTCCTCTTATACTGAAATAATGTACAGAAGGGAGCATTTGGGACAGTCTACCTAAGAGTGGACCACAACCACCATCATCTTAATCCCATGAGTGCTACCTTGTAAATTTAGTTTCTTACACCACATTCTCTATTTTTTTTTATTACTACTCCCCAGATTATTACCAGCAGTACTCAAAGTCATAACAAAGTAATTTTGAATTCTTTACTGTTTGGATTTCAGCCAAATTCAGCCTTTCTGATGGTCTGTTCAGTGACATTTTCCTGCTGGGAGGAGTCAATGTGCAGGTGTCCTGTCATTCCTCCACTTTTGTGTCTCTTCATCCCACAGGGGGCCCTAAGGACCACCACTCTTTCCTTGAGTAGAAGTATCAGCCACTAACAGGCTGGGACAAATTTTCCACTGCAGTCTGTCCTGCCTTGTCCTTTATATTGCTCTCAATTCCACCTGGCCAGTGGATGGCTGAGATTTGGCCCATAATAAAGTTGTGCTGGTACCATCTCTTCTCCTGGCACTGCTGAAGGGACAATCTGATTGCTGCCACTGCTGCAAGGCTCTGGGAAGAGGGAAAAAGGTGGGGAAAAAGAACAGAGTCAAAGTCAAAGCTGTTAGAAAGGCTCAGCCTCATGTGAACCAGGCCATGTTCTCCTAACACATATTGGGAGACAAAAGTCATCTCCTACGTTCTAGGCAGCAGTGGATAATTATCTGGGCTGCAGGATATTAAACTGAGGGAATCCCAGAGTTTCAGGGAGAACACACCTGAATTTGAATTATTTAATTCTTATTTTGATTTCTTTCTCCCCATTCTGTTATTTATAAGGAAAACCAGTTTTATTCATTTACAAAAAATGCAAGGAATCATTAGTGTGCTGATTATACAGTTTAAGTTGACTTTTTAATCAGTAATAAAGCTTAACCCAAAATCATGAGCCAGGTCTTAGAACCCTTCAGAACAACCTTAGAAGTCTTAAGGATATTTTCCAAAATAAACCAAACATCGCTCTTTCTGGGCTTTTCTGCTTTTAAACTGCCTGATACAGTTATTTCACCTTTCATCTCCATTGTATGTGCTAAAAAATAATGTTTAAATATAATTTTTTTCCCTTCTAAGGCATGTAGAGCTTTAGAAAAAAAGTTAACAGGTATTAGGGAACTGGCAACAAAAACAGCTGTTTACACTGTATCAGGGATATATTTTTTGCTAACAGTTTGAAGATGTCCCAACTTTATGGCTGCAGACACTTCAAAGTGGTGTTGCTCATCTTTTTTTGTCATCTTTACCCTCTCCTTTTCTCAGGAATCTTTGCAGCCAGATCTATTGGAAACATCACAGAGTTAGACAACGTGCTCCTGGTCTTTGCAGCTTGTGTACAGCAGCACTTTGATTTAGTGTTTTGAGATCTCTACCCATCAGTTCTCCTAACTTTGTCCTCACTGCAAATCTTTGCATTTTTGTGGGACAGATTGAAATAGTTGCTTAAAGTACGATGCAGAAATTAACATCATCATCATCATGTGGTGCTAACAATTAGCATCTCTTCAGGTATATTCAAAAGTTATCTATGGGACTCAGAAAAGATACAGCTTTTGCTTCTGTCGTGGAAAACCTAGACTCTTGATAATGTTTTCAGAGTTTTTTGCCTTATTAGAGGTATATATTTGTAAATTATTTTATCCCATGCAGGGAAGTCCCAAGACCTTTGACAAGAAAATGACCTTCAGCATCACGTTTTTACAAACCAAGTCCTCCTCCCAGCAGTGGCAATGCTGACCACTACTCTTTTCCTCAGGTTCTTGGGGTGCTCCTGGGTGCAGATGAGTGGGGAAGATGCTTGCCTTGGAGATTAATCCCTTCTTTCACATCAGTTGCTCACAGTTGTAAAGGGGGTGCAGCCAGTGTTGCCGAAGGCTTGGGACTACAAACTGCAGAGCCCAGCTTTATAGTTTTCCTCGGTCAGATATAAACACCAGAGAGAGATTAATACTGTAATATTTCAGGGCAAAATTAATCACATAATTATACAAATATTACAGGAAAGCTGATTCTCACAATATTTCCAGGCTGAAGAAATTAGCTGGGGACACATCCCGAACTTATAGCTGTATTGTGGTAAACCACAATGCTTTAAGCATCAGTTCAGTATAGAATTGTTTCTGGCGGCCGTGGGGATGCTGCTGCTGCTGCTGGATTGCAGGAATCCCGCAGCCGAGGCTCCCTTTGGAGCAGGGCTGTTGTCGCATCCTTCCCAAAGCAGCCTTTTATTAGTCAGCAATAGATGGCGCTCAGTTTCCACCTGTCCGACGCCGTCAGGCAGAAAATGTATTTGAAGTAATTAGGGCTGCGAGATAACACTTAAAAGGGTTACTGCTGAAGTTGATGAAAGTGTGTGGGCACGGAGAGGCAGGAGCGCCAAGATGCTTCACCAGCTGGAGAAGTCTTAGGTGAGATAGTCTGGCTGCCAGAACAGGCTGCCAAGATAGTCAGAGGGAAGGAGCCAGGAACTGGAGAACGATTTGCAAATTCTTGAGAACAGCTATCGCGATCCCCGAGCTGGCTGGGTCAGGTAATGCCTGTCATTATCAACGATTGAGGATCCCAGGCCAGACATGTTAAAATTCCGCTCGGGATTCTCAGTCTGGTTGTTGGTTTGTCACGAAGTCCTCTGGGATTAACCCATTCCCCAGCTCTGTGGGGCTGTGTCAGGGGCACTGAGGCTGGGCTGGCAGAACCACAGGGAAGGGCTTCAGCAGCTCTGTGCCAGTCCTGCTGGCTCACCAGCCCATGGCTCTTGCCATTTACAGGTGTGGGGGGCACACACAGCCATTTGCAGGGAAGGGGCTTCCCTACAGAATTTCGTGCTCGTTTTTGGTGGCAGCAGGGAGCACATTCACAGCGTAGGGCTCAGAGCTTGCAGCTTTCGTCTCGCTGTCTTTTTCCTTTGTGTGATAGCTCAGCAGCCTGAAGGTGACGGGTACAGGTGAGGAAAAGGACGGGAACGGCTTATTGCAATAGCAAATCGCTCTTGTGCATGCTGTGGAAATTAAATTCATGCGAGGAGATGTTGTCCTGCTGGGAGCTGGAGCACAGCTGCTGCCATATGGCCTTCCCATGGCTGCTCCGATTGCTATCCTCACCTGGCCGCTCCGAGCAGCTGCCCACAGCCCCCTCACGGATTCCTTAATGCTGTGCATGCTGCCCTCATGCAGGATCCTGCCCCACATCCCTGCTTCTTAAGGTACAGCCATGGAGTTACTTAGAAAGATGTGGAGTGTGTTTGCCAGGACAGGCTGGGGGGTGTATCTCATGCTAGGCTGTTGTGGGTACCAGTTGTGGGTACCACGAGCCCTCAAACGCTTTGCCAAAATCAGATATACCATGAAAACCTTTGACAAACTAGTTTTCTTAAACAGTTTCCCTCCCCTGACGTACCTAAACATACCTTGCAGGGCTCTTTTTCTTTCCCATCATGGAAAAATCTGTTTCTGTGTTTCCCAGAAGGTTTCTCCTCAGAGCTGTTCTGCATAATGGAGTGAGCTAAGTCAGAGTGTTTTGTGGATGATGGCTGCACTGTGCATGCCCTGCACTACACTGGCTTCTTTATTTGGTGGGCAGGAACCGGCACTGCAGGAGTCAAGGCGAGTAAGGGTGTGCAAAAAGAAAAGGAATAGCCCAAAAAATGAAATCCTGACCACGAGGATATGAATGAGGCATGGAAGGTGTAGAAACACAGTGTCGAAGCAAGGAACGCAGCAAATTTTGCTCAGAGACACACCACTTGAAAATTAAAAACAGAATGAAAATCATGTATTAACTTTGCAAAATCGTCAAAACTTGTCATATCTGACCCTGGGTTGCCCATCAGGAAGAACCAGACTGTGACTTGCCTTGTCTGAGGAAAGGCATCCAGGTTTATGAGGCTCATCTAGATTTCCAATCCCGCATCCTCCAAGACAACTGAATATTGCAGGAGTTAAAAATCCTTCTGAATAATCCCCAGTGTTTTGGAATAAGACCATTCATCAGTTTGGTACCATTAAAGCAAATTTTGAGCTTGAAATGTGTAGCCTCAAAGTTTAAATGTGGGAGCTCTTTTGTCCCTCTCCTTACCTCTTGTCCTTTGATAGTGCCTTTCACCAAGGAATTCAGTTCTCTCTCCCTGTTTCTCTAGCAGAATTCATCTTTACAGCTGTGGTGTTCAGATTATTGCACCTCTGTTCAAAGATCTAATTAGAGGTGCTATGGTTATTATTATTAGTGCTGTTACTACTACTACTGCTGCTGTAATGGTATCTCTCTGCAGTACTTTACAAAAGAAAATATTGCCATAGATTGAAGTTAAAGACAGTTGAAGGAGTCCTCCTGCCACCCACCCTCTGTTTCCTACTTGTGCTTGCAAAGCTGTCTTCTAGCAACACTCAGGAAGGGCCGCCTGTCTTTTTTGGCAAAAACTTAAAAGCCCCAATGCCAAAGGCAGTTAAAGGCTCTTCAGGGGCAGAGTTTTGTTTATAAAGACACCAGGAAGGCTGTGGTGCTTATCTAAGATTGTAAGACTCGTCTGATGTTAAATGCAGGCCACTGCACCTCATTTGCCAGCCTGTGGTTTGGGGAACTCTTCTGTGGGGTTTGAGAATGTTCCTCTTCGTGCTGGCAGCTCGTGAGAAGAGGAGAAGAGGTGGCTGCTGCCACTGAGCAGCAGGGTGCTCCTCTGCTTTTTCATACCACCAGACAAAAGGTGTACAGACCCATAAATCTGGTATAATTAAAACACTGAATATTAATTGTTAAAAGTACTGTGAACAAAAAGGCTCTGAAATAGATATTAAAAAAAAAACCAACCAAAAAACAACCCATGGAGTTTTCAATTACTGCTAAATGAAGCAATAAATGCACATACAGTCAGTGAAGTATTTTAATTATTATTCCGAGCTTCTACCTTATTAGTAATGTACACTGTCTGGTGAGTGCAACAAGCTGCAAGAGTCAGAAAGGATTCTCCAGTGTCTCCCTTTTTCCAGAAGGTGTTGCTATTATACAGCTCTGCAACAGACTCACAGAGTGGTGTAGAAAGCACAGTGGAATAAAATGTGGTAAGGCTGGATAAAAAATGTAAACCATACTAAGTATATAGAATTCAGTCACAAGGATTTCTATTATGCTGGGAAAAGAGAGCCTTTAGTGTAGTATGTGTCCACAGTATAAATAGTTCAGCAAAATGTAAACACCAAATATTTCCACCGGAGTTCTTTGCAACCTCACATACAGTAGCTCTACTTTTCTTTTTCATTAAGGACTTCTTTTAATAAAGAGGCTTTTGTGGATCAAATTGGGAAAAATAGCAGCCACCTGTAACTTTTTTTAAACCCAACAGTACATACAGTACATCTATCAAAAGGAGAGGAATTTGAAACCTGCAGACTTTTTAAAGAAGCAAGTTCCACACATGATATAAAACAAATGCCATGTGTGCACCAAGCCAAGCAAATTAACAAAAGGGCAGGGGCACTTCCAATATTGCTTAAATAACTCAGGCTTAATAATGGGGTCTTTTCACACAAGCTCACAAAAGCTAAAATGTGTTTAAGAAGAAAAACATGCATTTTTATTGTATTGTGTGGCAAGAAACCTGATTTTTTTTAATTATTATTATTTTTTATTAAAAGCTATTAGCTTAAGCACATGAATTCTCTGGGGGGGTTTTGGGGTGAATGCAGCACCTTGGTGTAGAGCTGTTCTCTGTGAATAAAGAGGAGAGGTTGGTTTTCCCGGACCACTATGTATTGCTGGTCTGTCAGAAGTATTTTAGGCATCACAGAAATCGAGTGAGTGTTGCTTTGTTTGCTATCAGTGCTCAGGGAGAAGCCAAGTGTATGTGGGTGCAGAGAGTGATGCAGTGAGAGCCTGCTTTGTGGAGAAGCAGAACTTGTTCTGTTACTCTGAGAGCCAGGTTGGTGTCTTTGGATGCTCAGCAGCTCTGTGTGACAAACTGTGAAACATTTCCAAAGGTAGCACCTTTAGTTCGGGGCAAGTGTATTCAGTTAAACCATTCTTCAGAGTTAGCAAGTCCCTTATTTTTCACAGCCCCAGATAACTCATAAAACCCTTAGCATGACCTTTCAGCTTCAGCTCTTGTAGCTTGTGGTGAACTCTGGTGGTGCTATATAGAGATCTGGAGTCACCAGGGTTCCCTTACAAAGGAAAAATAGTATTTTTAACATGATCGTGCTAATGCTTTTCAGCTCAGTGGAGAGTGACAAAGACAAAAAGATGGACCAAAAAAAAAAGGACAAAAAGATATCCAAAAATGACTGAGGCAGGAAATTTAAAATTACGTGTTGGTTGATATAAACTGTTCTTTGTATGGAACTGTTGGGGCCCTTCTTTGGCTGGCTTTGAATAAGGAACAGAACATGTCACATTTTGCTTTTCCTGTTGTCCTGTTGTCCTCCATTTAAACTTCTCCATTTCCTGTGGCCACATCAACATTAAAAGGTCTTGTGCATAATATATTTGTCATCCTTCCATATAAGAAACAAGGATCTCTACCACAGATCCAGTAGAGATGATCTTCTGTCCCCATGGTACAGAACTCTGTCTGAATACAGCATTTAAAAATCCCTTTGACTGATTGTGTTCAGCCAGAGATGAAATGCTGAGATATCGCTGTGCCAATGCTATGCTTGCCAGGTATCTGGAGCTGTTGGTGGCTTGCTCTGTGTCTCAGGTGTTACTGAGGCTTCTGCACCAACTGCTCAAATGCATTTGGCATTCAAGACATTCCAGAAATGCTCCAGAAACTCTCCAGGTGACATTTTGCCAAAGCCAGGGGCCAAAGGTGAGAACAAGAGCCACCTGCCCTCACCAGGGACTGTCACAGTAGGGTAACCTTGAGCAAACAGCTGGGCTTTATTATGGTCCCTTTGTGCTTCCATAGTGTCAGCCAAGATTTGGCCTCTAGTTAAAAGTGCTTTGCAGCCATTAACAAATAACTTCAAGATTCAAGATTTTTGTTCCCCTTTGGAAAACACAAAGATATGTCAGGGAAACTGAGATGACCAAGAATCACAAAGTCACACCAAGGATGTGAATAGAAATTAATTCCCAGTTCCCAGTTTTTCCAGCCATGGGGTTTCTCTTCTAATTTATTCTTGGTGATCTCCTATTGTTTTGCTGTGAAATTCGAGCTTTTTGAGACAGAGGACATCACCTTTCTTTTTGCCTGTTACAGGCCTCACTAATTGCTCCCCGTAGGGACATAATGAGTGTCATGAGCATTACTCTTGGGTTGGACTCTCAGCTCTTTGGCTGTATGCTTTCAGTGCACTTGAATTAGAGCCTGAACCTGGATTCAGCTCTGAATGCAACAGTTCAGATGTACAAGCAGGTCAGCCTGTGCCCACCAGCTGAGTGATGCAGCTGGGATGCCTGATTCCATTGCAATTCCTGTTTTGCTGGTCATTTTGGAAAGATGTGTCTCCATGTACGGGTTGCTGTGGCCTTTCCAGCTTACCTGAAGTGCAGATGTTATGGCTGCTGTCTGCTACAGTACTAAAAAGAGACTTCTCTTTATCAAGTATTTTTGATGTATAAATTGCATCATTATATATCCGACATATATCTGTCAATCTAAATAATTTAGGGTACTATATGTGTTTGCACATCAGCCAGTGTAACTAAGCTGGTGGCTCTGCAGCTGGTTGAATTTTGGTTGTTTTTTCCATATGTACTTATTAGTTTTTATCACTTTTTAAAACAAACAAACAAAAAATTTTAGTTTGAACTAAGAATTAAGTGTCCCCCAGCCTCTCACCATATTCTTCAATAAGGGAAAAAAAGAAATCTAAAAAAAAAAAAAAAAGGAGAAGGAGAAAATCCAACAGTTAACAAAATTGCTTTAAACTGAAGACTCTTTAAAGAACAGAACAGTCATTTGCAGAATGCTCTGATTTTTGAAGAAAAATCTGGGGTTTTTTTAATAACAAAAGAGCCTTCAGGATAAAACATTGCAACCAGCTTTCCTCCATTGCTATGTACACTGGTGCTGCTTTCCTGACCTGGCTCTACATCACCTGCCTGCCTGGAGATGCACGGAGCAGCCTCAGATCCAACAGGGGTTACCAGCATTTTGTAACAGTAATTTTCAAAAACAGACAGGATGAACATTTCAAAGTCCTCTTCTGGGCACCTGAGTCACTGGATCAGACAGATCTCAAAACAACTCCTGATCTACCTGTAGCAATAAAAATGGGCCCTCTTGAATAGCCCAGGGCCGGAGCAATCCCTGCTCTCCAGTCTGACCAGCACAGGTCACTGTTGTCTGTCTGCACCCTGTGTCTGGTGAGGAAGCTTGTTATGCCACCAGCTGTAGAAGCCAAAGGAAAACAATTGCATCACCCAGGGATTTTATTTTATTTTTTATTTTTGGTCTCCTGTGCCAGGAAGGGCAGGCCATGCAGCAGTCATCAAGCTGCAATCTGTAAGGTTTTGTTTTTTTCAGTGCTGAGCATCTGGTCAGACGCCTGCACTCGGCCACTGAACCTGGTGTGTCCTAGTGCCAGCTGCTTGTGGCCTCAGTCTGCTGGTCAGCCACTGAGACTCTGTGGTTTTTAGGCAACCCAGATATTAACAGGGCTTCTCTGGGGCTCTTCCCCTGGCAGTTCCAAACATAACCCTCACAGAGAGTAGGGGAGACCCATACTGCTCTCCCTCCCTCTACACCCCTGTGCCACCTGTAGCAGGGCACAGGCAAAAGTCAGCTCCTGCTGCTGCCCTTCCTGTCCCATCCTGACTATGGGAGCTTCTTTTGTGGCAGGGAGGGAGGAAGGGAAAGCAGGAGGAAATTCAGCTATGATTTTCAATAAACAGACAGATTTTGCTGGGGAAATGGCCCATACGTGGTTTGCTGGCTGGATTCAGCAGGAGAGCCTGCAGTTAATCAGCTCTGCCTTTGCCACTGGGTTTCACAGCAGCTGGAGCCACATCCCAGAGGAGGCACAGATGATTCAGCTGCTGGACAAACAAGGAATTAACACAATAATATTAAGCAAGAAATATCACCATAAGCTCCTACTTCTTTGCCCTCTTCCTTTCCTCCCCTATGCAAAGCTGTATTAAAAACAGACCTTGGCTGGATGTTTAGGGAGGAACATTTGACATGGGGAGCTGGATAAGTGGGAGTTCTCAGGGCTTCTTTTGGCCAGGGCACAGCTGGGAAGGAGGCAGCAGAGTCTGTTCTGCTGTGCTGGGTTCTCATGCATGGCCAGAAGCCTTCCCACCTCCAGCTTTTTGGCATGCTAGGCTGGAGAGAGCTCACTGTGTGCAGCCATGGTTTTGAGGGAAGGCTGGGGGCAGCCCAAGCAGGAGTGTGCATCTGCTCCTTGTGTGCCCTGAGGGCATAAGACAAGGGGTGGGGGCATGATGGGCAGCTCAGGATGGTCAGGTGTGCCACAGCATCCCTTCATCCCAGTGGGGAGAAAACCTTCCTGAGCCTGGGGGAGAGCCCTGAGGGAAGTGGCTCCTTCCCTTCACCATCCCAGCACTTGCCCCTCCATAAGCAATGTCTGAAGTCTGCTCAAGGCCAAAACAGTGTTAGTGGGAAGCTGAAAAACATGGAAATACATGGTTCCTTCACTGGCTTGCACGATCTCAGTGCACCAGGAATCCAGACTGCTCTTTGACCCTGAAAAACCTTTTTGGCTGGTAAATAAAGAATATCTCAAGGTATCTGCTGAGGGAAGAGGCATAAAAGGGACACCTGGCATTCCTGCACTTTCCTGCTCAGTCCTGACAAGTAAACAACTGATGAAGTACCTGAATATTGTCTGCCCTTATGTGATCCAAGGTGGTAAAAAGGGAAGAGGGTTGCTGTTGTCACCCAATGAAAAATGCCCAGGCAGCACTCAGCTGAAATCTTATGCTGGATAGAATCTTTATTTTCATAGATCAGCCCACCATGTCAGCCAAGAGTGAAATGTTGGACATTTGAAGGACCTGCATTATCCCCCACAGTTGGGAGGAAATTATTTGGGACTGTAGTTGTCCTTCACTATTCCTTAGTATTATTTAATGCTCCCATTTCAACAGCTTTGCATTTCTGGGGCTTTGATTAAGAACTGGCAATGAACTGGGGCACAGTCAACCTGCTCTTGCTCTTACTGCAGTTGTGCCCTGCAACTGGAGAAATCATCTTCCCTTCAAATACCCTCCCCCAGGTCTCCTCTGCTTTCCCCAGCCACATGTAGGCATGTTGTCAGTTTGCCCTCCGAGAAGAGAGCTCTGCTTACTAGACATTCATGCATTGCCTCTCAGATATCAGTCACAGTGTTTATTTTTTATTTGTATGTGCTTCTGGAGATGCAAAATGCTGAGCATATGCTGACTGGTATGGGTGGCAGAAAGTAGATGGGGAAAATAATATTGTTCTTTATCTAGAGCTTCACAATTTTAAAAACTGCTGCATGTTCTTTACATTTTAGTCTTGTTCTGTAATGCCATTAGTAACATATATATATATATATATAGGAAGTTACTACATCACTTTAATTTACTCTCCTTGTTCCATACACTATGTTTACTGTTTTAAAGCTGTCACAGCCATTTGTTTTGCCCAGTCACTGATCTTGACATGATATGTCCCAAACCTTGATCCTTTACCCAGCCAGTGCCCTGGTAGAATGTGGATAGCAATAATCCAAGTGACCTCATGCAATTTCTGTAAGACAAAACTTTGCTTAATCCAGCCAGGAAAATAAACCAAACCAAGTAAACCCCATAGAAATAATCAGAAATCAATTTAAAAGGAGAAAAATACACCAGTTCCTGTGTCATATCAAGTAGTGAATGTTATTCTAGTGCAGCTCTCCAGTCTTCACACTTGAACATTTCAAAAGATTGATCTTTCTACCACTTAAGATAAACAGAGGTTATTCAGTGCTCTTAGGAATGCATGGGTCCTCTGTAACACGTAACATTAAAAAATCTGAAAAAAAGAAAATTTAATAAAAATATCTAGATTAAGGAAAGTGGGAAATTTGGATGTATAGGATAAAGAGCTTGAACCAGAAAACAATGAAGGAGATTGAGAGTATCAGTTGTAAGGTCTGTAAACTAAATTAAATAAAATTAAATTTAAAAATAATTAAAAATAAATTAATAAATTTTAAAATAATTAATTTAAATATAATCAATTTATTTAATTTATTTTAAGAGATAAATAACTGGGGCTTTTATAATTGCTCACTCACTCCTGAAAAAAAAAAAATAACTATTGTGCAGTAGCCTGCTGGATTTGTAAAAATGGTTTGTTTAATTTACAAAGCATTTGTGAAGCATATGATGACTGTGGAATTATAATGCTTACAAACACCACCTGTTGAGGAAACTAAGTGTTAATATTTCCTAATTTCACAGGGAGAAATGGAGAATGAGGAGATGAGTCTCAGACTAGATTCTGAAAACTAAGCATTTTTGCTTCCTGTGCCATTTTCTACAGGCATTAGGCCATGGAATAAAAAGTTTGGAATTTTGATAACCCAGGTACTTGACAACCCAGGAACTCTTTCTCTTTGTTGTTGTTTGTTTGTTTTGGGTTTTTTCTTGGTCCCCCCCCCCCAGTAGTATATTAAAGCTAACTAAATTGATGAAAACTTTTTTGCAACTCAAGAGGTCAAACAGTTAATTAAATTATGCAGTCAAGGGTCTGCTTCTTCCTTCCCTTGCACCTTAGTTAGCAACTTTCAACTGCTGTATGTGAACAGCTCTGACCCTGTAACACCAGTCCTGCAATGTGATGAAAAATCTGATTTCTTGCCTTCTCTTGGCAGGATAGGTGCTGGATGGTCCTCCTCTCCCCTGGTAATAATTCAGTCTCATATTTAGAGTGATCAGTTTAGCTGAGTACATTTTAATCAAAGTTAGCATGAAAATAGCGATCTGTTAAGTTAGATGTCCATGATTTTTTTTTGATTTTTTTTTTTTTAATGGTAAATGTTGGAACAAATAGTATCCCATATTGGTTCTGTAATTAAGATATGCATATGTTGGCTCCAAAGATCCCTAATTAGATCTGCTTTGGGGATGCTGTTAGAGAGAATATAATTGTATACAGTTGCTGCAGAGACAGTAGAAGAGCTTAATCTGAAATATAGGGAAAGTTTAGAATAGTAGCTTTGGACTTCCATTTATCTTGTGAGTTCTTATCCCCAGAAACTACTGCAAGTATGCATTATCCTACATGTTCTATTTAAGAGACGATAGATATTTATATTTTGGATGTAGCTTTTCTACTCTGGGCTTCCTCTTCTTGATAAATCAATGACAAAACTCCCATAGATTTTAATGGAGTGGTCTCAAGACCCAAATAATCAATACTGCTCCTGCTCCTGCTGAAAATGGCTTTCATTATGTAGTTTCTTTCATCCAAAAACTCCTGAAGCATCCCAGACTACATGAGCCAAGTTCAGCACCATGAGGGATTCTTCAGATCAAGCATAAAACTTAGTCAAAAAAAGATGTGTAGGTATGTCAGTAAAAATCTCCCACTGAAGTTTTTTGTTGATGGGATGTGTGTTGATGCCCTGTGTGTTGGTGGGATGTGGGAACACAGGGACCAAGGAGCACATGGGGATAAAAAGACATGATTTCATGGAGCTGCCAGCCCCTGTGTACCAGAAGCTTGTGGCAGACTGCAGAAAAAGAGCAGTGGTGAGCTGGGTTAGACATACCAAGACAAAATGGCTACAGCCTGCCAATGACTAAAAGAGTCATTTTAAAATTATCCCTGGATGGATGCTGCCCGCTGTTGTGGGCAGGATTTGAAGGGATGCTTCCCTCCTGCAAGCTTGCAAACAGCAAGAGTTAAAAATTAACAATCTGAGGACAAGTCAAAATACACTCCCTGCCCGTAAATCAAAAAGTACTGCTTCAAAATCAGCCAAATCTGGCTGCTGCCTTATCCCCCACAATCACCATCATAATTACAGCAGCTGATTTTCCTCACACCCACCTCAGAGATTTCTGGGGGTTTTGGCCAGGTTTGCATCCCCATATGATTCAGCCTACTTTTACTTATGTTTAGCTCATTGTGTAATAAGTGAAGCTTACATAAGCTAGGGACTGTGGCTCCAGCTCCACAAACCTTGATCAAAAATAGGAGTTTGGAAGCAGAATAACAACTCATGTAATTTTTTCCTTTAGTGCCGATACAGAATCAACTGTCTTCGGACTAAATGCTCAGCTCTTTCAACTCTGTGCAGAATCATTAATTCCTACTCAACTAAGCTAATTTGCACCTTGCTGAATGTCTGGTTCTCATCAATAAGTGCCCCAGTGTTGAGATCTTGACAGTAACGAGTCAAAATGAACAGGGATGGAATTTTGACACATTAAATTCTCAGGGAATTTTCTCATTACCACCAGATAAACCCTCACCTTACCCCAGAACAACCAGCTATTCAAAGTAAAAGACAGACCCTGCTGTGTATCTCTGTTCCTGTCCTGAAACTGTTCCCACTAGAACAGCCAGCAGTCCCTGCTCCAACTCATTTTATCTGGAAAAGGTAAATAGAAACCGCCAGTTCATCACAAGAAGAGGCTTGAGCGTCTTACTGACCTGATACAAACTGCAATCAGTGAGCTACAGATGCATGGAACATTTCCACAGGGTCCAGACCATAATAAGATTAACTGTGTTTCTCCAGCACCTTACCAGCCAAGGATGTGATTTCCTTGCAATAGGTATTGCAAAAATATAGAGTAAGAGAGCTTATGAAGAAGTCAATGCTATCTACAGGATACCTGCTAGCCCGAATGATGTTTTCTAAAGATTGAAATAATTCCACTGGTATATTTTTGGGGTGATATTGCTTCTAAAAAAAAAAAAAAATTAAAAAGAAATAATATAGATATTTATATATTTTATATGTATATATTTGTATATGTATATATTTATATATGTATGTATATATATACACTTTTAGTTGTTAGGTAACTCCACAATCACTGTTAGATTGATGTAGACCCAGGACTGTGCTGCTGAAGTCAATAGTTATTGCAAAGTTATGCTGTAGTGGAGACCAGTCTCTGATCTTGTATTTTAAAACTTGTGTATTTTGTAAATCCAGTGGGTTATACTTTATGAAAACAAATTGATAAAAGCATGGCTAGTAATGAAGGAGTTAAAAAGTACAGTCCCAAAAGGGCTGAGCTACAACCCAGGCAGTTTCTGTATTTAAGGATTTATTTTTATAGTGTCTCTGCACCTTCAAGTTTTTGTTGTTTATTTGGGTTTTTTTTTTTTCTTTTTCTTGTACAATTTAATCTTTTCCATAATGGGACAAACACAAAGCCTTGGTTGGAAATCTCCCCCTAGCCTGTTGCAATATTTATAAAGCAGTGCTTTTTAAAAATGCTGTGAGATGGCTTTAGTAAAACAAAAGGCATTATAATTTATTGTTCCAAGATTATTGATTCAATAAATTAACAATAATTTCCATGGAGGGTAGGAGCCCTGGCACTATAAAAATTTATTTATCTGCACTTTAACTGGCATTGATTAGAGTATTCAAATTGTCCCAGCGCTATATAATTGCTCTTTATAGGTGGAATGTCCTCTGCTGTGCAGGAGACAGTAAAATAAACATTCTAGCTAGAAGTGACAATGGCTCTTTTAAAAGCCAGGGTTGGAGTTTTTTCCTGGTGTGGGGTTTTTTGTTTTCGGGTTTTTTTTTTGGGTTGAGTGGGTTTTCTTTTTTTGGTTGTTTTTTTATTTTTTTTTTGGTAAGAGGGAAGAAAGAGTTTGTGTTTTTACAGACAGCCAGCTTTGGCCAAACTACCTTGCAACATCACAAGGACAGACAAGCAAAAGATTGCTAAAGGTTGCTATTGTTCTCAGAGGCACAAGGCATAAACATAGCAGTTAAATCTTTGCATTTGACTATCTCCAAATGAAGAAGCCTTTTTCTGCTGCTGTTTTAAAGAGCCATTCTGTGTTGCAGTGAAGTGCCAGGTGGAATTTTTTGTTGCACATGTTTTTCCCTTTCTCCCTTTTGTTTCTAAAGTGCCCACTGAACCTGTTCAAGGTAACTCTGAAGCTGTTGTAGATATGTTAATAATTCAATCAAAACAAGCCATACTTCCTGATTCACATTCACCAGGCAGGGTTGCTCAGAAAGGAACATTTTGCCACCGTGGAGAACAATAGCTGATTTAGTTCACAAGCAATTGTGTTCTTCTTATGTAAAATACTTAAGACAGTTACATTTTTCAGACATGGAGTTCTGACAGGTCTATCTTCTGATACTTATGATAACCCTGCTTTTATTTTACAGCTCTGTTGATGGAAAAGATTAACAGCACCTTTTTCCTCTTTTGGTTTTAATAAAACATCCAACTGCTAGAAATGTCACTTAGAACCACGAGCTTGCAATAATGAAAACAAATTATGCATCTTAGTAACCCAAGGTGGATGATTAATGCAGGCTTTAAATGATTGTTTGTGTTAAATTGTTTCTCCAAATGCAATTCAGGAATTTGAAGTTGTCAGATTAACTGCTGTATTTACTGGTCTGTTTGATTAGGTGAGCATAGTTTTATATTCCCTCTTGGAGACCTAAATAGCAACCATTTCCTACCAAAACAGCCCACAAAACAAAGGCCCCATTCAGAAGACTATTCAGAGTGGGCAATGCTCTATAGCTCTTTGTATCCTGAAACAACATGGTTACTGAAGTGCCTCTGAAAGGTGCAACAAATTCTAAAAAGAAAATAATAATGGCCATTATAATAATAGTTGGAATATTATGTTTTTGTCTAGAAGTAAATATATTCCATCATCAATTAATGGATTAATTTCATTAATGAGCATAAAGACATCTCTCAGAGTCTTTTATGATTAATAATGTAAAATTGGATTTAATGAATGCTTCTAAAAGGATGGCTAATATTCATTTGAAACTGTAATCCACACCACCAGAGTTTGTCCAATCTGGACTCTTTTTGTGAACATCCATGGAGTTGAATTTTAATAAGTATTCATAGGAAATGGATTCTAGGCTTGGACATTCAAATTCTTAACCAAAGTGAATTTTAATTTTTTTTTTCTTTGGGACTTTTGCACCAGAAACTTGTTCATCAGAGACAATCAGGATACAGAAATGATGTGTTTTCTTTCTCTTTTTACATTCAACAAGTGCATAATAAGCACAGCTTGAACTTTGATCATCACAGTTCAAACATCAAAACAAATGAAGTGTTTACAGTAGATTTTGATTAAAATTGCATAGTGTCTTTCTATGTCCAGATTAGATACTAAGAATTTTTCTCCTAGTTTGATGACAAGTGTTTTGTGCACCTTTCAAGAGCAGCTGGCTACCAGCTTTGCTGGGACAGTGGAAAAACACTGAGGAATAATAAATATTATTAATAACTTGGTATTTCTGGGCAAAGCCAACCTGATTGCCACATCATTCCTGAGAAGGGAGGGAATTCAGAGGACACAACATCCTTCACCTTCTCGTGATGCAATTTCTTTTATTCCTTTTGTTTGAGACTTGGTAGGGACCCAGATGTCTGACCCACTGCAGGGTTTTCACTCTTATTTCTTTGGGATTATCCTTTCTAGACAAATGGGGTCCCTTTCTCATTCCAATGGACACAGCTGGAGTAATGCACCATGTGCAACGTGAGATTTAGAGAGATCAGAAAATATCTGCCTTCACAATTACTGGTTTGAAGGAATCAAACATCACATGGGATGAATTCCAGTGAGATTCAGAGGTTGTTATGCTTTTCCAGCTCAGGAAGCTATGAAGTCTTTAGCAGTACTGAATCCAAAGCATCCTTGGTAAGAAGATGGCTATTGCATTTTAGTCATCCTCATGGGGAGACCCACGCTGTTCTGGTTAGCCAGAAGGCACCAAAAAATGGTACCTCTAGGAAGTTTTTGTGTCTCTGTGCCCTGGATTGCTAAAACCATATTAAAGCAGAAGACAACTGGGAAAATCTAAAGGATGAGTTCCTGACTATAAGGACACCGGCTCCTTCTCCACATATTTTGAGTTAGAGATCTTCAGAGGATGCCTCTGCATTCTGCTTTCTAGGATATCAAGTGAATTATGTTAGAGGGCTGTCAAAACCAGGTGTGCTTCTGCCCAGTCTGCTTCCCAGCCCCTGGCAGCAAGGAGACACCGCTGGGATTCTGACTGCATCATTACACCAGGAGTGACACAAGGATGGTGTAACCAGGGGTAAGGGCTGGAAAACTGAGGCTTGGAGAACATCCACAGAGCTCTCAGAAATGTCATGGACAGTGCAGGAAACCAGACACACAAAGAGAAACGCTTACATGGGAATTGGAGATGTGATTTGATGTGGTGCTGCTGTGGCCATCTCAAGTGTGAGATGGCTGATTGCAAAGTGAGCAAAGGGAGGAGCTGCCTTCATCCAGTAGGAATGTTAGAGCCCTGAGGAAAAACCAGGAAATCTATTAATTACATTTCTTATATTTCAGTTAAGAATTTACAGCTCATAAGGGTTCATATTTCTAACAAAGAGGTGAGTATATTTCAGAAAGTGGTGAACTATTTCTTCTCCTTTTCTGCAATGCTGTGGGGAAGATGCTTGTACCAACAGCATAGAGAAAAACAGCCTGGGAAGCTGAACTATGATTTTAGTTTGAAGGAAATATGGATCATAGGAAACTGCTCTGGTGCTGCCTTCTGCTATTTACATTTGAAGTAAAAGTATTTCTGCTCAGTTGTGTTTCTAGAAGTGCTCCAAGCTGATATCAACTGGAGCAGCTGGATATCTACTTCCATGAAAACCTGTCTTTGTCCCTGGAGTTCTCTCCTCTGGGGGTCAGATGCTTGCCATGCACCCATCCACTCTCTGGTTGAGCTTGCAAAATCTGCCTGAGTTTGTCTTTAAAGACCCTCATCCATTTTCTTTTATGTAGCAGTTTACTAATTAGCACATTTGTTTCCCCTTCCTTTTCCTTGATTGATTATTAAACGTAAAACTTGGTCCTTACAGGGGGACCAGATCCTAACTCTCCTCTTTGTTAAAGAACTGCCTGGCTGTAACACTTCAACTATTGAAAATACCTTTCTCTGGCAAAGCAAATCAACTCCTGCCACACTGAAGACACTCAGTTTCTGAAGGCTGCTCCACTAGACCAGCCACCTCTGAACAGAGCATTCAAACGGTGTCCAAAGGCAGGTGGAACAACTCTGCAAATATGGAGCAAAAGCTGCACAGCCAATGTGAATTACACTATCTTGATTGTATTAGCTGATTTTTATTTTACATTGGATATTGTATTGGGTTTGCCTGGCAAGGTTGAAGCAGCAGGGGGGCTGCACAGGTGGCTTCTGTGAGAAGCTGCTGAAGCTTCACCCTTGTCTGATGCAGGCAACGCCAGCTGGTGAGGCCAAGATCCTCAAGAATGGTGGTAGCACCTCTGGGATAACCTATTTGAGAAAGGGGGAAAAAACTGCATAGCAGCAATCACACAGAGGATTGACAGTATGTGAGAGCAGCAGCTCTGCAGTCACTGAGGAGAGTGAGGAGGGACAGGTGGGGGATGCTCCAGGTGCTGGAGCTGGAATTGCCCTGCAGCCCAGGGAAGCCCCTGGGGGAGCAGAGATCCACCTGCAGCCCAGGGAGGGGATCCTGGAGCCACACTGGAGCAGGTGGATGCCCAAAGGAGGCTGAGACCCTGTGGGAAGTCTGCAGTGGAGCAGCTCCTGGCAGGACCTGTGGAGAGAGAAGCCCGTGCTGGAGCAGCCCATTCCTGAAGGAACTTCCTCACCATGGAAAGCTCCTGAGGAACTGCAGCTTATGGGAAGAACTCAAAATTCATGGAGGACTGTCTCCCGTATGAGGGACCCCATGCTGGAGCAGGTGAAGGGCTGAGAAATTCTCCCCCTGAGGAAGCAGGAGCAGCAGAGACAACGTGCCATAAACTACTGAAACCCATTCCCAGAATGCCTGCACCACTGTCAAGGAGGAGATGGAGAAACAGGGAGTGGAGTTAAGCCCTAGGGAAAGGAAGATGTGGGGAGAAAGTGTTTATAAAGTTTGATTTTATTTCTCATTACTTTTTTTACTACATTTTACTACTCTGATTTGGTTGGCAATAAATTAAGCTAATTTCCTTGAGTCAAGCCTGTTTTTCCAGTGACAGTAATTGGTGAGAGATCTTGCCCTGTCTTTAACTCAACCCACAAACCTTTTGTTATATTTTTTCTCCCCTGTCCTACTGAGCAGTGGCTTTGGTGGACACCTGGATCCAGCCAGGGTCAACCCAGCATATATATCCAAGCATTCAAAGATGACATAAGGACTTAATGATTTAAAAACCCTAAAGACACGTGTTATGTACTGCAGTTTCTCAGTTCATTTCTTTCCCTCTATCAGGTATCTCTGGCAGGACTAAGTGCCACAGAAGATGTCAGTCTCCAGGTCACAGGTGACACATATCATCAATATCAGAGCTTGAGCCTGAATGCTCCGTGAGACCCACTGAAGTTCTGCACTCAGCTTCTGCTAAGTGTCATCATATTTTGGAAGCTAATTTCCTTTGAAAATCCCAGCATGAAGGAACATCAAAGAGCAATGACTGAACATCATATGATTGTGAAATGAAAGAAGTAGGGAATATACTACTGTGAAGGTGAAGTTTTTTTTTCTTTTTTTTTTCTTTTTTTTTTTTTTTTCTGAAAGGCTCCATTAGCAGTAGAAAACATAGGGAAAAGTGGAGTCTGGTATAGGTAACCTCAAAATATTTGTGGCTAAAAACTCAAAGCCTTTTTGTTTTAACAAAATTCAGATTCTTTTTAAGGAAATATCACTCTAATAAAAATGTTGTCTAGCAAAAATATCAGCCTTCTGACACAGAGGTAACAACAAAAGTCTTTTGGCTAGCTAAAGATGCATGATTTTACATGAGGCAGGGCCAGGGGACTGAGTTGTTGCTAGAACTAAAATGGAAGGGATGATACCTTTCTCTGAAGATGTTAGTTACACTGGCAGCTAGAAGAGAAGATCCTACAACTGGGTACTGTGCCCTTGCAGAAGATCATAAGGCAATTTGTGGTGGTGGTAGGGCCTTGAGTCTCCCTGCCCAGAGTCCTTCCCCTCTGGCCATGGGCCAGTTCTGGCCACAGCAGATCTGGTCTCCAGGCCCCCACAGCCCTGCCCTGCCCAGCTGTGGGTCCATCCCACACTGAAAATGCTGCCTGTGGTAGCCACACACAGCACAGAAATAACTCAGATACCAGTGTACAGGCTGCTTTTGGCTCTGCTTAAATTTAAAAAAAAAAATAAATCTATTATTGAGAATTTTTTAATGAAAATAAATATTTCCAGTCTTTGGTCTGCTTCCACTGCCTGAAGCGAGATGGTTTTTTTCCCCTTCAGTTTTCACAGGATCAAAGGCAGGTCAGGACTGAGCATTTTGACATCTTGTCCAGTATTGTAAGTTGAAAGCACTTGATACAGGAATCACTAAGGGTCTGTTTTCACTGAAGTACGAGTAAGTGTATTGCCCCTAATATGAATCCTGCTGACAAAAAACTCCTTAACTATTAATATGAGTTGTCTGGCTTGTTGTGGAAAGGAGGGGGAATTTGCTGTGGTTCACACACCTCAGCTGTTGCTAACCCTGCAGCAACTCAAGTACTATTTTTCAGCATGGCTCTTCTCACTTAAGCCTCCCTAGCTGTAGAAGTGGGTAGGCAAATGGAGCTAATTCTGTAGCAAATGTATAGCAAGAGATGGTTAATTTTACTGAATTATTTTACACCACAGCATGCTGAATTATAGCTCATGTGGTATGAGACCAGGTTTATACATTTATTCTTAAAATTTTAGAGTAAAAAACCCCAACCCTTCGTGCAGAACGGTATTAGAGTTTGCAAGCAGAGTTACCCTGAAGAAAGAAATGATATCTCTAATTGGTGACCTAATGCTGAAAGGAGCAGAGTTTGCATGGCTACTGGAATTTTTGTAGGCAACTCTAAGCAATGGCTGTTGACTGGATTAATCATCCTGTCTTGCCTTCTGCTGATCTGTTACTCATGACCAAAAATGGTTTGCAGTTGTGGAGTGCTTGCTCTATGCACAGTCTTGGAGCGTGGAAGCAGTGGATCCACTGGTAACAATCAAACCAGTTAGTTAATGAGGCTGGGAGACCTAGCATTGGCATCCCTGAGCTCACAGCAGTCAGGAATATATAGACTCTGTATGTATACATGCTGAAGCTTAATTTGCAATCCTATTTAGACTGGAAAAAAATGCCACACTTAAAAAAAAAAAAAAGAAAAAAAAAAGAAGTGCAAACAGAGTTCTTTTCACAGTGGGCAGAGAATACTGTTAAACAGAGGAAGCACAATATCCCTTTTCATAGCAAGAGATCAAATGTCTGCAGAAGAGTTTAATTTATACTTCTTCATGTGCCAGAGCTGTGTCTGAGACATTGCAGCATTTCAGTACTTTCAATCAGGTCATAGTTTCCAGCACAGATGACTTCATCCCTTTTAAAATAGAACAAATAGAATAAATGGAATTCCACATAATCATGGTAGGATCTGGGATTATAGGAAATTAAAACACATATTTAAAAGAGGAGGTCTGTGCGGTAAATAATCATGACACGGTGCTTGGAAAGCAGGGCTTGGTCCCTTCTTGGTAGTTAGTGGGCGACAAAGGTCCTTGGCTCTGCAGCTTTCTGTGGCGTGAGGGTGTGGGTGTATCCTAGAGGAGGATGAGGAGAGTGATGGTGGATAATGTACAGTGTCACATGCAGTGAGGTTGCTGGATTTCTCCTTTCCAGGAGAAATATTAAAATGACACCATCTGACTCTTGGGTGACCCTGAGGGGCGCTGGGTGCTGTGACTCAGACATGGCTCTGGAGCCCCTGCACCTCCCAGCAGCTCTGATTGCCTTCCCCACTTAGGTTCTCTGTTCCCTCACTCTTACAGAATATTTCACATCTCCCAGCCACAGCTCTGCGTTGGCAGTCAGAGAAAAGGTGTTGATGAATTCTGTCTCAAATTTCTGCATGTCTGAAGAAAACCCTTATAAAATAGCAGCATATATTACACTGCTATCCCCCAAACAGAGAAGTAGCTCACTGCAACCTGGGATGCTTTGAACTAGTGCTGTGAGACAAGTGTTTGCAGTATTTATTACAACAGGAGAAAATGAAACTAGAAACATGTTGTTCCTTAATTATAGAATTTGCTCAACACTGCCCTCATTGTGATCCATTTTTGGCATTAAAAAAAAAAAAAGAAGTGTCAATAACTTATTTGTGACATGACGAAATTCTAACTCATGTCAGAGGCTATTTCATTAGGCAATGGACAATCATGCAGTGAAGAACAGCCTTTGCCCCCAAAGCACTATTTTCTCCCCATAAATGCATGAGAGACTAAGACACTTCATGAATCACACGTCCAAGACATAAGAAGAATTCAGGGGCAAGGCGGGGAACGAAATTCTTCCAGAGTCACAATCCTTTGTCATGAAAGATAAGCTCCCTCAGGTTGTGTGTGCTTTATGTATGTAAGCACAGTAAAAATCACATCAGTGTAGTTCCACACGCAGGCTGGACCGTGGGTCTGCAACTGGCATGTTTGTATCCTTTTTTTACATCATGTCTAACTATGGTAAAGATTACACTGACAGACTCATTCCATTTGCAGAGGTTTCTGCTTAAAAGCAAGTGAAACTCTGGAAGAGAAGGCAAATTCATCACTGGTGAGTTGGCTGAATCCAGTCACATGCTGTATAATATAACTTATCCTTAGGAATTCATGCCTCCACTGGGTCTGCCTACCAGATAAGCTACACTGAGATGAAAGTGAGTTGCATCAGATTCTGGTGCCCAGAGCACACAGTTCAGGCTCTGTTTTTCTTTTGTTCAGCTGGATGCTGTAAAACAAACAGCATTCCCTCTCTCAGAAAAAGAAGTTATTCAAGGGGGAGAGCTACAGGTAAAAGTTTTATGCATGGCACTCTTAATAGAACGTTTCAAAATGTATGTGAGTTACTCGCGTCGACTCGGCTTCTTTAAAAGTTTAACCTGGATTGCTTTAGTTGCAGAAAACAGAATTCTCTTGCTTGATTTTGGTAAATGCAGTCTCCTAGTGACATCAAAGATTATAGCAACTGCAAGGCACTAGTTTGCCTTTGTAGTTCCAAGTTGTTCAAAAAACTTTTAATATATTCTTGTAGGTGTAACCATGTGTCATAAAAATACCCGCCAACAAGAGATAAACCCTAACTTGAAAACAACTGTTAATCGATTACTGCGGAAAAACTGACAAACTCAAAGTGAATAATGCTAAAAGGTGTTAATTTGTGGATTTCTGTAGGCTTTGAAAAGCAAAATTAAGTCTATATGGGATTTTGGATGTGTGACATAAACTGTGGGCCATGTGCCTGTTTGCATAAATCAGCATCATTGCACTGCGAGCCAGGAGAGCTCTGCTGTGCTCAGCTGAGAGAGTGGCCCGTGACTCTGAACACACAGTGATCAGCAACACTTTTGGTTCAGTTTCATTTATTTGGGGAGGGAGGAAAAATGGTCTAATGGGGATTTGCTAAACTACTGCTCAAGTCTGTAATAATTTTTCCTTTTCTGCAGCAACGTTGCTGCTCCAGCCTGGTGCGAACTGAGTATGAACAATGTTTTATGCTTGACTGAGCTCTAGACCCCGAGCCTTGGGGACCCTGGCAATGATGCTGGGAGATTATATGATCCACAGCAAAATGATTCCAGGCAGGCAGCAGACAGTAGCCAATACTGGCAATCAAGTGGGGCAGTGCTGGCAGCTCTATCACTGTCCTTGCTTGCTAAACAGCTCCTCTCTTTTCATGCAAAAATGCAGGCACACACAAAACCACTCATCTTCAGAGCTAGGCAGAATTTTTGCAGTGAAACTTCTTACCAGCCCTGCATATTTAGCTCCAGAAGAAACAAATTCACAAATCTGTCAAAAAGTTGAAATTTTTAATTTCAGAAAGAAATGTTTTGACTTCTTTTATTTGAAGTGCTTTGCTTTGTTATCTTAAATTTCATTTACAATTATAATTTAAAAAATAATTGTGTCAACAAAATGAAGGGTGCATTCAGGTAGAATAGGATTTGAGGAAAAATGGAATATAAAATTAGAAGAAAACACTGAGTTGTGTTGGCTAACAAAGTGAAAGATCACCTTAGTCATAGACAACACTGCTTGTTTTCCTTTGCTATATCCTTTTCTGCATGATTTTGCGATGTGTACATCGAACAGGAACATTTAATGAGGAGCAAACTCAGATGGAAGGCCATTAGAATATTTGTTGAGATGGATACCAGATAATAGCTACTCCAGTGTCCTAGAAAGTCAGGTGAACTGTACCTTTGCCTTCCTGGTAGAATTGATGTGGGAAAATGCAAAGGAGGCAGCAAACAAGAATGAAGTGGCATGTATGTATGTACACATGTGGGTTTTTTTATTACTTCAAGCTAGAATTGGAAAATGCCCTTCAGTCTGCTTTTGGTTTGTACTTCCAATATCAACCATCCTGCTTTAGCCTGCTCATTGAAGATTGGGCATAATCTGTAGCAGCACAGAACATCTCCATGCCAAAGCACTTGTGCCTTCTGCAAGGGTTTTGGTCACCTCTGGGCTGGGAGACAACTACTTATTTTGCAGCTGAAATGACTCCACAGTGGCACAAATTCCTTAGGTAACTATCATAGCAAGCAGGCAATGCCTGGCCATTGTCTAATTAGCTGCCTACCCAAAACAACAACAAACAAAGCAGCTGAGCCCCACGCATCCTGCACTTTTCATTTTAATATTATTTGCATGGTTTACAGCCCTGATGGTTCTGCAAATTTCTCTTTCCAGTAGGAAAAAGTCTCATACCGTACCTGTTAGCTGATCTCGAGGTGTACTGAAAATTAAACCTTCTCACTCCGGGGTTTGTTTGGACCCATTGTACTGAATATCTCATTGTACTGCCATCAGTGAGATTTCTTTTCACCACCCTGCATGACTGGGGCTTAGCAAACAGTGAATTTACTTTCCACAAAGTGATGCAAAAGATGAGGTATGTGCAAAGTGGTTGAGTTAATTGTGCAGGAGAAACACGGGGCCAGGTGCGTGGCGATTATCGATTGAACTGAAGCCAGAGGCTCAGCCCCTTAACTTTCCAATCCCTGACTTCCTGATGTTGCCTCTCCCTCTATTGCACTGCATCAACTCACAGAGTAGCTGGAACGTTCCACAGTTACTCACAAAAAAGGATCTGCGTGGGAAGGTGAAGGAGGATGGTGGGGGCGACAGGCAATTCATGGCGAGGGAAAGAAAAGAGCTGGAAAAATCAAGAAATAGAAGGAACATAAGGGGAATTGCATCCTTCCCTAATTTGAGTAGGATACTCTTGGCATTTCTGCCACTATGAAGTGCTGTGTGAAGTTATATATTAGCTCACCTTTTATTCAAATAATTTAATATGGCATTTCAGAGCAGTCAAATTTTTCATTTCTCTCTCCCTAAATATGTATTGCTCCATCAAAAAATGGTGGTGAAGTAAGTCCATTTAACGCCCCTGAAATGTTGTCTGAAATATTTTGGAATGTGGATGACGTATTTTTTTTGTAATTGGTGTCTGCAAATGTGGTTCTTCAAAAACCCCTTGGCCAATTTGCCTCAGACTTTGTTTAATCAAAAGGGGCTAAAAAACTGAAGGAAAATTCTTTTGAAATGTCTAACTTTGGTCATTTTTTAAAAGACATTTGAAACTTGCAACAAAAGTTTTTCATCCTACTCTCATAGCATAAAATGTCTAAGCAGACTTTCTTTCTCAAACTTTCTATGCTACCTACCATTGAGACCACACATGGAAAATTTCAGGGCAGAGTTTATTTCATAAAACACACAATAACAAGAGATTAGAGTGGAATTCCAGGGTATTTAACTAAAGTGTCCACTCTTCTCCAAAGTTTGATGTCCCTCTGACACATATGTGTGCATGCACACACACAGAACTACTACAGAAATGTAAAAATCGCCATCTGCCAACAGATATGGCAAGTAATTGCATTTATTTCCTGTTGAAAGCAATTGAGAGGAGCCAGTGGTCTATCAGGCTCTGGTGTGATAAATAATGGCTGGTGAACAGCTATCTATTTTTGAAAATGATGAGTGTATTTGCATACACTCCCAGAGGTGGTGGGCTGTTGCATCTGCTGTGTGACTTTGGAAGCTGTTGGTGTGCAGTTTACTCCTGGAGACAGCCAGGAAGGAAGGTCATTCCCAGAGCACGTGTTGGGGTGAATGGCTTCCAGAGAACCACTGTGACATCCACTGTGGCCTTGAATATTAGTTGGCCACCAAGAGTGGAAGTGTGGCAAGGACACAGAATTGCCAGATTTCTCTTTATAATCTGATCACCATACAGTAAAAGGTCTGCCTTAGCATGAGTTCCTCCTCTGTAAAATGGTTGGTTTTCTTCCTTACCTAGAATCTCTGGGTCTTAACTGATGCTTGTAAAACACCTGATGCTGGGGTGGGATGTGCTGCAGAAAAGCAAAAATATAATTAATGCTGCTGTCCAGTGGTAGAGCTTGATTCAAAGCCCACTGACTTTCCTCAATCTCGGCTCAGGTCGAGTGATTTGTGAGTACTACGACTGTAACACTACCCTGACTCTCTGATGGTTTGATCCTCACTTAAGCAGAGGACATAAGGAGCAGAGGGGAGAAGAAATGCTTCAGGTTCACTGCTGAGCATCTCATAGGAAAAATTGTTACCTGTACAAGGCTGCTACTGCCGCTTGCCACCACCAAACCTGCGCAAGCACCGCTCAGTGGAGCACGAGCCCTCCAATTTCTTTTAATGTTTCCCATCCCTGCTTAACCCAGGCAGTAATGCTCTGTGACAGCACCTGAGAGCAGGGGCCAGCCACGAGCCATCCTGCTGAGCTGCAGGAGAGCCAAGGCAGCCCCAGCTCTTGGCAAGCACAGGCAGCTCTGGCTGGAGCCAGGGGCAACCTCTTTGAAGTGTGGCCACTCTTCCCAGCCCCGTTCCCTCCCCTCCGCTAGGTGTTAACACAAACATCGCCCCGGCCAAAAGACTTCCATTATTTATTGGAGGCTACTTTCCTGCCAGCTGAGTCCCAGACTTGAGGAGATTTGAAGGAGCCAAACAACTGGGTATATGTCTCCAAAGATATCGTAAAAACCTGGGTAGAATGGCTATTGAAGGTGCACCTTGTGAAAGCGATCCCTTGTGTCAGAGTGCCAAGAGAAACAGCGGGCAAGCCCTCTCTGCAAAGAGGTGCTGACAGTGACAGCTATTAATGCTCAGATTACAATGGGAACGTTTGTATATTAATTGCAAACCACTCAGACTTACCCTCCTCCCTGGTTTGCCTTTTTAAATTTTTTTTTTTTTTTTAAAGAAAAAAGGTGGAGGAGGGAGGTTTTCATTATTGCTGATCAGGGAGTATTACTTGCATCTCTCCCATGGCATATGTTCATACGCCTGTGGGCTCACACACAGAGTGTTCTCATTTCAAAGCTGAACAGCTCTCTTAGCTATTTTTCTTTTCCCTTCTTCAGGATTTCAAGGAGTGAATAGGATGTAATCTCAGAGTGAGGAGGCTTGGTTCTGTGCCAGGCACTACTGACTTACCACGTTGTCCCTGAGCAAGTCACCTCACCTCCCTTCTCCTTCATCTTGCCACCTGTAAAAAAGAGAGTGTGATATTCTCCTTCCTTTGTTTAATTAACTGGCAGTGCTTTAAAAATTCATAGACTGAAAGCCTTCACATCACTCCTTTTTTTTTTTTTTTTTTTTTTTTAATTAAAACCTAATTTACTTTAGGGCATTGTAGAAACCTCCAGAAACATGCAATTTGAGTCTTATCTTACATGATTACTGTAACCTCACTGCTTTAAATACTTCCATGGCTGTGAGTGCCAGTCTGCCTGTTGCAGCTGTAATAAGAAAGCAGTCCTGACCCAGCAAGGCTCATCACAGGGACAATACTTACATGAGCCTTTGCTGAGCACTTCTGGGAAAGTCCAGCTTCACAGAGGGACATGAGAAGGAGATTTTACCTTAGATAACAAGAAATGGACATCTTCACAAATAGGGATAGAATTTGAACCATGTTGTAAAAGAATCCAATCCACGAGGAATAGGTGAGGAGAAAACCACACTGCTGTCAGCTGGCCCAGCTTTCTGGTTGTTACCTGTCTTGTGCTTTAATTTGTCTGTATTTATATCATGGAAACTTAAAAAATAGAAATGGAAAAGGACACCTGGGTCCTCCAGCTCACTTTTTTTTTTTTTTTTCTGCAAAGTTGCCTCCTACATAATATCTCTTGTTTTATTGTATTGGCACAAAGGGCAGAAAGGAGCAGAGAGGTGACCAAAATAAGGACATTTGCTCACCCCAGAGTTCCCCATTCACACTTTTTCCGTAAGCCCTTCTTTCAGGTAGCAGCTGGGATCTGATTCTGTGATTCCTGCTAATTTGAATTTAAGCCATTTTTGTATGCAAAGGATTGCTGACACCAGCAAGTTTCACTGTAATGATTACTATGGAAACGTTTATCTATAAATATAAAATTCTTTAAAGCTTAGCCTTTTATCTTTCTAGAAAAAGGCCTGTTTATGTCACTTCTAAGCTTCCAGCTTTAATGTAGACATGAGCTGTTCTCATGCCAAACAAGATAACCTTAGTGTTAGAGCTGTGTGAGCTTTGAAACATGGGAATTTGAGCTAAAACTATTATTTTTTTAATACAATATTAATAGCTGAATGGAAAAATATTTTTAAATGCCTTTCTAAGCCCCAAAGCTCTAGCTCACTTGCAGTCTTCTTTTCTATGTTTTATTGTAATGTTTCTTGTATGGAGTAGCTGCTTTCAAGTGCCAATCAGTCCTTAAACTGTGTGTGTGTGTGCACATACACATGTGTGTATTTCATGATGAGGATTGGAAGTGAAGAGAAAAAATGGAGAAGCTCCTTACTCATTAGCCTTTTCCCTTTTTGTTTTTAGATTTTGGTCTTCAAAGCCTTCAAATATGGATTATAAGTTTAGGTCCCCAAAATATGGTTTTGATGTTTTGGAGATTTTTTTATTAAATGATAAAAAAAAAAAGAGACATGATTTTTAGTTAATAAGATTAAGGAGTTTGTTATTTAAAACCTAGAATGAAAAGGGTGTATTAGAAAGATGAGATTAGCATTTTTCCTTTGCATTTCTACCTAAGAATTTTTTTGAAATTATTTTTCCTTGACTTTGACAATTACACATGGGAAATGTCCACATTAACATAGGGTTTTTTCCAAACATACACACTAATACCACAAACACCCACATTCAAAGATGCTCCAAAGCGATTCTATTAAAAGTATTCTCAAACAAGAGGGAATCATGGGGTTAAGTAATGCAGATTTAGGGTCAAAACTTAAATGTTCCAAAATGCTTGCAGAATCAGGTCCCCAGAGACTTTAGAAACAGAATTCATGACATCCACAGAGAAAAATCATAGCTGATGATGATCAGAAGGTTAATTTGTTATTCATTGCCAAGGAGCAATTGATAGCAGCAACCTTGTCTACAAGGGCACAATTCATATATATGTATTAAACTTTTGCTTTGTGTAGGTTTTGATTATTAATACTGATGGGTTTTTTGTTCCACTTTTGGGTGGAATGAGAAAATGGACAATTAAATATTTCATTTAAAACTCAGCACTAGCCTGATGAGCTACAACTAAGAAGTCAAGTTCAAGGGTAGAGGGGGCTTTAAGTTTTGTTCTTCCAATTTTATGGGAGAATTAGGGAGATCCTTGGCATAATTTCGACGCTTGAGAGTATAAAATCTTAGAGTAGTAGAGTAATATTTTACATTAAAATCTTTCCTGGGTTGTTCTGGGGACTACAGTGCCATCCATAGTTCTTCCTGTGCAGGAATTTGTGAGGGCATTCTGTGTTGCAGGACTGAAGAGGCTTCTGGCAGTGAGACATGGTCTGATCCTCCTCTTTGAGTCTCCCTTTGTTGATTCCCTCTCCTTGGTTTTCCTCCCCAGCGCACTGTTAATAAAGCCCTCTGAAATTTTAACTGGAAGTTAAGTACACACAAGCCATCCCAGACCTCTGCCTGCCCTCGCTGTGCTCTTCCAAGTTCACTCACAGTGTCAGGCTCTGAGAAGAGCAGCACTCAGAGGAGTCAATTGGACACTGTCAGTAACTGCACAGATTGCCTGGAAATAAAAGATCTAAGAGCCAGCATTAAACTCTTAAATAGGACATGCAGTAAAAACACAACAATACACTGTGGCTCCCAGAGGGCTGAGGAAAACTCAAATGGTAAATATCTTATATTGGATTCAGAGAAATAATCCCAAATTTAGAAGCTCATTTGAAGCCTATCCCAATAATTCAAACTTGTTGGATCTGTAAAATTAGCCTGTAAATCTCACAGGAAAGGCTGTGGGGTATTTCAGCACTTTCATTTGTGCTCCTGGCAGGAGCATGGTATTAGTATAAAAACATAAAAATGAGCATGAAAGTAACTTTTAAAGCAGTAGCAGCTTTTTATTCTCTTTCAAATCCTACAGAAAGGATTAGAGTTGTGGGAAAAGAATTAGTTTCTATTCAGTCCTAATTGGCTTGCTCAGCCTTGATATATTAAACCATACAAGACATTGTTAATGTCTTTATCACATCTTTATTTCTTGTCCTGTTTCAAGGTTCAGATCACGGTCATCAATCCTTACCAGAAAACAGTCTCCCTTCCTAGAGGGTTCCCTTGTAAATGCAGCAGTGATTTAAACTGGGAGGATGGAGGGCAGGGCCTCACCATGGTCACTGGTACCTGTAAGGAGAGGTCTGGATGAAGTTCCCTGAAGTCAAGACAGGGAACTCTGGAGAGACAATTTCTCTATTCTCCTCACAAGCTGTGCTCACCCTGGTGCTCCAGCAGCACCACAATCAGCAGCAATGTGAGCAATCTTTGGGATGTGAAGTGTTCCCTGCTGGAAACCTCTGCAGCCTCCCACATTCCTGCAGGTTGTGGGGAAAGAAGAGATCATTGGTTGGAAGGAACTTTATGGATCATTTATTTCCAGCTTCCCTGCCTGAGGGCTGACTAGCATTTGTGGAGGATAAGTGATAGTAACCTCTGCTACCTGTAGATACACTGATATTAGTGGGATACCTTGTCCTTCCTTTAGAAGATGAAGACTGCATGACAGTTAAGAAAAATCCAACAAATTTTGCCTTCTCTGACAGAAATATGTACAATTTCCAGGCAGTGGTATTGGAAGAGGTAAAAGTGCAAGGCAGGTCTGCCCTGTCTGCTCACACTGGGATATTCTGAGAAAGTTCATGTGGCTTGGGGCATCCTGGAGATGTTCACACTGTTGTCCTGGCACGACTGTGTCATGCAGAGCAAGGTGCACATCTATCACATGTGTATCTACACTGCCATGAATAGCTGGCCTGAGGTTTAGGGGGACAAAGCACAGCTCAGTCATTCCCTTCTTTGCTGGGAGATACTGCTGCTGCATGGTGACAAACATCAACCTTCCTGACGTGCATGAACTTCAAGGATTTCAGCCTTCTTGATCAAGTGAATGTAGAAGTGATGAATTATCTGAGGAACTAACCCATAAGGATGGACAGTTTTACAAGCCAAGAGCTAGAAGGTGCTCTTTCTAAATTGAACACGTTGTTGTGTTTCTTTGGATTCTGTTTCCATGTAACTGCTATCCATTTGTGATGGAAGTACCTGCTTATTGGATAAACACAATACTTTTACTCTTCCAACTCCCTGCAAAAATGTTGGCCAGCAGGCTGACATGGAGGGGCCCCAATGTACCTGGAATAATATGAAACACCTTTTTTGTAGTATTGGTTTACATACTGTGTGCAGGAAACAGGGTACAGAAACTTCCTTAAGCCTCCAGGAACAATAGCTATTGTTGGTTGTTGATGTGGCATGAGCTCATATCCAGGATACACTAAGAAAGGAACTCCTGAATACAATAAATAATATATTTCTTAACTCCCAGTGTGAAAGAATGTATTTATTGTTTTTCCAATGAGAAATGGAGAAATAGGGCTTTAAAAAGAGGGCTTAGCTTGGCAGGACAAAATATCTGACTGGTTTTTTTTTTTTTTCCTTTTAAAAATTCAGTTTAGGAATTTCTTATGGAAGAAAAAATTTTATAATCATGCTCCCAACAGTTTGTGTTGAAATCTATTTTGAATGTGACTGTATAATATGAAAATGGTAAGATTAGTGGGACAGGTCTATAAAGCTCTTCTTTCTAACAGTTTTTTTTTTTCTTGCCTTCATCTGCAGTGGGGGTAGAAAACTTTACACCACACAGAGCTCAAAGCTCTTGGTCAAAGTTATACAGGAATACATTTCTCTGGATTTCTACAAAGTTGATTAGGGTGAAGGAGCTTCTTTAATGCTACACTCTGTCAGCCCTTTAGGAGCACAGCCTTAATTGTTTGAAAAAGAAATTTGCAGAACCCTGGCTGTTCTATCTCAACCTGACACTTACACTAGATTTAGTGGATAGTCATGACTAAATTGTGCACTACAAAAGGAAAGGCCTTGAAGGGAGTCTAATCTTTAAATGGAATGTGCCAGTTAAAACACAGGAGTGGGAGTTAGGGGGCTCTGCAGCATTTCTGATACTGTGGCACCAGTCATGTCACTTTCCAGAGGAAAAGGGAAAAGGCTCCTGTCTGTCCTGTGGATCCTCCACCTCCAAGGAGCATTACCTCTTTTCATCCCTCTAATGCTTCCCAAGAGAGCCATCTGGAGTACTTTGGGAAAGTAAAACTTTGTCACATACATTATTTTATTGAAATGTTATCCTCTGCTAAGCTTTGCTGCAAGGGGTTTTGGGTTCAGAGGGAGTGCCTGCCGGGCTTGCTGGAGGTCTGGACTGTGTAAGACTGAAGCCAAATCCCCACTCCCTCCTTGCTCAGCTGGGGTGGACACTCACACCTCTGCATTCCCAGTCTTGCCAAAAGCACCCAGCCAACGCCTCTGAGGTAGACTCCCTGGAAAACTGAGTTACCTCTCCTTGTTCCTGAGATAAAAGGACGTGGACATTCAAAATTATTCTTGTTTTTTGAAAATGTCTCCTGCCCTGAAGTCTGATTTTTAACTACTCAAATGGCTATTTCACTTTTTCTGTGTATTAATGTTGTTGTACAGGTATTTTGTAAGGGCAGCCATTAAGCCTTGCAGTGATACTTCTTCAATTAAATAGTAAATTTAAAACCCCAATAAATTCTAAGCACCAATGTCTAGGAAAAGGGGTTTTTTTTAATAATGACATATATGGTCTGAAGCACCAGGTTTTTTTTAGACTTATGGCTACTGTATTATTTACTACTGTACTATGTAGATGTCCCAGAAATAAAAATGCAGTGTCACATGCTCCAATCCAGAGCTGAAAAATGGAGAATGACCATTGAGGGGTTATTATTTTTTAATTTCTCTTAGTCACTTGTCCCTACTAAACTGAACCACTCTTGGAATACCAAAGTCTTTCTCTAACTTTTTTCATACATAATTCTTGGTTAGAGATAACTCTGATTTTTCTTTTTAAATATGTGCACTTTACATGTGCTTCAAAGAGAACATGGCATTCTTCTGGTTCCTTGGTTGCAGGGCTTTAAAAATAAACTCAGTGCAATGTTGCAAATGAGATAAGATACATACTTTGACATTCATTTTTTGTTTCTACAAATTTTAATGAGAAATTTAAATAACTTACTACCAAACATGCCTAGGAAGTGGTAAAGCTGTGCAGCAGGTGGCTTTGAGAAGGGCTCCAGTTCAAGCTGGTCTCTGAACCTGGCCACTGCTTGCTCAGGCTGGAGCTGCTGGCACAGTTAAGCCTGGCTCCTGGTTTTTCAGGTGAAAAGCAAGAAACTTTGGATGGCACCTGCTCCGTGGTCTTTTTGAGTTTCTCATTCCAAGGGCACACAGGAAAAGGCTGAGAATCAAACCTAAATCCCGGCGGGGTGAGGTTGTGAAGCTGCTTCACAGCCCTGGGGTGCCAAGGCTGTGCCCTTGCGGGGACACTTGGGCAGATGCTCTGCACCCCTTCAGAGCCCTCAGCACACTCAGAAGGACAGACTGACCTCCACCCTGGCAGCAGCAAGGGCAAATCACTCTTACAAGCCACACTCAAATTTGTAATGAACTCCAGCCAGCACTCCCCCAGTAAAAATGAAACCATGCAGGGTTAAAACCACTTGCCAAAGGGACAGCACCCCTTGCCAAACCTCCCACAGCGTTCTGGAAGAGATGTGTAAAACCCATCTATCAGAAATGGGGCCATGTTCTGATATCTGAAAGACAGGCACTTTTAAAATTAGCTTGGGTTTAAAGTGAATGATAGAATAAGCATAGTCTTCTTCTATTGGTTAATTAACAGCCAATTCCCTGGGGGATTTTCTTGCAGAAAATTAGGACCAGTTTGTCTATTGGTAGTTAAAAATCACACCACTTAGTGCTGAAATAATGAAGACTTTATAGCCTTATAACATTCTTTAACACTATTGCTTGTAATACAAAGTTTGTAACTCACATATTATGCTGAGAAAAAATTGTCTAGTTTGAAAAAAACCCATCACACTTGACAGACAGAATTAAATGAAATAATCTTTAAGAATGCAGAAACTTTGCTTATTTCAAAACCCTTTTTTGAATGTTCATGACAGCCAGCTCATGCAGCATGAATCTGAGCAAGGAGAGAAGCAGGTTTAGAACAAAATTTGTAGGATTATTTTTGTTTTCTTGGGAATCTACAGAGATGTTGGTTTAGCAAGTTTCAGCTTTGACTAGAAGGTTATATATTCTGCACTTTCCACTGCATAATCCAGCTACAAAAGCTGCTGTGAAGGCGGCCTCTTAGATGTCCAAGGGCAACCTTGCCAAATTAAAATGACAAAACATTCCTTCCTAAAGGGATAAGCTTCGCTCTCATACCTTCTGATGTGTTTGTATCTCCTCTGATTATTTAACGACAAAAAATGGAAGTTGCTGCACCAAAAGTACTGAAAATACTTAATCCTCCATGCCAGGTTTTTCCTGCTGATCTTGTTGCCAGCTCTCTACCAATGTTTATAGATGTTCTTCTTCTCTCTCCCACTCCAGCTTAGATTCCTGTGAAAGAAAGAGTAGTTCTACAAGTACCCAAACCCAGCTGTTGTGGGATGGCACTGAGACAAATAGTTTACAGAACTCATTTTATTTTTTAGTAAATAGACTAAGCACTTCTATCAATATAAATAGCATCTGTATCAGTATCTGTGACTAAAACAGAAGGACTTGGTATGAATACTGGTACTTACCCATTATGTGTTTGCAAGCATTAAAATAATTGTTATCCTCAAGATCCAGCAACTCGCACATCGGAAAGGAAAAATATTTTCCTTACCTTCACACTCACCCTTTATTTACTCCTGCAGGTTTAAATGAGGAAGTTGAAAATGATTGCACGTGGCAATCCAGACTGTGGTTGGGTTTTGTAAAGTTCAGAGAAAAAAGAAAGGTAGGAAAGAAATATGTAAAAAGCTAGTTAACATTTTGTCATCTGGATTCTGGTCCAAAGACACAGCTTAAGGAACCCTCCCAAAAGAAATTACAGCAGTGTTTATGAGTGCTGGGATATTGAAAACCTACTTGCACAGGTTGTCCAAAGTTGCCAGTCTCCTTCACATGACATCTACAGGAATAGCTGCAGAAAGATGATTAGAGGCCATATCCCACAGCTGCCATGTGAAGTCAAGAATGAGTGCTTCTGATTTTTGTTAAAAAGCTGCCTTTTAAGGCATGTTTTTAAATGTGTGTTAGATAAACATATCTGGAGTTTCTGAGAAGTATATGAAGTACCAGAGAAGTTAAAATGTCCCTCTCTATTCACAAGGGGACAGACTCTTTTAAATTTTGTCTTCATTCTTGTGACTACCAAAATTCTTTTAATACACCTTTGATCTCTACTTGGACAAGCAATTTCTTTATGCAAGCATGATTCAGCTTTTCAGACTACCTAAAAGAACATTTATCTGTGGTATATTACAAAACTGAGAGTAGACATTGTTTTGCCTTTCTTTACATTTTCAAAAAATACAGTAATTCCCATCCAAAAGAATCCCTTTGGTCAACCTGGTGTACTCCAGAATAATCCAGTTGCTGTAGTGATGAGCTTCAGCCTAGCTAAAGACAGAAGAGGTATAGTGAGATGAGTATCAACATGAGATATCTCTGTTTTGTAGTTTACAGGAGCATTACCATTTCAGTGGCATAGTCAGGATGGAATTGCAGGGCGGTGCAGAAAGTATTCGGATGGCAGATAATAAAACAACATATAATCCAAAACTCCTCTGCCACAGTCAATATAGATAAGTGAATGGAAAACTGATAGTAGAGAGGAGCTCTCTTCCAGCTTGTTCTCTTTTAAGTGTCAGACATTCAGGGTCATCACCAAAAGTAATTTGATGACTTCAGTTTCATCAAAGCATTGCAATTCCTCTGCAAAGCTGATGCAATTCAGCAAGGGGAGGTGGGTCCACAGGGCTCCTTACAGGGCACTGAAACCAGATCCATTTGTTGCAGCTGCCCTTCTCAAAGCCATCCCACACAGAAAGGTGGGATTTTGCTAGGACTGACCTATCCAGTTTCCTCTAGTACTTTTAGCTTTCAGCTTTAGCATAGCAAGTCACTAGGAAATAATTGGTATTTGTGACATAGCTTTTTATTGCTATGCCATGTGGCTTTTTCTTTTCCTTTTCCTTTCTTTTTTCTTTTTTCTTTTTTTTTTTTTTTTTTTTTTTTTTAATGCCAAGTATTTGGAAGCTCTCCAGTATTTCCAGCATTTGCAGTCTTTGCATTCATCTCTACTGCTGCTATTTGGAGCTGTTGCATTTCAATCCATTAAATTATAACCCCTTTTTTCAGAGAGCAACTGAGCCCATTTCAGAAATTAGATGCCCTTCAGACATGTGAGACCAAGTCTCCAGTGCTACGAATTACTTTTTAATTACGGGGGGAAATGCAAGAATTTCACAAGGAAAAGCAAGTATCCCTTTCCTCAGCTTTTCTCCCACCTGTAATTTTGCATCCAGACCTGTAGTTTTGTATCCAAACACACCAACAGACGAGATCACAGGAGGTGACTTTTTAAACTACCCCTGTAGAATGGGAGTGATCCACATTAGAATTCCAGAATTTAATCATCCAGAGGAAGAATAAAAATCCAGAACACTTCAAATCCCAGCTGACCACTCAAATTCAGAAGATAGTAGCTGTTTTGTACAGCCAAGATTATTTCTAATGTTGAGAAGGAAATTGAGATTTTAGTTGAAAACTTTAAAATTTGTGTTGATAAAGAGGAGGTTCCTACAGTCCTTGTGACTTTCCTGTGGGGTTTAGTAAAGAACCTGCTTCAGGCTTTGTGAGCTGATACTGTCCAGCATCAAATTCCATTTTATATGGATGACATCCCTTACAAAAAAAGGGACCAAGCAAGAACAGGATGGGCGAGAAATTAGTGAGTTGACAGGGAGGTCCCTAATTTCTGGAGGTAGTTTCTGGCATGCCCAGATGGAGGAGGGCAACTGCTCTGCATGACCGTGGGTCATGGCTTAGCTTTATTTTTGGGTGCTCTGAAGGAAGCCATGACCAGGGATTTTTTTCATTAGTATTTGTCAAGCCCTCCTTTTCCCAAATGCAACAAAATGCATTTCCCCAAATGGAAACAAAGGAGTTCAGCAGAGACATAAAGAATTAACTCACAGGCAGAAACTGATGCAAAATATTTCCTTTGCAATGCTTTACTCCAGCAGTGTGTCAGAGCACTGATTTCAAGTCGGGTGAACACTCATGTCCTTGTGAGTGGCTGCATGTGGGAAAAAGCCAGCTGTGGCTGAAAAGTGTTTAAAGAGAATGTAGAATTGGCAACAATTCAGCTTTTTTGCACCTAGCTGGTAATTTTACCCTTAAGTAAAAAGTGTTTGAGGTGGGGTTGCTCTTTTTAAGGTGAACAGCGGAGTGTGGGAGAGAAGTTTCCAGCCTGCAGTGATCAGGTGGAAGTAAGGTGAGTGTGAGGAGCAGGAATGTGAGACTGATGCTCAAAAGGTAAAGAACAGAGTGTAAACTCCATAGTCAGGTCTCTAGAAATGGGAATGAGTTCCTAAGCACCAGGGAGGACTTTCTTATCTGTGCAGTTTGCTGCAAAGCCATTAATTTCTTGAATCCATGCTTGGAAGCAGTGACCTACTTGCAGGAATGTAGCTAACAGGGGAAGACTTGGGTATAAACCTTTTTTATTTCTGTTCTGCTTTGCCTACCCTCTTTTGAGTTTTCCCCACTTAGAGCCAGCTAATTAGTTTATAATCTAATTAAATTTGGCTTTTTATTTTAGTTTGGCCATCTTTAGGGAGCTCGCTCTAAGGAAAAGCTCTGGGAAGATGTAGTTCAAAGCTGTAAGTGATGAAGAATCCCATCAGGCTTTCCCCTGCCTCATGCAGGGAAACCCAGCTTGCTGCCACTTAATATTTGGGCAATGGTGCAGCCCCCTCCCCACCCCAATTCTGGCAGTGCAAAGAAAGGAGCTGTGGAGGCCAGCAGCTCCAAGCCTGCTGAGCCAAACCATGCTCCTGTTTTCACTCAGAGTATGAATGATGGCCCTTGCAGCAAGGTCTGCAACTCGCTCTGGCTGTGCTGGGTGGGACATTTTTGTTGCAAAACTGACGAATCACAGACTTGTTTTTTCTGATGTTGCTATTGTGGCATATAATGCCATTATGGAACTACCTGTGACCTTCAGATTGGGTGGTAACTATGAAAAAATAACCAAACTGTCTGCAATACAGCTGGGCATGGGAATGCCTGGCTGACGCCTCAGAAAATGGAAAGGGGATTTTGGAGAAACATTTCCTATTCTTTTCCTATTTTCCTAATTTTCCTATTCCTTCATGCTGCCAGTTGGTCCTAGAATTCCTGTGGATATTACTGGGAGTCAGTCATCTAATTATGAAGGGCTTTCAGTGACCCATTTGATTCTCTTACACAATGATACTTAGAATCACAAGCTTCAAGGGCTTTATTTGTCAGTTCTGTCTCCCTATAAACTTACTGTGGTCCATCCCCCTCTTAAAAGGGAATATTTTATATTAAGATATTCATGCAGATTTTATCGTTGGGCTTGCTGTTAGTTACTTATTTCTAAAGTAAACTCAAGGTTAGAACTGACTGCAGGCACTAGAGTGGTGATTTCTTACCATAACTAGCGTCCAATCAAAAATCTCATTTTCATCTGGTTTTGAAAAATCTTGGCCTCCAGATTTTATTGTAAAGTTCTTAGTAGGTCACTCAATTAATAGATTGACCTATATTTATTTCATTTCTCTTGCACAGGTTAATTTTGACCTCTGGAACTCAGAGAAATAAAGCACAAAATAATGCATCAGATAAAAGAAACTATTGCCATGTAAGCTGAGAAGCCAAAGCTTCTCAGGGCAAAGGTGGCAGGGAAGAAGGCACAGTACATAATTTCTGGTGGTGATATTCATGGCTTCTCACAGTAAGTGCATTCAAATACATTTCTAGCAGCTCACAGTTGCTTCTTATGGATGAGGGGGATTAGCAGTAACAGGAGGTAGGACTTTAAAGTGAAAATGTATTAAAATAGCCTGCTTACAAAAGAGCATGGCTCCTGCAATATTTCCAAAGTTTGCATCTTCACTGCTCTGTACTGTGTTTGCATCAATACAGAAATTTGTATTTGCAGCCTGTAGGAGTTTAACTTAGCACCTGCTGCCACCTTATTTAGAGGACTGTATATTTTGTTGCTGTTTGTTTTTTGGGGTTTTTTTCTTTAAAGTAGATGCAGTCCTTTAGCATATTTTCTGTCTCCAGAAATAAATATTTTATAGGCTAATTCCACACTGAAGGAATCACCTGCCTTAGCCCACAAACAGGACTATTAGGATGCAGGCTGGCCTGTGTTGGAGCTGGTTTGGACACCACAGGATTTAGAGCTGTAGCCATTCAGAAGTCATTAGCATTTTGAAAGGTTTAACCAACAAAAAAACTTGTGGCTGGGGGAATACAGATGCTGAGAGAATGTTTAAATTCATGTAATGATTTGTATCTTTAGGACTGCTGGATTCACCCTTGCAACCTTGTCTCCAGACAGTGCCACAGGCTTAACTCACCTGCCAAGAAGTGTGAGCATTCCTTGGAGTCTCTGTAAAATGCATCTGTGTGCAACTTTGATAGCTTTTACAAGGCATAAAATTACTGTTCAGAGTAACTCCCTTCAGCTACTTTAAGTCAAGTGAAGTAAGACTAAATATTTCTCAGCAGGTTGGAATTCCAAGTGCCACTTCTCTCTCTGTCTTTGGAGTCTCTTTATATTTTTGTATGCATATATTTCATGCAGGTTCAAACTGAGACGTTTAGGGGTCAAGGGAAAAGAAGTCTGGAAAAATCACAAAACATTCTTGATAAATATTCACCAATATGGTAAATTCCACGAAAGTATGGGTTGGTTTTTTTAAAAGAAATATGTATACATGAAGTGCTAAATCCATATGGAGAACTTTATGTGTGATGATAAAAAAAGGAAAATTTACATTTACCTTGAGATTTTGTTGGTACTTCTAGAATGTAAAATTTCAATTAAATATAGAAAATTATTAACGGATATATTGATGAATGTGGGTTTTTCTGAGAAGGAAATAATGTGCTGATGTGATGGGCATTGCACTGTGGTGAAATAAGCCTAGCAGGGAGCTGAGTCTCTGGAACAAAGCTCCTGTGTCAGTGCTTAGCAGCAAGGTTTGACTCTGAAAGCAAGGCAGTGGCTGGTGGAGAGGGATCCTACTGTGCTCTGCTGCCTTGGACTTCCCAAATTGTCCCCTCCAGGGTACTGTGAGAACAGTTCTTGCCCTGACCAGGAGCAGGTGCAGCCTTGATCTAATGGGGTACAGATTTTGCCCCAAGAGTATGGGACGGCATGCTGGAGCATCAGTACCACCATGATTCTTACTTTTCCAGTCCTAATCCACTTTCCAGTAAGGCAGGTGAGACATTCTGCTCCATTAGTCAGACCATGAAAGTGGGGGGCTATTTTTCCTTTTTCAGCCTCAGAACTGAATCCTTCTTCCAAGGGGCAGGGTCAAAGTGTTGAGTCCAGGCTCTTTTGCAGTGGCAGTGAGCACAGTGCAGGTAGAACTGCCAGGTAACTGCAGCTGGATTAGGCTTTTGCATGTCCTCAGCAAACACCTTCTCCTTTGGAATCAACACAGTGAAGGTCATGAAAGATGAATATGTTGTTCCTTTTTCAGAAAGTGTGCTGGCTTTGCCTCTTTACCTCTGTCTGAAGAGGAACCTTCATTATCTCATTATACATGCTCTGTTCTGGTTCATATTTCAGATAATGCTTGCCCTCTTACAAATCTTTAGGTTTTGTTTTAATTTTTTCTGAAGTCATGTTATCACCTTGTGTTAACTGATTCATACAGAAAAGGGCTGGATGAATAATTCATTGTGTATGATTAAATCAAAGAATTTACGTTTCCTTTTGTTTCATAAAATGTCTGCAAATATATCAAAGCCTTCTTTCAGGTATTTGTTTCTGCAAAGTTATTTTGCCAAATAATTGCAATAAATATTCCTTTGTGCTGGAAGTGAAGCATTATTTGTGTGAGAATTTGACATGGGTGTCTAATACCATTACAATGCTGGTAGAGACAAAGAGGAAGGTTGTCATGGGTTGAGTTGTTTGGGTTTTTTGAGCTCCAATCCAGTAATTTTTGGGCACACCTCACCCAAAGGACCAGTGGAGGACATGACTGCTCTTGAAGTAGGAAGAGAACCAGATTTAGGTAGATGATCATGTATGACTTACACGCCAACTTCTATTTTAGAGCTAAAAGGACTAGAAATGAGATGTGCACTCATCTTCAGTTTTGGTGTTCCTAAATCCAGATGTTTACCTGAGAATTGTGTTATTAGGCATGCACCTTGTAATGTTTATGGAGCTGAACAGACTGGCTTCTCCCCAAGAATATAGTCCTGTTGTCTGTCCTGTCATGGATCTCTTGCATTGTGTCCAGCAAAGTTAGAGAAGGAAATGCCATTTGTTACTTGCAATGTTTGACTCACTCTTCACAGACAAGTACTTCAGCTGGTAGAAGTAGATTTAAAATGGCAGCAGCTTGTTTGGTGCAGGAAAGATTTACAAGCTGTACAGAAAAGGCCTGGAATCTGGGGGCAGTGGATGGGCTCTGAGCACTTCTTTCTCTGTAAATGGCTAAACTGATAAGAAAAAAGTGGTATTCGGTGGTGCCTGTCAGCTGGAGACCAAAGCATCTTTACCAATAATTTTCCACTGCAGATTTCAGGTCTTACAGGCATTAAAAATAAATAAAATTATAAATAAGGATATTTAAATTATTTTTTTAATGTTGCACACAATGTGTGCCTGTGTGTGTGTTTTATTTTCATAGCCATTCCTAAGGAGACAGAGGGAAGATTTGCCCTCTTAAAATAATGGCAAAAATAGCAAATCAGATGGTAGTGGGGGGGAGGAACAGCCTTGAGGAGACGGTTTATGAAGGCTTTCATTCCATCATGTACCTTGGACATAGTTCAAGTGAGGGAGAATCTGCTATGCCAAATCTAAACTTGGCCCTGGAAGAGGCAGATAAGGACCTGTGCCTAGTGCAAGCCATGGGAAGAATCATCTTTGGAGACAGGCACAGCTGATGGAATCAAAGATAGTGATAACCTGTGGATCAGACTATGCATCTTTTTGACAAGCATCAGCTGTTCATTCCCAGCCTCTGGGTGACTCCTTTATACCAGATGCAGTATTTCAAAAAACAATTGCTAGTGATGTGGATTAGGAGGGGAAAAAAATGTAAATTGGAAGCGACCCAAGTTCCGACTGTGCACGGGTGTCCCATGGGTCAGATGAGAGAGACTGTTTCCCAGGAATCACAGGCCAGATGACATTTGCAGGAAATGTGGAGGGAAAGGCTATTAGAAATGGGCTTGTCTGAATAGGAGGAGGCCACATAAGAAGAATTAAAATTTGCTAATGCAGCAGGGTCACCATTAGCATCCCCAGTGTGGGCAGCAATCCCTAAAGTGATGCTATTAGGTTTCTGGAGACATCAAGAGACAAAAGATTACAGTGGACAGAGGATCCAAATTTGGTGATCCCTGGAAAATGACCAGTGTAGAGGACAAGTACATTTCTTACCACAGGAGTTAAATAGGTGGCCCCTGCTCCCATCCAGCAGGAGCAATCCAGCTTTATCTGATCAAGGCTGCTGCACAGCCACACACTGTTTCAAGGTGGACCAAGCAAAAGTAAAGGCAAATAGGATTATTGTGCAGTCAGTGGAAAAATCGGGTGTCTAGAAAGGAGATTCAAAGTCATTCACAAGGGAAAGAAGACATCCATAGCTTTGGGCAGGACTTGCCAGAAGCTTCTGCTGATGACAGCTGACAGAAATACACAAGCAGTTGCTTTTACAATTTCTTCCAGGAACAAGGTCTTTGTAAGATTGTGCTGAAATAAGGGACGGTTCAGGCAGAGAGATTTCATGTCTTGTTTTTCAGGAACAGGTACCTGATATCTACCAGTTGTCCACCCTGATTGGCAGGTGAGGTTTTCAACCACACATGTGCTCTGTGCTGCTGCATCCATTCTGCTGGCAACATCTGTTTAGTCTGTTCAGAGAAAGCCTGAGTGTATTTCTGTGCTCCACAAAAAATATTTACCGAAATCCATAAAGATTTGCTCTTTCTCCCACTCCTTCCCTCCTACTCATCTACCTGTGGCTTTCCCTCCATGATGACCTCTAAGAAGTGTAAAATCTGTGCAAGTTGGTGCAGGGGCAGTGGCAAGAGGCTTCTTCAGTCAGCAAAAATACCTATGACAGAGCTGAGCAAGGCAATAGGCAGCTATCCTGGTGGGAGTCTGTTACAAACCACCCAACCAGGATGGAGAGCCAAATGAAGTATTTTGTAAGTGCCTGGCTGCTGTTTTATGATTGCCAGCTCTTGTTCTTATGTGAGATTTGAGCTTGCTGGATGTCTGCTGGAAACCCAGCACAGCAGAGCCTGCAAAGTTCCTGGAATGTGTGGAAGAGAACTTCCCAACACGAGTGGTAAATGTTCCTTCCAGGGATGGTGCCCTGCTGGACCTGCTGCTCATGAGAAGAGAAGGGCTGGTTTTATAAATACATCCACAACAAAAGGAGTGCCAAGGATAAAAAACATCCTTTATGGAGGTCTTGATGTGAATCAAGCCCAACTTCCAATGACAGCCAAGCACAATTCCTGCAGTAATGGCAGAGGCATAAGGCAAGTGGGCTGCCAGACCTCTCAAAAGTCACAAATCCCTTCACTCTGTGTTTGGAAGGACAATAAGCAAGTTGCAAGATGACAAAGATTCAAAATGATATGGGAAGATTAACAGATGACTTCTTAATATTCTCAGCAAATCTACTACAACTCTTAAAGTATGTTAAAAAGAAGGAGAGGAAAGGCTGGTTTTAACATAATACAGTCAACTGATGGCAGTCATTGCTGTGGGATAACTATGAGCCCTGAATTTTAATGGATTTGAAAAAGAGAAATGGGCATATTTAAAGGAATGGGAAGATTAAAAGATTTAAAACAGAACCACAGAGAGTTGCACTCAGCATTGTGAAGATGAAATCTAAGCACAAACTGACAGGAGCTGGCATATGTTTCTTTTTTTGGTGAATCTTTCTGTAATTGTCCACAAGGGTTTCTTTGCCCTTTCCTCTGAAGCTTTAAAGTACGATTCCTGTCAAAGACAGCAGAAGTAACACTGCTGTAAAAAATGGTTTAATGCTTGAAAATAGCACTTTGTAGTGAGCACTGGAAAACAAAAGTTGCCAGCCATGAGGGGTAACTGGTGGTAGATGTTTAAAGAATAAAGTAAAACTTTTACCCTTTATCCAAAGGGTCTACTTAAGGATTCCATTAGAAGGATTAGGCCTTTTCTTCTCCATCAGAGTTTGTTCTCAGCTTCTGCAGCAGTCTTACAGCAACATAAGACCAGAGTTGTCCATTTGAGTCCACTCTGGCATGGGAGACAAGGGCTTGTGGTTTGGAGGAAGAGCTTTCAAACTCCAGCACCTTGACACAGAATACTTCAGGATGGTGAGTGCACTGTTCTTTAAGAGGAGGGATTAGGAATAACCGGGTAAAGACACTTCCCAGAGTGTCAAGTGGTTGATGTCACAGTTATCACAATGCAAATGAATTGGTATAAACTTTCCCCATGTGAGGTTAAGTGTGTATGTATATATACATAAATGTACGTGTGAACTGAGCTGTGGTTCTGAAGAGGCCAGGCCAAATAGCTTCATGAATTGTCAGGTGCAAAGCCAAATAACACAGATTCTTTCCTTTCACTTGGTTTCAGCATGGGAATAGCTGGTTTGAAACCTACAAGCTGTTTTATGTCCAGAAGAGTATTAAGTGAGAAGTTTTGATATGAAATCATTATCTTCCCTCTTCTAAATCCAAATACTAATTGCAACCTTGCTGTGAGCCTACAATATTAAGGCTATCATAGCCATGGCAACGGAAAGCAACATTAAATGGAATACATATCCACTGCATAGGATTGGCTTTTTTGTTTTGTTTTTTTATTCTGTTTGGGCAGTAGGCATTTCAGCAGCCGTGATATACAAATCAAAAGAGCTTCCAGTTCTTCAAACTGCTGAGTTATTTTGCCACATATACTCTCCTATCAGTTAATATTTTGTGTATCTCTATAATTAATTTCACTGCAGGATGGCTTGTTAATCCACAGACACAAATGAAAACACAAATGAACATTTCGGCACGAATTTTACAATAGCCCATTTACATTTCAGGATTAAACTCATAATAAAAACTTTTGTGTAGTTATAATTGAGCTGATTTTCCTTAAAATGAGGAGATAAACATCTATGTAAATAGCCTCAAAAAGATACTGTCTTTAGGAAAAGAGCACTTCAAATGAGCTGCTTAAAGTCACCTTCTATGCTTTGCATGATAATTGTAATGCAAAATAATAAACAGCACAGGGCACCAAGCACAGCACTTCAAGGATGGAGGATGATATTGTGCAATTTGTATAAAGATAATTAGGCATTTAAAAGCAACCAATATCACTTTAAAACCTTCCAATTAAAATAAATAAATTAAAAAGAGAGAGTGAGAGTGGAGGGTGTGTGCAAGGTAAGATTATTGAAATAAGTTTCCATTTGCTTTATTTTCCTGAGGGTATGTGTCTGTAATGATCTGCCCGACACCAAAGCATCTGAGTACACTGAAATTAATTGCTGGGGACACTGCAGTGCACCACAATTCTGTAGGCCACGGGTGATGTTTCAGCTGTGGATGTACTTTATCTCTTTTTCAGTACATGTGAGGGTTAGTTTTATCTGGAAAAGATGCTGCCATGCCCAGATTGCCATGTGGCATAGAGGAAAACTTATGTTAGTCAAAGATCTTATTGCTTAGATTGTTTATTCTTGTTTTCATCGAGGAAATACGTGAGCAAAAACTGCATCAAAACAAGTGTCTTTATGCAGGTATAATTGTATCCCTCCTAACAAGACCTCTCTACCAGAAAAAGCTCTAAAGTATTGCATCTTAATGCCACACTACTCTGTCAGCAAAAATTTGTATTCTGTAATGTAATATTTATGTATGTTTATAAATGGTTAAGAAAGGGCTAACATAGTCAGACATCATTAGCATGGGCAGAAACTACTGGGAGGTGTTAGAGATTGGCTCCTTATGCCTGTGATTTACAGCAATTGTCCTGCTGGAACCAGTAATTATCCAGCAATTGATTATTAAAACACCCTTTAGCGAATTATTTATGAGGATGCTTTTCATGTAAATTGCACCAGAAGTTGTTTGGAGGAGAGTTTCGAATTGATAAATAAATATTTTACTGCAGACAATTGAAAAAGAATTTTCAGCAGGTGGAAGCATTGCTTTTAATGGTAGAAATGCGTTTGGGTAGATCTTGTATGTAACCAGAAAGCCGATGTGTTTCATCTGAAGGAATGAATCTCTTGTGTCCCACGGCTGTGGCTGCAGAGGGCAGCAGTGGAGGAGGTGAGATGATCTAAACCAGAAATCTTTGCAGTGCTCAGTGTACCCTTAACCATTAGCAAAGAGCTTAGATGGAATTGAAAATGTATCTCTGAGCTTTGCACGGGCTCTTGATTCTATGATTCTTTGCATGGGAGGGAATATTCACCTTTCCAGCTCTGTGTGGTCGTTTTCTTGTATAAAAATTCTAAAAAAAGTATCTTGTGACAAGTCCCACCTATGATGTACTCCCAGCTGAATGAAAGACTTGATAGTGGCACTGGTTGTTCTGAAAAGGCATCTCACCCTGCAAACTGTATCTTCCTGAGTGCTTGGAAGTTCTTATTGTGGCTACAGCTACTCCGCAGTTAATACCATGAACCTACATGGTATCTATTTAACTAAATTTAACAGAACCTATTTAACTGAATCTACAGGGGCAAGTGGAGTGTTCAGCTAAGTTACTACAGGTGTTTTGTTTACCCTGTGCATGCTCAGAACCTTAATATGAGTTTTCTGTACCTATTCCTTGCTGTTTTCATGCTGGCTCAGTCATTTTTTCCTGTGGTAGCAATGTGACACCTGACTTTGTGTTATAGTTGTAGGAGGGAGACTAAAGGTAACCCCCATAAATCCAAATATGCTTAAACCATTTTGACACAACTTGTAAAAATTAAAAGCTATTGTACTTTTAATAGCAATCTTGTCAGTAATATTCAAGGCAGTAAGTCTCTCATATTCTAAAAGCACAGATTACCTGAAGTGACTGAAAGAGGCTTCAAAGAATCTATAATTAAAATCAGTATTACGTACCGTGCGTTTTAAAATCCTGAACTCTATTTGAGAGAATATTTTCTTTATATCATACTTAGGAACACGTTCAGATATATTGATACCACTATTGTCTTATTTAATGATTGTTCCTGCTGGAGACAGGCCATGTTTGGCTGAGTCCTGCCTGTGGGACCACGGGCCATTGTGCTGTCCCAGGAGCAAGGCTGACAAAGAAACGTGTCTCGGACACAATGCTGTCCCATTCTGCTCTCTCAGGCCAGAAAAAAACATAAAAAAGGTGCAGTTTACTTCCCCCTGCCTGTCTATGGCTCCCCTGGCAAGCACGGCCTGAGCAAATTCCTCTCAGTCTCCATTCATGTGCAAAGGCACAAAAGGAGAGAACAATATCTGCATTTTCCACTGCAGCCCATACAATATCTGGATAGGCAGTGTGGCTAGACAGGGATTTGGGGAATTGTTCTCGTGCTCGGGTCTGAATGACAAACTGTTCTTGCAAGAGCAGATTCTGCTGGTGCTGTTACGCTGAGCGATGGCTGACACACCTGGAGCCGTCTGCGGATGAAAGGCACTTTATAACCAAAATCTGTGCCCTTCACAAGGATTTATCAACCATTTGCACAACAGTGTAAATTTAACAGTGCTGTTAATAAGCTTTTGGTGATTTCACTGGGAGTTCTGTATGCGGAAGAACCGAGGATTAAGCTCTCCTTAAAGGTTTTGAGGTTTAGAAAATGGAAAGAGGGAAGGGGCTGGCCTTTACCAATCACCTGGGATCCTCTCCTTTCTTCCCATCCTCCACATTCTCTCTGAGGTAGACACTGCCACAGTAAGATCTTTAGGTGTACCAAAACAAACTTCACCTGGGGAACTGGCTTAAATACCTTCATTTTACTCATTATTTTAACTCTTTCTCCCCTAGTCTGACATTTACCCTTATTCTGTTATTAATACCACTTTTGTGCACATGTTTTTTTCATTTTGTGTGAAGATGACAGCAAGAAAAGGCATGGGACTGTGTTTTCCATCATCCACTGTTTATTGTTAAATAAAAAATATTTTATTGTTTATTTATTAAATAATGGAGTTAGAATTTTTTTTTGCCTTCCCCTTCTGTTGCTGCACATAGTAGCAGTAATGAGAAAGATATGAATTCTTTCTTGGCAAGCTGGCTTATTAAAAGCTGAATGATACTTTTCATTGTGGAGACAGGTTTTTGATTTTAATTTAATTTTTTAAAAAATTATTTGAATAAAACTAATTTTCAGGCCTCCTCATCATCTGTTCTCAGTGCGCTTTTAGAAGTCCCTTCTTTGACTTTGAATGTGAAAGGTCTGAAAGCAAAATGGATTCTCTCTTAAACTGTTATCACTGTGTTGTTTGAAATACAGTTTAGACCAGAGAAAAAGTAGTTTTGTTGGCCTGATAGAGAATTAATTCTCCTTTCTCCTTGGTATTAAAGTCCAGACCTGGAACCAGCAGGTCTGTTAGAAATAAGGAGTAAAGGTGAATTCTCTTCTTTTTTTTCTTTCATTGTGAGCAATGGGGAGATAATTCCTTATTGCTAGATTTGCTAGCTGGAGGTAGAAAGGAAGGCTATGTAAAGAGAGTGGTGAGAAAGAAGATTTGGATTTAAATATTCATGTTTTGGGGGCTATTCAATGATATTAGGAATAAATTACCAGCTAAGGACACACTTGATTGATTCTGTCTGAATTTGTTTTATAATAATTTCACATAATTTCATTTATTCTTTCCTTTAACATCCATTAGAGGAAAAGAGAAAAAAAATATACAGCATAGGAAAAGAACACAGGGAAGTTTTTAATATAATGTTAATAATAGTTGATATTTAATTGAGATCGTATCTTTAATCTTTTCTTCTTTTCCCCTGCCAGTGTTTCATCTCTATACTTATTATCTTGTTTTCAGTACAGAATTATCACCCACTGGTTTTCAATTACAGCGATGCCCATATTGATTCTCCCCTTGATTTTAACTCGAAGCTGAAAAATTACTCACTTAAACCAATAAAAGTAGATGATGTGCTTAGTTTTGGGTTCCTTTTTTAAAATAATAAACTAATAAAAAAGAAGAATGAGAAGCTTATAATGATTCTGAGTTACAGCAAATTAGTATGGAAATACATTTTAAATCATTAGAACTCAGAACAGTGTTACAAATTTATATTTATCTCTTCACGTTGAAGTGGTCCCTAAGGATATAAAACCTATGTCTGTAATTCTAAGTTTCATTTGTCTGTTAGTTTGTGGGCACTGAGACCCCCTGGCAGATAATGGATTCTGTCTGCACTTCTCTTGGCTTCCAAAAATAAGGTTTCTGTATGCAAAATGCCCATTGGGAATGGTCCATGTCCATGCTAGCTCACAGACCGTGGCCAGGAATTGTCTGGGGGAGTGCCAGCTGGCAGGGGCCATAATCACCTCTCTTCTGGATTAACAGGAGAGATGATCACATTCCCAGGCTCAGGGAAGTTCCCAGGCACTGCTAAATTTGCTAACAGAGATGTAGCCTGGGAGCATTGTCCCATCAAGAAGTTACATCACTTCTCCAAACCTTTCTGTGCAGACCTGGCTGCTCAACACACAAATTGTCCCACAGTGCAATGATAAGAAAATACTGGTTCTAATGGTGCAAGGTTTGACTTTCCAGAGAGGAAAAGGTCAAGGGTTGTCATGGGATGGTTGTGGTGGCCATGTGCAGCTGTGAATCAGTCTTTATTGATGCTTAGAAAGTACAAGTTCAGGAGCAGAAGCTAAACATCATCTTTCCTGCATGATGCACTGAAGGGTTTGATTCTGCATCAGTTGCTGTCAAGGGAAAACTCTTTTCCTTTTTGGAGCAGACTGAGAGCTAGCTATCGGGAAAAAATCACACAGAGCCTTCAATTTTACATACACAGCCCAAAAAATAGAAATAGCAAAGGGTCAAAGCCACCAAACTGGAAAAAATTAAGATCTTTCAGAACCTCGATCCTAAATATCACAAGTAAATTATCTCAAATAGCTTTGACAGAATGAGTGATCTGTAAGGGAATCCATACAGGTGCACACATGAAAGTATTGGTAAGTATGTGTGTGGGTGGGCTTTCTCCAGAGGAGGAGGAAGGAAGTTTCTCAACTTCAGGAAGATGCTGAATATCTGTAGAAGAGAATTGTTTTAACTAACCTTAGCCCCATTGATCTGGGATGATATTCCCATTGCATTCAGCTACCTACGTAGACATAGTATAAAAAAAGTTCTATTCTGACCAGGGAACTCTGAAAAAAAAAATCACATAGGTTTATGTGCTCCTGGTTAGCTTGCCATACGTAATCTCCCTTTTTCTTTGACTGTGTTCAATATTCTTGGCCATATTTTATTGTAACTCTAACTTTTAAATTTAGGACTGCTAATCTGTACAATAACAATACTTAGAAATATCTGAGTCAAGATTTTCAGATGTGTTCTTGTAGTCCTGAAAACTGCCTCACTCAAAAGGCCTATTTTGAAGAGCAGAGCCACCATGAAACTTTTATTTCCATCCAGGTTGTAGGCTTCTGTCCTTCCTTAATCTCTGGTTGTCCCCTCCTGGCTCCAGACAGACAGTCCTGGTTTCTCAGGGGGCCCAACTGTATTTGCCCCATTTCAATATTCATCTCTCCTGCTTAGAATCACATACTGACTTTAACAAACCTTTTCCTATGCTTGTCACTGCACAGACTTCTTTTTACATGTCTAATTTGTCAGCTTTTTATCCATTATAGCCTCTTATCCATGTATCCATTGCTCCTCTTTGGAAATTTTCCGGGAAGCACCTCTACTCACTCATTTGTAAAATGCCAGTATGGGAAGTTGTAATTTGCCAGTCCATTTCTTCCCCAAGAGTAAATTAATTGAGTTGATCATAGCAGAATTTATAGTTTTATACAGGTTATATTTACATGCTAGGGAAATTATTATAGAGGAATTCCTGTCCAGGCAGTGATAAGGAGCCAAGGCTTCTCTTTCCTTTCTTTCTGGGATACCTGCTCTGCTTAAACAGTTGTCTGTCTTACCTTCTTTTTCTTTTGCACTTAGTGTCACACAGGGCTGAGATCTCTAAAGGATTTGTGAAGCTGCAGAAGACAGAAATTTTCCGCAGTGGCTCATCATCACTGATGATATTGTTTTACTGTCTTTTCTGTTTGGGACAGACCTGTTGATGAAGGCTTCAGTCTTGCTGGTCCTGCATGTTATATCTATCTATATCTATATCTATATCTATATCTATATCTATATCTATATCTATATCTATATCTATATCTATATCTATATCTATATCTATATCTATATCTATATCTATATCTATATCTATATCTATCTATAGCTATAGCTATAGCTATAGCTATAGCTATAGCTATAGCTATATATATATCTATATCTATATCTAATCTATATCTATATATCGATATCTATATCTATATCTATATCTATATCTCTATATCTAATCTATATCTATATCTATATCTATATCATATCTATCTATATCTATATCTATATCTATATCTATATCTATATCTATATCTATATCTATATCTATATCTATATCTATATCTATATCTCTATATCTATATCTATATCTATATCTATATCTATATCTATATCTATATCTATATCTATATCTATATCTATATCTATATCTCTATATCTATATCTATATCTATATCATATATATCTATCTATATCTATATCTATATCTATATCTATATCTATATCTATATCTATATCTATATCTATATCTATCTATATCTATATCTATATCTATATCTATATCTATATCTATATATCTATATCTATATCTATATCTATCTAAATATATTAATTTTTATTTATCACCTGCCAATTATTTACCTTTTGGGGTTTTTTTTTAAATTTTAGGGCTGGGCTAGTAGGTCCATGGCTCTTTCTGAGTCTGCATAGAGGGTCTTCTACCACACCCACTCCCCTCTACCCCTATAATACTGAAGCATTTCTTCAGACTGTGGTACCCTCTACACCATCAAAAAGTTGTTGTTGTTTCCTGTGAAATACCTCAGGTGCCAAACACAACCTCAGTGCAGCCTGTGGAAATGGAGTCTCCCAAAGGGGATGCTGACTGGGCATAAAAGTGGGCTCTGTTTTCCAAGGCACCTGCCAGAACCTTGCTGACATTTTCAGCATAAGAAAATATTTGGCACTGGACAGCTGTTAAGAAACTTTCACCCTTGAAGGTAGTAAAAAATGTTCCCTTTTTTTAACATATTTATATAATTTTTGGGCCTACACACATGTGAAAGGCTTCATTTTTTCTCCCACTGTGAACTTCAGGGAATTTACCTCCTTGTTTCTTCCTATTTCCTCTATCATTCCACACTGTGAACACATCCAGCTCTTCTTTTTAGTCTCAGTCTTTCCCAGCAGCCTGAATTGCAGGTTGGTTCATTGCTTTTACTCTTTCTTCCAGGAATTAGAAATCTAACTCCAGCATCTATTTATTATTTTTAGGTTCCTCTAAGAAGTGCACCTTGTTGAATGCTTAATATGTTTGGATTTAACACCTCCTCCCTTAGCAGAATTGCAAGTTATTTCTCTTCCACCTTCTTCTCCCATAAAAATGATGAGGGCAGGATTGTACCTGCAAGCTCTGAGGTCTGCCACTTTCTCCCTTTTCTGCCAGCTGCCTTTTCCATCTCATGATGTGCAATTGGCCTCTGTTTCAGTGTAAAATTACTGAGCAGCCCATTTGCTTGTAAGTTGAAATTTTAGCAAAGAGTAAGTTGGTGTTTCAAGTGTGGATTGCAGGAAGAGTTTACAAGAGTGAGTGTGTGTCACCTTTGTGTCCTGTAGTGTGTGCTGGCTTTGGCAGAAGTGGTGGTGCATCATTCAATCACGGTGGCAAAGAACAATCCTGTGCAGTTGCAAATGCCAGGCAGTGTCTGAACTTGTGGCAGTAGCTCTGAAGTGTTCAGCTGTATGTGGCATTGTCCTATCCCAGCCATCACCTTGCTTCCCTTTTTCTTTTAAATCCCAGCTAAGAGCTTTGGAAGGTCTTTCTATCCAGGTCTCTTCTTTCAGTACTTTGGATTTCCCACAAAGACTACTGAATAGATCATATGACTGCTATCTGGAGAATATGGTAAATTAGCTTTAAATATCAATTTTAAAATTTTAAAATTATTAGTAAGCTGTTTCAAAACTGGCCTTTTATTTTTTTTTGGTAGAAAACAAAATCAGTTCCTTCAAAATGGTGCAGGAAAGAATGTGTGGGAGAAAGATTTACAGAATAAAGGTTTCTTTTAATTTAGTCACTAAAGATTCCTGGCAGGTAAGACTCATTTAAAGGAAACTTTTTTTTTTTTTTTTTCCCATGATCTTCTAAATTCCCATCTGTGCTTAGACAGTTCTATTTACACTGTTACATTCCTCAGGAGCAAAACTTCTCTGATGTAAAATGCTGAAGGAGTTGTGCATGAACATTGCTGACAAATGTCTCTGGGCAGAAAGTTTCCTGAGAATGACAGTGGTGCTCACCACAACAGCCTCATGTAATCAGACTCCCAGGGTACCACATGCACTGAAGGAAGATCTTGCAGTCCCAGCTAAGGAGACAGGGATGTTTTCATTGTAACAGGTCTTGTTTTTAACACAAAGGGTCCTCAGCTTGCTCCCTGATCTCTCAAGCTCATGGTAGCTAACATACTTGTACTAAAGATATTTTATCTCTGGGATAAATATACCACAAATGAGGCAAGCGAGGAGGAGAGCTGATGGCAGGAGACATGCCCAGTAAGTGCAGTCAATAGTAGTTACTTGAAGTTGCTTAAGTGGCTTTAAAATAATCCCTACACCAAACTCAAACCCTACCTCCTACCCTTCTATTTGCTAGTGTTTTTAATACTTGAAAAGCCTCACAGATGGCTTGTCCAGTTCTTGAGAATGTTCAAACAATATTGGGTTTGCCAGGTTTAAACCTGTATTTACCCTTCATTCATCTTGGACCTAACAAACTTTTTTGGTCCCATGATCTCTGCCATGACCTGAATTTGCAGCGTTTTTATGTGACCACTTGAGTGCTTTCTTCCAGGTCTCTAATTGCCTTCACAGCTCAGCAAATCTAAGTGGTAGTTGGTATCCAAAGTCCACAAGAAGAAACTATTTTGCAACGTCCATAAAAGAGTGGTAAGTTTTTGTTAGGATGCTAACAGCAAAAGCATTACAACAGGGCAATACATTTACAGCAGTTAATTTTGTGATATTTTCTGCAAGACACTAAAATTGCTCCGGAATAGCAAACCTATATAAGTTTTCTGGGCACTGATTTTGACTGCTTGGATGGTAGCAGATGCAGGTTGTCAAGATTTCAAACTCTGTGTATTGTCAGTGTTCTTCTGTTGCAATTTCTGAAATACCCAAAGGTAAGAAGCAGTGAATTTTCCAGCCCTTGCTGGAAATTGTCAGTAGATGCTGAGATGTGTTCTTCCAGGATCCTTAGTAGATTAAGGAGTGAGGTTTTCTTTGTGGAAGATTTATACCAGTGTGGGGAATCCCTGGACTTCAAACACATAAAATAGGGTGTCTGAGAATGAACAAAGGGCATTAAAATTTGGCAGTGAAGAGTGGACAGCACAATGGTGCTTTGTAGGAAGTACCAAAATACTTGAAGGTATGAATCCTGATGCATTCCAAAGCAAATGCAGAAATCACACTGGTGATGGATGTTTAAGCAAAACTCTCTGTGCAGACATAGAGTAGTGATGTAGCACTAGGGTTCACAGCCACAAGCCCAGGAAATTTCTGCAATAAATACCAAGCCAGACAACAAAGAAGAGCCATGATACATTGACTGCCTTGCTGTCCTTGAGTTGAGTTAGGTATTTGCTTGTTTACGGGCTCTGAAGAAACCTCGTGATGTCTGACTCCTGTTTGGGTGACTGGGAAGCAGATCCCTCACATGCAGAAGCAGCAGGTCTTCATTGAGAGCTCATTTGCCTGGCATGGAATTCCAGAGACTGTAATTACAGATAATGTAACTCAATTTTCCTGTCAGGGATCTGCTATTTGTAGTACCAGAAGAACCAGAGTGTGTCACATCACTGCCACACTCCAGCCAAAGCAGAAGCGGCTGTCAGGGCTGCCAAGCATCCTGGGGTTAAAGGGATACAGAGAAGGTATTTTTGCCCATTATTTGGTGATCAGCAAGCCTGCAGGATCATTCTGTGTCACACCATGCATGGATACTGTGGTGCACAAATGCTGCTTCTCAGTCGAGGTAGAAAAGCACTCCATCTGCCATGGCCTAATTTGTAACATAGGACTGTAAAACCCAAACTAGATATCCCTCTTCCAGTGAAAAGGTCTGCTGTGCTCAATATGATATGTTCAGTACAGCAGCAGCAGCAGCAGAGAACTTACTTGAATAAGAGTAGACATAATTTATAGTCAGTCAGGCTCTCAGAATTAAAACTACACACAAACTCAAACCCAAGGCTGTTACATTTAAGGATGTTGCATTTGTTCTAATTTGTGCATTTAGCAAATTAGGCCTTTGGCTTTTTTCCTCCATTTGCAGTAAAATATTGCCTTCTTGCAATGAGGGCCTAGAAGAAAAGGCAAAGTATGAAATTCTGGGGAGGTACTGAACTTTCAATGCCCAGGACTAAGTAAAATGTCATCATTAAAGCAAGCAGAAACGACAATAAGGTTTCTGTGTTAAAAGCTAGCATGAAGACACCTGCTGTTACTGAATACCATGTGTCAAAGATTTTTTCACCAAATAAAGGTCATCCTTTCTCTTCAACTGACTCTTTGTATTTGTAAAAGCAAAATTGGATTGACTCAATCAAGACTGGCTTTTCTCCCCTCTGCATTAAGGAATTTAACATATATGCAGAAATGAATGAAATTTCCTCAGTTTCCAGAAGTCCAATGGCCATTTGTGACTCCCTTTTAGTTTGATTCAGGTTAGAGTAACTGGTTGTTGAATCTACCTTTGAGTACCCCTCGTGCTTAGACAATTCAGCTATCCATCACGGAATTATTTAAGGCAGAGACATCTTCACCTGCAGCCACCTGGAAAGAGAATCTCCAGTTTCCTATTCTTGTCTTCCATCATAACCAGCAATTTTATTCTGAATGAATAAAAATCAACTTAGAGGAACCTGGGAATTAGGTTTCAATGCATGCAGGTGCAATGGCTCTGAAATAGAACTAATAATGCTGTGACAAGTGCCTTGTAATTTCTAGAGACATCATTCACATGCCATGTCCTAGTAACACAGAAGGAAGCAGTGCCCAGGATGTAGAAGTTGCTGCATCCTGAGGGGAGTGAAAATTGGGACAGATTAATCAGAGAATCTGAACAAATCTGACCATGAAGACTTGTAAAGGTTGTTTAATCTGACCTCCTGCTCAATGCAAGGCCACCTTGATCAGTATTTCAGGGCTGTATTTAAGTTTCTGAAATCTCCCGCAGCTCCTCTGCACTTTTTCCAGTTCTGCACCAGCCTCAGAAGGAGATGATTTTTTTCTCATTTGGTCCAGTTAGAATTTCCTTGCAAGCAATTTGTTTCTCATCGCTTCTAGGTCTTTTTCTGTGCATCTCTGGGATGAGCCTGGCTCCCTCTTCTTTATAACCTCCCTGCAGGACCCCCAAAGCTGTCTCTTCTCTGGGCTGAACCTCAGCGTTTCCTCTCAGGGCAGGTGCTGCAGCCCCTGACTGTCACAGTGGCTCTCTGCTGATACTTTTCCTGTTTGTTGGTGTCCAAAACTACTCTCACAAATACCAAGCAGTGGGGAATGACCACCTCCCTTGACCTGCTGTCTGCAGCCTTGCTGCTCATGGTGTGCTTGCCCCGTGTTGGCCACTGATTCATGTTGCCTTCCTGCTGGGCTGGGAAGCCTGGGAGGGCAACATGGATAAATACCAGGTTTATGGAGGCAAGGAGGTGAAAAGAATTGTTCTTGTGGGAAATTATGAGCAGCATATCTCACCCAGGAGATTGACCATTGTGCAAGACTTGGAGGATAAAAATAGAAGTGATATACACAGAAAGAAATGAGGGAGGACCAGCATGAGCTCTTAGGGCTAACACACAAAGAGGTTTACAAACAGCAATCTCTTTTTCCCAAATATCTCCAGGCAGGGATCTGAATGCTTCTGGACATGTTTAAGAGATGCCTATGTTTGGTTTGCAAGAGTACCTGCGGATTCTGGTTGGATTTATTTTGGGGTTTTTAAAATTTGTTTTATTTATTAAAATTTATTTTATTATTTCCTGTCTCACATCCACATGATAAAGTGTTTATATTCCTGATCAAGGTGTACAAACATATAATTTTCACGAAACATGCATCAAGTGTACATGTTTTGACCACTGTCCATGCACATCAATTGTCTGGGATAGCTATTGCCCAGCAGTCCCAGCAGCTCAGATCCTGAAAAACTTGTACACCTCTGCTCAAAACTGTAGTCTCCTCCTTACATCAGAAGAAAAGGGATTGCAGCTTTTACTAGCAAGATAGATAAAAGTTAATCCTTGAGCTAAGAGAAAACTCATATATATATACATATATAAATGTGTTTATGGTGTTTACCTCCTTCAAAAAGCTTTATGTCCTCCAAGAAGATGACATAAGTAGAGATATATAGAAAGGTTATACAAAAAGGCAAGCTTATTCACAGTGACATCATGTTATAAAATTGAATATCACTGTATTATTTTTAATTTTTCCCCTTTAGAAAGATCTGTCTCTATTTTGCCATATTTATGCCATGGAATTAATGACAAAAGTAAAATAATTGGGTAAGATATTACTATACATACTTCGTGCTGCAGTTTATGAATTTAGAAACCAGTAGGGCTTGTTAAGAAGATGTTTGTATTTTTAGGTTTGTGTCCCTTGGAAAAAAGCAAAGAAAGCACTGGCATTGAGAATACATACCAGCATTGAGTTAAATGTGAGGACTTTTTAATGGAATGAAGTAGGAAAAATTTTGCAATCTTTAGTGACACCTGCTAATCTTGAAGAATCAAAAGTGCAAGTGCATTGCATTACAATGTATTTACTTTAAAAGACAGCCTTGCTGGAGTGGCTTAGTAGTGTGATGCTACCTGGAGCCTTTTCCAGAGGTAGATTTGTAGATTACTCCTGGAGATTTGTGCAAATGCAATTGGAAGATGGCACTTTCCCCAGCACACCAGCCCTGAGTTTATTAGCAGTTGTGCCCTGATGCACCTGCAAGATCTAGAAAATAAAATAGAAAATAGAAATATAGAAAATATTAAAAAATATAGAAAATATAAAAAATAGAAAATAGAAAATAGAAATAAACTAGAAAATAGAAAATAAACTAGAAAATAAAAAGTGAGTGATCCTAGCTCTGCCTTTGAGATTGGGTGTATGAAACAAGAAAAGTTGGCCACTAGAACAGTGCAGGCTGTTGTAAATCACGGTGGTGTGCAGTGGATCGAGGGCTCAACCACACCTCACAGGGAGGGGATTCTGCCCCTCTGCCCCACCCTGACCCCACCTGCAGAGCTGCACCCAGCCCAGGGGTCCCAGCACAGGAAGGATGTGGAGCTGATGGAGTCCAGAGGAGGCACAAGATGATCAGAGGAATGGAGCAGCTCTGCTGTGAAGAAAGGCTGAGAGAATTGGGATTATTCTGCCTGGAGAGGAAAAGCTTTGGGGTGACCTCATTGTGTCCTTCACGTATCTGAAGGGAGCAGACAAGAAAGATGGAGAGAGACCCTTTACAGGTGTCTGGAGTGACAGGACAAGGGGGAATGGCTTCAGACTTAGAGAGTGGGTTTAAATTAGGCAGAAATTCTTCCCTATGAGAGTGGTAAGGCCCTGGCACAAGAGAGAAGCTGTGGCTGCCCCATCCCTGGAAGTGTCTAAGACCAGGTTGGATGGGGCTCCGAGCAACCTGGGATAGTGGAAGGGATCCCTGCTCATGGCAGGGGGTTGGAATGAGATGGTTTTTAAGGTCCCTTTGAACCCAGGGGATTGTGTGTCACACGGGAGGGGAGGCTGGTGCCACACAGAGCCCTCGTGCAGCAGCACTGGCGTGGTGTCACACCAGCCTCTTCCTCAGCTCTGTGTGCCCACTTGGGAATCTGTGTTCCACTGTCACTGCCCTTGCCTAGATGTGCTCAGTATGCTTCAAAAGGCAGCTGCACACATTGCACAACTTCTTAAAGCAGGGGTATCATTGCATGTGAAATACACTCTGTGTCGAAGATTGCAGCCTGAATCAGTAAGGGAAGACAGGAGAAATGGGAAGGACAGTTCTCTGTGTTTTTTCACACCTTATATTTACCTGAAGAAAATGTTCACGCTCTTTATGTCCTCAGGGCACCCACCACTGCCCCAGTTCCAGCATTTGCTGTAGCTCTCCTCAGGGAACCCTTGAAGCCATATGGTTCACTTGCTGTTCCTACATTTCTGTGTGCCTAAGCAGTTGGTAGTAGTAGTGGTCCCTATTCCTTCTGCTGCCTCACTCCGTGTCTCATTTGCTTTTTATGCTTTCTTCAAATGAAGATGTGACTGTTGCACTCTCCATCTTCCCTCTTGCTCAACACTAGCAGCACATAAATATGCTTCTAGTAGCACGTGTTCCTTTTCCCATATTAGAGCAACCAAACGGATACAACTTACTTTGTAGTGACAGTATTGGAAAAATCCAGCTTCCTGATATTTTTGTATTGATATTCTCTTGAGCAAGTTGATGGACTGGATTTTGCTTCCATTATATTTTTACATATCTCTCCAGACCTTTTTATCTGGGACTCTGACCTCATGGAGAGACAAATCTGTTCCCACAATCAAAGAGGCTGGTTGCTTTAGGAGTGTGCATATGTGTGTTCAGCATGACAGAGCTGAACAGAAAAATAATGTCTGAAGAGATTATTATAGGAAAGGCCTTTTGATGCTGTATAGTGTAAGTGGACACATAGTATTTTATATATCAGTATGTAATATATGGTGGATATGGTGTAAGTGAAAGACACTAGACTGTGATACATGAAAATCTCATGTTTACCAGGTGGGGATCCCCACTGGGTTTGCAAGGGAAGTGTTAGTCTCAAGTGACCAATATTTAGAGGGTAAATAACAGCCAGCTAAATTTTAGCCTGTTGTCCAAGGGTGCTGGGGCTCCTGGTTAGACACAATGAATGAAGAAATTCCACTTGTATGTCTGTGGACTAGTGGTATGCTTATTTTGTAAGACATAACATTTGGTACAAAGGTTGTATGACATTTAGACTCCAGAGGAATGGTCAGTGGCAAAACAACATGAAATACAATATCAGCAACAATTTTCCATGGCTCCATGTTAAAGAATGACATAGACATGCCTCAGCAGTAAGCACTATGTGATGCCAAGGTCAGTGCTGCCTGCTGGAGCTGTAGTTCTGTCCTCCAGGATGCAATGGCTTCTTTTCAAAGCACATCATGTTCAGCAGAAGAACAGGAATTCAAGGGATGATTGCAGGAGAGAATACTGTCCAAAGTGTTTGTCAATAGCTCTTGAAACCGGAGCTTGCAAAAAGATCTGGCAGAGGATTCATGAGAGTCTCCTTCAGCCTGAACCAGTAAAACAATTCATGTTTGTTCCAAACCATTTGGGCTATGACAAGAGCTTCAGAGAGCTCTCTGAAGACTAGCAATTACACTGAACCTGAAGAATTAGCACTTAGAGACATTCAAAAGAATAAACTGATTTGTGTATCCAGAGATTTGACCGTGTATCTCTCAAGGGGAAGGTGTTGGTCACAGTACAGTGTCTTTGCAGCCTAGAACAGAATAGTAACTCAAACTGTAAAAGAAAAAAAAAAAAAAAAAAAAAAAAAAAAAAAAAAAAGAAAGTTGCATTCATCTTCAATAATGCATTGTTTTGGACATTTAATTCTGAAATCTGCTTTTCTATAAATTAATTTTTCCCCAAGTTCAGACTTGTACTTTAAAATTTTGCTGCTCATTAACAGTAAAACAGTTTAACATTCAACTTTTTTTTTTTTTTTCCAATTTTATTTTACTGGAGTTTGGGAAAAAAAGGTGCAGAGGTAAACAGAGATTCTGCAGACACAAAGTTGTGCATCTGTTCTTGAATCCCTTGCCTAGGAGGTGTAATGGATACTAAGGCACCGTATCCAGTATTTTAAGGAGTTGGTCACATTATACAGCACATTTGAAAAATGGCTGTGTCATTATTTACATTGTACAGAACAAAGGAGTATTCAGAAAATGTCATGGATGATTAAAGCAGGAAAAAATGAAATCCATTCCCCATAGTGACACTTATTTTCCTTGTGTCCTCACACAAGTTTCATCTTGCAGGCTGCTCAAGCACATGCTTTCTGGGTGACTCACCTCACCCCAGTGGCAGGCTCCAAGAGCTCCAAGGAGTACAAATCCAATGCACACAAGTGTTTCCAGAGACAAAGGCCTTCAATTTTACATGCCTCATTTCCCATATCCTCAACATCAGGAGGATATATTTATTAATTTTGTGGGACTGAGAGGAGATATTATTGTTTGAGATCTCAAAGGGAAGGTTTTAGCAAGTAAGATAAATACAGAGACAGCAAAATTCCAGTACACAATGTACATGTGCAGCTGAAACGAAAATCTGAATTTTGAGCTCTGAAACAAAAAAGAAGTTTAAATTAGGCTGTCTGCTGGAAGAAAAAGAACATCAGAAGAAGAAGTATTTATACAGCAAGTTTTAAGATATTTAGATCACCCTTTACCTAAAATGTAGCCCATCCTTAAACATAGCAATAGATAAAATTAATTCTTTAGTGTGACACTTCATTGTGTGTCCCACAGAATTCTGATTTCATTTGAGTCTCATATTGATTTGTCTGTTAGGTGTAGGACAGCTGCACTAGTCTTACTTGCTGGTTAGGTGGACACACAACTGTGATGGTTATAGCTAACTCTGACAGAAAAGTTCTTTGTCACATGAAGTAGGTACAAGCTGAATGAAGCAAAAAAACAGGTTAATTCCACCTTATTCCATAAAAAAAAAAAATAGTCTTCTGAATGTTACAGTGTTTGGGAGTTTTTTTATTTGCTTCTTTTTTGATGATTTATCATTTCTGTGATGTGACAGCTTTGCTGTCCATATATTTGTAGATTTACCACAAAAAAGAAACCAAAATTTTCAAGCAATGGAGATTGCTTATACTACCTCTATACCAAAAAGCAAAATATCTCTCTGTCCATAATGGGCAAAGAGAATTTCTGTTCTTCATAGTAGTATTTTCCCAGACTCTGGTGCTAGTCCATGGCAGGAAAACAAAGGCTTTATTTTTTAATGAAGTAGAATGAAAGTGAAATGAAGATTATTTATCTATAATAAATTTTAGTTTATCATAGAATGGTTTGGGTTGGAAGGGAACTTAAAGATCTTATAGTTCCAACCCCCTGCCATGGGCAGGGATGCCACCCACTAGATCAGCTTATTCAGGGCCTCATTCAGCCTGGCACTGACCACTTCCACATTCTAACTAATATATTGTGGCAGGATTATTCCCTGTGAATTCACTCTCTGAAGGTCTTCGAGTGTTGCATTAGGATAAACTCCATCCTCTACTTGAAGGCTTTGGGAAGTTTCTTCCTTTCTGGTCCCTCATGACAGTTTTCAAAATAATGGGTTTTGTGTAACCTTTAGCTAGACCATTAAAATTCACACAAAAGCCTTGGACCTTTTGGAAAAAAAATCACTTTATTTATGATTGATTTTTCTTTGCCTTATCCACCCCAAATGGGCACCTCATACATGCTTATTGCTCCTAGACATGCATAAATCTTCAAGAACAAATGGAAAAATGCAGAATCCCTACAATTTTTATATATACTGGCTTGGGGTCTGGCAGCTGCTCATTTGCACAGTTACCTGTCTGAAGGAAGGTTTTTGGATGAGATAAAATTAATAACCTGGCTGTTGTACTCCTACATCACATGGTAGCTCCAAATTCTGCTGTTTGGACCTCCTTATGAACAGGCTAATCCTGACAGCAGAGCTATGGGTTAAAGGGTAAGCAGTTCAGTTTTGTGGAGGTGGAATCTGTTTTGGGGAAAAGGAGAAGTAGAATCATTCAGGGATACCTTTTTTTCACCACACAGCTCACAGATTGAATGCTCTGTGTTACATCTGCAGCTAGGGTGGGATTTGAGGCATGTCACAGCACAGACCCAGCAGCAGCTGCTGTCATTTGTAGTGGCAATTCCAGAGCAAACTAAATTAATATTCTGTAATGGTAAGGGCTTCTTGATGAAACTCATCCTTTTGAAATTATGGGCTGCATAGGTAAGACAGTGGGTGAGATGAATGTAGTATAATGTATATATGAAATACATGAGCTGGATAAAACACATCTTACAGATGCAACATAGGTCAATAATTAAAATATATTATATAATTATAAATATAATGGAACATATGAACAAAAATTAAGCTTGGCTTAAAGCACGTGGGAAATTGGTGGTAGAGCTGGAAATTGGACAACTTGTGTTAGTCAGAAGATCATTCAGCAAAACCTGAAGGAAGGTTTATTTCTGTATTAACTTTCATTTTTTTCAGGCAGCATTGCCCTTCTAAAGATATCCCTTCAAAAGATGGACCTTTTAAGAATGTCTGCAGATCTGGACTCCCCCAGATTAACTAAGGGCACACATTTCAAAGGGAAGTGGTGTTCATGGGAATTCTCTGCCAGCCACCCAGATCTCAGTTGCAGAAGTAAAGGATAAGTAGTAAAGGAGTTTAAATTTCCTCGAGCTGCCTTCTGTTGTGCTTCAGCTTTGATCTGCCAGGATTACCTTGAGAGGTGAGAAAAGCAGTTAATTTTCCACTTTCACTTGACACTTCCCCTTTCTCTAGGGGCTGCTGAGTTACTGCCCTCTGCCTACCTAGGTGAGCTGATGCAGTACCAGAGCTTGTGCTTTCTGGGTGCTGAGTGACTTCACAGACTGTCAGATCAGGAATTCAAGGATTTTCCTCTGTTTCAGTGTAGATGCCATACCAGAGAGGTGGTTCTACTCTGGTCAGCCCATGATGCCAAAGTCTTTTCTCTCTGGTCCCACAGAAACTCTCTTGTGTTCCCAGGGAACATTCTTTACATAGTTTTACAAGTCATCTTTCTCCAGCTCTAGATTAAGACCATTCTTCGTGGTGATGGCTCCAAAAAGATTTAACTCTGCTTAGGTGACTTCTGCTTTGTTTATAAAGTTAAATATGTTGCCTTCTCGTGCTGTTTGACTCCTTCACCTTTTGTCTTTAGAGTTACATTTAGGCCTTTATTATTAATTAGATGTCATCCTTTTGTTCTGCTCTTATCACACCTCAAACAATAGATTCTTAGCCATAGCCAAGGCTTCAGTATTACAAATATTTGGCAACAGAGCACAATGTGTGTTTGTTTTTAAACAACCATCACATGGAAGCTCTCATGTCCTTGCACTGTTGTCAGCTCTTGCAAAAGGACAGAATAGCAGATGGCAAAATGGGCTAGAAAAACTGACTAAGCACGACTTGAGCTGCAAGGGGGAAGAGGGATCAGAAATAACGATGTCCTCCACTCCAGGATCCATGTTTTTGCAAACTTTTGGCGCTGTTATTTTGGTTGTGTCCTGGCACTGGCTGAGGCTGGTCCTTGTGCTGTGGCTTTGCTGGAAGGAGGGAAGCAGTGGAGGAGCAGGATGGCCAGGGTGCCCTGGCAGCTCACTCTTGGAGCTGCCTTGCTCTGTTGGAATCTCCAGCTGCAGTGTGCTGTGACAGGTACCATGTGCTGCTATCATACACTGTGTATCTGGAGCTCATCAAACAGCCCAGCAGTGGAGGAGCAGGATGGCCAGGGTGCCCTGGCAGCTCACTCTCGGAGCTGCCTGGCTCTGTTGGAATCTCCAGCTGCAGTGTGCTGTGACAGGTACCATGTGCTGCTATCATACACTGTGTATCTGGAGCTCATCAAACAGCCCAGGTGTGCCCTGCAGACTCAGGAACACTGCTCTAAATTAGCTGGTCATAACTATCCTTGAACTGACCAAAGTACCGCTGGAAACCTCCAGGATTTACAATATGCTTTATCTCTCATGCCAATCTGCACTCAGCCCAGGGACAAATTTAAATCAGGGCATGCAAAAAGCTAAATGCAGCTTCTTCACTGGGCCCAGCCAGACCTGCCACCATGGTCCATGCATGGGGTAAGCTGCTTCTGCCCACTCTGCTCCCAAGACACAAAGGGCAGATAAAACAGCATCATGGCAATTTCTAGGAAATGCAATGAGTCAGTTCCTGTTAGTGATGAGACCCCTGTGAGTCAGATCATTAGCACTGATTTCCATTGCTCTTGCTGTTGTTGGGATTTTTGTTTAAGAAAGGGGATATTTTCATTTTACAACTATTTTAAAACTACTTTCACAAGGAAATAAAAGTCTTACATGCTAATTGTATAATTGGTAATCTGTTTGCTCATCCTTTCCCAGAAACTTTTGTGTTCATCATCAGGAAAGGTAGCATTTTCAAAGCTGCTAAGTCCCTGCAATGTTCATGAAAACTGCTGGGTAGATAGAAGAAAAAGCCCCTTTTAGTGCTGTGGTGAGAGACATGCCACAAAGGCAACTCACTCTATGAGTCACCAGAGAATCCACACCTCTAGATGGCAGGAAAAGCTTTGGAGTTTGCATGTTATATTAGACCTCAAACAGAGACACACCTATTAGAAACTAAAAATAATCATCGCCGTTGCTCCCAAGAAAACCGATTTTTAATTGTATGAAATCCATCCTGTAAAAGAAGCATTTGTACTTGGCTCTGTAGATTCATCTGCTCCCCTCTCTTCACACGCATTAAGATTTAAGGTACTCATCAGAGGGAAATATGTATAACCTCCCACAGGACTGCAGTCTCTCCTTCAGTACTAACATATTAAAACTAGACTTCTTAAACATTCATATTAATTAGTCTGTAAGGAACCATTATCAAAATATGGTGTGAATACATAATTATGAGGGTGTGTTGTCTGGCAGAAAAATGAGGGTCTGATCCTGCCTCCTCCCAAGTGAATGGCAGCTTCACCACTTGTTTTTGTATAAGCAATAGTGAGCCCGAAGGCAGCAGAAACGGGAGACAATTTTCCCCTTCCTGCCTCCCTGGAAGCACTGTCTCACCCTTGCTGAGAAAGCACTTCACCCCTCCTGGGAGGGGAGATAGAAAGCAGAGCGTTTGACGGCTATTATCAATATTCATGCACAGCTGCAATTCACAGGCCTTATTCCCTGCTGAAATGTGCCATTAGCTGCAGCAGGGCTCACCCAGAGTGGGACAGACCCCTATAATGCCAGTCAGGAACTCCTGGCTGTCCTCTGGGTGCATCTACTGTCCTGCCACAGGAGAGGACAACCTAGTTCTTCTCGTGTCAGGGCTGTTTATCATCTGGTCTTGGTCCTGTGAGAAGGGCCAGCAAACTGTCCTGCATGTGATAAGTCTTCAGGCAATTGCAGAAGTTCACATTCTGCCATTTCACTGGGCTTATAGGCAAAACCTTTGTTTGCCCCTGATAAATGCAGTGCCACAGCCTGCAGGATACGGCAAGCTATGTGTTAATATTAAAATATCCATCCCACAACTCATCTCTGATGAGGATCTCATTTGTGTGGGGTTTTTTGTTTGGTCTATTTTGTCCTAAATAGAAAATAACATGGTCTAGAAAATGCAGAATGGGACTAGAAAACTGGAAAGAAATCTCAGATCATGTTTTTCTGCCACAGATTTGTTTGCAGCCCTAGGAGAATATGAGGATATTATTTTCCCATCCCAAATGAATGCCTTGCTTGTAATCTGGTGGAAGGGCTTTTCCTGCTGTTTCCCATCCCCAAGTTTCCCTCCTTGGCTTAGCTGTATGCAAATGCAGTAGGTTTTTTGCTAGCACTGGAACACATCCTGAATCAGAAATCATCATCAGAACATCAGAAATCCTGATCCAGGATTTCTTCCTCTCCTGCAGCTCCCATCCCTCCCATTGCAGCAAAGTTACACTGCACTGGGAAGGGGAAGGGTAAAACATGGGCTTGTTCCCAGCTGCCACCCCTGCCCTCCCTGCCTGTCCTGGCAGAGGGTCCTCAGGGTGTCCAACACTGCATGCTCCACCACCCAACAGCTGTCCTGCTGCTTTAGGAGCAACACTCTGGCAAGACATCTGCAAAGGATTCCATTTCACGCTCTGTGCTGGCATAACTGGGCAGGTGTGCTAAAAACACCACCAGGAGATTTTTCAGCCATGAGGTTTAATGGCTCTCATTGAAGACAGGCAGACTCAGAGATGGAAATCTCTTAGTGATGCACATAACCTTGACAGTGGCAGCATGGACTTCCCCTTGGTGCCTTGCTGTAAAAAAGTTCCTGCCCCAAAAAACATCAATGACCCTGGTGGTGGTTGGACACTAAAGGCTGGACTGAAATTTCTACTTTATTTTTATAACTACTGCATATCAGTAAGGGTGAAGGTCAGTTCTTGTTTAGAAAAAATTGAATCTATAACAGGGCAGGCATTCAATGAGATTTTCTCCATATGCACAATAGAAAATTTCAGAAATTCCTTCTAGGTGTATAGTTATTCTCTTTTTGGCATCTAATTACTTCTAAAATTCTGGCTTTCGGTCGGTGACTGCTTGAACTGAATTATTGCTTGTGAGCAAGTGGAAAGGAAGAGAGAACCTTATCAATTTAGCAACCTTTTAACACTCAAAAATCGCCCTTTTTTATTAGAATTTCCCCCACTTAAATGTTCTGTTGGCTTTTAGGAGAACAAGAAGTTGAAATACATCAGGAGCTGAGGGAAAAGGTTATTCTCACGTCTCTCTAAATACTGTATATCCTTGGGATTTCAGAAGTGTCCTGCGATGAACAGTGCCAAAAGCTTTAGTTTGGTTGAGATATACTTAGACAGAAACAAATTCTCAAGCCTTGGATACTTTCACCAACTTCCACCTCTTTCTAAGCAATATTCTTTCTGTGGAAGTAAACCTCAAACAATCCCTGCAAAATGAACATTTTCTAATTGGATTTAATGAAGCCAGGACTGCGTATCGATGATGTGCTCAATAAACTGCTTTAACCTGAGACCTTTAGCACAGAGTTTGATCATGACAGTGATTGTTTAACTAGAAATGCCATCCAAAATGCAAGTAAAGCATGCGGCTATAGTGACTGTACCTAGCCACTAGAGAGAGACATTATCCCATGTAGTAAAGTGAAATGTTTCTCTTGCTGTCGTGGTTTAACCCCAGATGGCAACTAAGTTCTACACAGCCCCTCACTCACTGTCCTCTGAGGGGTGAGGAAGAAAACGGGATGGGTAAAAGTGAGAAAACTCCTAAGTTTGGATAGAAGCAATTTAATAGGTAAAGCGAATGCTGTGCACACAAGCAAAGCAAAATGAGGAATTAATTCCCCGCTTTCCATGGACAGGCAGGTGTTCAGGCATCTCCAGGACAGCAGGGCTCCATCAGATGTGACACTGAATTGGGAAGAAGAACAGCATCACTCCAAGTATCCCCCGTCTCTCCTTCTTCCCCAGCTCTATTTGCTGAGCATGATCCATATGGCCTGGGACATGGCTGTGGTCACTTGGGGTCAGCTGTCCTGGCTGTGTCCCCTGCCAGCCCTCCACTGGTGGGGTGGGTGAGGAGCAGAAAGGCCTTGGCTCCGTGTGAGCCCAGCTCAGCAAGAACTGAAACATTCCTGTGCTACCAGCACCGCTTCCAGCACAATCCCAAAACACACTCCCTCGCCAGCCGCTACAAAGAAAATGAACGCTCTTACAGAGTTAATCTGTTAGTTAACTCAAACCCAGCAAACCTCCAAATGTCCAAGGACCTCACCTCAAAGTCTCCTGTTCAGCCAGAGCAGGTGACAGAGTGGACTCCCTGATGGAACCTTGGAGAGCTGTGGCCCATGGCAGCATCGTGTGCTGAGCGTACAAGGAGTCCACTCCAAAACACTCTGACAATGATGTGGGCAAGGTGCTTAATTTCTATATTTCCAGTCCAATCTGTACATGTGCAATTAGGGAAGCAGTGGGTTAATTACTGTTCTTGGATGGAGCAGGGCTAATCAAGCCCAAGCAGGTAACTCCTTGCAGCGTGACACTTAGGCAGGCAAACAGATTTCTTTCTGGAAAGATTAAGAGCCAGACTGTATAAAATTGCTGCAAATCGTTCAGCACCGGAGTGCCCTGTTTAGACCAGGTGTTTTAGTCTGTGTTTTAGTCTGTGTTTTACTCTGTGTTTTACTCTGTGTTTTACTCTGTGTTTTAATCGCAGACAGGAGACTGCCGGTGCGCTGCGCTGCCAGCAGCGACCTGGGAGGCTGCACCAGAGCAGAAATGGTTAATGTGGGCTGCTCAGCCCTGAGATTAACAGGAGCTCGTGTGTTCGGAAAGGAGAACCGGGCAGACTCGAAACTGCCGAGAACTGATAGCGGAAAGGTCCCTAAAACCAGCACCACAGCAGGCCGATAAATGCGGGCTGCGGACTCGGATAATGCCCGGAGGTCAAAAGCTGCGCTGCTCTGTGCAAAGCCGGCCAAGGCGCTCAAAGCTTCTAAGCACAGGAAGATCCAGTTAAAGTAACAGCGGTGGGAAGTCTGATGGTGCTAAAAATGCATCTGGATACAAAAGCGGCTTGTCCTGAGGATAAGCGGGATCGCGCAGCGGCGCCGGGCGTTTAACCCCGCTGCTTTCCGCAGGTGCCAGCTCTGAGCCCCAGAAAAATTCCTTGAGAGGGGACTGAGCACAGCCTTGCCTCCCTGCTCCTTCACAGAGCACCGAGCAAGGATCTGCCATTGGGATCAAGTGGTCATTTCCTACGCGATTAGCTCTCTTTTAATGCAGGCGAGGAATAGCATTGTCCTCGTGTGCGCTGTCCAAGTTATTTGGGGAGTCCTGCAGTTCTCCTCTTTGCTAACATGAAAACACCAGATAACACGGATTTGATTTACGACTTCTAATTATTTTGTATCGGTTCTTAAACTTGGAAGTTCTGTACTATAAGTTAGAACTTACATTAGTATCTTTGTTTGCACCTGCACTTACTCTCGATTTCTCAAAATAGAGCAGAGGTTCGCTTGTGAAAATCCCGTTAAATTTCACAGGCTGATTTGAAAATCTCGGTAGCAGCACTTTAATCCTCTGAAGGTGCGGGTTCAGCTGTATGCAAACATGCAAGGAGAAGTCTCGCTCTGGGTTTCCACCAGGACTTAACTAGGTGCACGTTGAAAGTGAGCATTCAGTTTTTGTCTTGCAAATTAGCTAGGACTCAACTGAGGGGAGTCCTCAATCATTATGCAAATAATAAACGGGTAAAATCCCCTTTTCTTTTTATATAGCAGCATACCCTTTAGCGCATCCTCGGAATTAATCAGTTTTAAGGATTGATTACTGTAAGGCACCGCAATCTGCTGGCATTAAAATATTAAAATGAAACCTCTTAAAAGCCCCTTTAAAAAAAAAGCTACCCGAGCCTGGATTGCAGACAGGGGTATTTCCTGACCAGCTGTGTTAGTTCCGAGAAGCTTTTCTAGAATCTGACATGACACTTTCTAGCATCTTACGAGTGTTCAGCACTTATACTTTTACCACATTTTCTGCATACTGGAAAATGACCTGTACACATTAACATTTAAATGAAAAAAAAGTATGTGATTAATACTCCCGTGTCACAGAATAGTGATACATGTGCAAGCTGCACTTGAAAAGTCTGTATATCAATAGAGAGTTTTGAGGCTATACACTGAGTGAAAAAATACACAATTATATATATTCCACTACCATCTTGATGGTTGATATTAATCCTCTAAAATGAGAAACGTGAGGAAAAAGCCATCCTCAGTTTTCATGTGAAGAAAGGGGGCAAAAAAGGGCTCAAGACTGACTCACAGAAATAATTGTTTTCTGCTTCTCCTCAATTTTGCAAAAGTGGACAGGGACAGGTGTCTCTGCTCCTCCTGTCGGCAGCTGTCCCACTCTAGGGCCACGCAGCATATTGCTATTTGCATTTGCAATATGGATCCATCATCCCACTCTAAAATCCAGCAAGTCCAGACTGCAGTGCAAAGGGAATAGGAAGAGCTTCAACAACTTTGTGGAGACTTGAGCTTGGCTGTGAGGGGGTTTCAGTTTCCTCTGAAGGACAGTTATTTCAGAAGGAAATATTGTCCTGTTGTGACAAATTTGTGGCATTCCCTACCCACCACCTAATTCTAACTTCATTTGAGCTGTGCATAGGTACAACATCATCGACCTTCTTTTACAGAGAAGACTTTATTAAAGCTTTTCTTTCACAGTTATCATTCTGTTTAATGAACAAAAAACATTTTCTGCTTTCACCCCAATACAGATGACCTCAGGTCAGTGACCTTTTAGTAGTATGTCTAAAGAGTTACTGACTCTTTTCATGTAGATATGGAGATGATGTAGTGATGAAAGAGTGTCTTTGCAACATAAGAATTCCTGATGAGGACAAGGAGCACACAATAATGGCATTGCTCAGTGGGTCTAGGGCTCAGTGTGTGTGTAAAGATGGGGATTTTGGGAATCCAGGTGGCCAGTGCTGTGTGCTTGCACACTCCTGCAGTGTATATATAGACTTAATAACTTTCCTTTGCTGCTGAGTGTACATTTCAGCTTTGAGGAACTCAGGGTTAAGTATTTTCACTGGTTTGAAAGTGGGGAAACTGAGATGGGAGAAAGCCAATGGCTGGAATGAGGCCGGAAGCCCTGGCTAGCTCAGGACTGTGAGGCTCAGAGTTCTGTGTTCAGACCATGCAACCACAGCCCTGGGCAACAATAACAAGTTTCACTTCATTCCCATTTGTGGAGAAAAATGAGGCCATTCAAATGACTCAATAGTCCCTTTTTCTGGAGTGGGAATGCATCCCATTAAAAGGTGTGTCAGAAGAAATAAAGGTGCTCTAAGTTTATACCTTTTTTTCCCCGTTGATCGCACTGTTTCAGCACCCATATTCTAAAGGACTTTGAAACTGACGTTGCTGTTTATTGAAAGGAAACTTCTCAGGGTGGCTCAGCTTAATTGTGTTCTCATTGGAGTGAAACAGGATGCTTGGCCCAAACCTTATTTCCTTCATTTCACTCTGTTCTATTCCAAGCACTTTTCCTGCATCCTGAAGTAAAATATCAGTGATGCTGCATTTTTGTAAGCACAGGGCATTTGAAGGGATGTACAATCAAGGAAATTTTCATTTATTGATCTTGGAGGAATTGGGGATGCCCATGTCTTACCGTGGGCAACTCTTTAGAGCCACTTTTCCACTTTTCCCAGTTTCCACTAGAGGGGTTACACGTTCTAGTTCAGAGTGCTGCAACAGCCCAGGAAAAGATGGAGCTGCTTCTCATCCACCTATATTTTTAACTGCTACAGTTAATTCACAAATACAATAATGAGCTGACAGTACTAGGGCTGGAGGCCTTAATAACCATTACAAAAATCATTAATTACCAGGAAATTAGAGAGGTGTCTGTTAAGTGGTTAAATTTGCAACCTTCTGTCCACAAACAAGAAATCCAAACGCTTGCCTGAATCATAGCTAACTTCCCACACATTGCTTATAAGCTAGATCTTGTTTATTTCTGCATATATTACTCTCAGTAAATGATTAGATTTGTCACCCATGACCCAGTATGCTGTTTGCAATTATTTCTTTTATTAAATTAATCACTACATATTTACTTTGAGAAATTATGTATGATATCTGTCGACGCACGCATGTGTATGAGTGTATGTGAGCACATGAACTTCCCTGATTGCCTTTCCTCTTGTACAGCAAATTAAAAATAACAGGCATTAAAGCTGGCAGAGTTACACTGACAGGGAAACCAGCTCAGAGGGAGGGGGGGAAATTGCTATATAAAGTTTTTTCTTTTGTATTTTAAGTATTTCTACTTATGTATTGAATTTTAATGATCTGGACAGTCTAATCTTCACTAGCAGATGTATAAACACTTGTGGCTCTAAGATTTGAGGGTGCTGGTGTGGACTGCACTCAGCTTTGCTTTTTCCACCTCCCACGTCTTGTGGATGTGCCTGTGTTCGGGGGATCTGCAGACATATGGGCCCTCACCATATCTTTGGCACTTTGTGTAGCAGTAATACTACCCAGATAACTGCTTTGCAGAATCAGATCCTTTGTGAATTACTTACTGGGAGAAAGTAATTCACGTGGCTTGCCACTTATTGCTGGGGAATTTAAAGCCTCTCCTTTCTACAATGACAATTGAAGCAGCTCATTTTCTAGGAAAACTAAACCTGTATAGAGATAGGACTTCCATCAGTTTGGGCTGCTGTAAAGTTGGGGTTTTCTTTTTTGTTGTTGATTTGCTTTTCTTTCAATAAAAGTATTTCTATTTCTGTTTAGTTTCCATGTAATCTTTTAAATATTTCATCCTATCAGCTCCTGTTCTGTCTTGTGCTTTATTTTTCATTGCAATGCTTTCTCTGTCTTCTCTGAACATTATTTCTTCTGAGCAGAATTCACCCCCAACAGCTTCTGAGTTGAATTTACAGATCTATTGTATTTGAGTGGGTTCAAAATGAGACAGAAATACTCACTTTTAATCTGTTATATTTCTGAGGTGTTAATTAGTTTGCCACCTCTTGTTTGCCACCCAGTTCAAACTGACAACCCAAATGCTATGAGAAATTCTTTTAATAATCTTCTGAGAAATGATATGGAGTAATTTACTTCTGCAACAAGTAACTTGCTTCAGGAAGGGGATTACTGAGACCAAGACAGTTGTGATAATGTGGTTTTCAAACCACAAACACTCCAGCTTGTAAAGAAACCAGAATTAGGATTATTAAAAGACCAAGTTTAAACAACTAGATTTCGTTACTTTTGTCTGTAAATATGTAGTGTTCTTTATCCACATGCAGAGGGTGGGTTGGAGCCTCGGGTAGGTACACACACAAATTCCTTTCTTGACTTTTTGACTCCGTTCCTTTCTTAACCAGCAAAGAATTCGAGGACAGTGGGTTTTACATCACTTGGTAGATGATCTGCTTGGTTCCACCTTGCTGCAAAGCAACAAGGCAGAGGTGGGAGGGAAGTGATCTTTGGAAGAACGGGCCTCCTACCTGCAGAGAGGTGATCCCTGTGTGTGAACCCGTCCTGACACGCGAGGGAACCCTGGGCTTTGAAGAATTGCCTTGTTTTGTCTTCTGGGCCGCCTGGAGTCCTTCCAAGCGCAGCTAACAAAGGCTGGAAGAAAGGAATCAAAACACCATGAGGGAGGGAAATATCTTTGCTAAAGACTCAAATGGGTTTTTGGTGCGTTGCCAGGTGTGCAGGGGAGGGTGCCCAGGGCTGATGCAGCTGCAGTGAGCCCCGGGCAGGTACCCAGATGTCCCCAGAGATGCCAGGCAGCCACCACTTCCCAGAGCTCCCAGGAGGAGCCTGAGGAGGGTTTTGGCAGAGCAAAGGGGACATCCCATCTGGAAAAACACTTGATGTGCATGAGCTGAGGCTTGCTCTTCAGCTTTTTCTTGGTTACCTGTTTGCCTCCCTCCCCTCTGCTCCCTACCAAAAATAGAGATCACCACAAATGAAAGGACTGTTGGTGCAAACTCTATGGGTTACAGATAGATGATCTGAGTAGAGATTCTTTTCTCTCTTTGTACAAGCAAAAGAACCTCTAGGGGTGAACTGTCTTGTCTTCAGAAATAAAATTAACGTGAGAGCTCTGCAACCCATAGAGCTGTATTCAGGTTTGATATTCAGTTCAAATATTCACCTGAAATTCTGTAAGATGTTGCTTCCTCTTTTGGATTTAGTGGAGGCTTCTATGACAGTTTTGGTAATAGGTTTCATTGTAAAATCCCAAACCAAAAAACCTAATTCTGGCCCCAAGTCTGCAATACAAGGATTTAGCATATGAATTCAGTTTATAGTTGGTATAGTTTACCCATGTTCTCTGTCAGTGGAAGACACTTTCCATCCTGTCTAGAAGCCTCCCAGTTGCACAAAGCCTGTGGGATGAGTTCTGAGACAGAAGCACACGTGAACTCCAGCTGCTGCCCTGCCAGGTAGTGCTAACACCAGCCATGGAACTGCAACTCTTAAAATGCCCATGGCACCTTCCTATAGAGGGATGTCTAGAAAACGCCTCCCCTTTTAGCATTAAAAGTGCCAGTAGCCAGGAACACACCTGAGGAAGGCCAGTTAGCACCTTTGTGCAATCCCAGATCCCACCCAAGCACAGCTGCCAAGAGGATAATCGCTTTCAGCCAGTGACATTTTCCATGAATGTCACAGTTTGAGCAGGGCACATTTTGTGATCTTCTAACCTTCCCTCCTCTATCTGTCAAAAGTTGGTTATGATCAATTGGCACTGGCACAACTCGTCTTCTAAACAGCCAAGGATCTTTATAATAGCTTCAGCTACTTCAGTTCTTGTTTTTAAGAGAGGGGATTTTAAAGCCAGAGGAACTGTCATTCCTCACTCCACACAGGCATCACTGACAGAGATGCAGCTGGAACTGAGCAGGAATCCTGTTAATTTCTTAGGCTGGGTTTTCCTCTGTATTTACCTTAAGCATTTTCCCTCCTCTCTTTTCTGTCTGACATCCTTTACTAGAAATTTGCTAATCTCAGGATTATGCAAGGGAGCATATTTTCAGTCACAGGATGCTCACATGCCTCATGGACCAGGGTGAACTTGAGCTCCATTGCACACTTGTTGCCTGACACACACACACACACACAGACACACAAAAGCACTGGCTGAGCACTGATCATCAGGGAATTGATTACACCAAGAGAGGTGAAGATGAGCTTATGAATTACAGTAACAAGCAAGACTGCATTTACCACCTCTGTGGAATAAATGTATCCAAAAAAAAAAGTCCTTCCTTTTCCTTCAAAAATGGCATTCATCTCTGCATTGTTCTCTGATGGGCTGTGTCACCACGGAAATGGTAATCCTGCCACTTGTCAGCAAGCTGCTTTTTAGGAGAACAGTGGGTGAGGAGGGTAAACAGGTTGCAGGGGAAGGTAACATGAGAGTAGGAGGGTGATTAGTTTTCAATGCCACTCCAACTATTCAGCCACTAAATAGATTGTAGCTGTGACCAGAGAGAGCTGAAATAGGGAAAGATAGCTTTTCCAGCTCTGGAGGGCTTCAGGAGATGCTAGATGTTCCTGAGTAAAAACGTCCTTACTTGCTATAAAACAAGGACTAATATTTAATAATTCTGAAAGCCTTGAAAAGTCCCAAAAGTCTGGGAGCAGCCTACATACTGCAAGCAGTGTTGAAACTCACTACTTGATGGCTGATGCTCTTCAGGGCTCCTTTGTGCCTTCCTTGGTGCCTCTTTCTCTTGTCCCCTTCTCCCTCCTTCCCCCTTATCCTTCAGTGTCTGCTTCCCTATGGATACTAACTATCTCACAATCATGTTTTGGTTTTTTTTGTACACCTCCTTACTCAAAAAGGGAATTTATTAATAAACTGCATGAAGGCCTTCACTCTGAAAGTATCAGTTTGAATCTATGAAAGAGAAAAGGTAATTCCAGATAAAAACAGCTGGTGTCTGGGTGAGAAGGACTTCAAGAATATTATAGTTGGAGAGTCCTTGCTGTGAACTCTTGGATTTGCTCTTTGTCTGCAAGCCTGGCTTCTAATCCCTGCCCTGGGTTTACAAATACCAGCCCTGCTTCTGGCTTGGAGGATGAATACAATAAGGTTTTATTGCAGCTTTATTTCTGAACAAAAGTCCAGAACAAAAGTTCTGTTTTTTTGTTTTGTTTTGAAGTCAGTTAAAAGACAAAATACAAACACCCCCCACCACACACACACACTAATTCAGAGACTTCTGATTGGTCTGACAGGTTCTTAGAGAGGTTTCTTTTTAATTTATTTGTGTAATAGATCACTTTCTGCAGGTCCCAGAGTGCCACTTGACTTCCTGTTTCTATTTTGGTTTCATCCTTGTGGCCTGACCTCTTCTGGACTTCTCTCCTGCTTTGACTCTTCTGCAGAGGGCCCTGAACCTGGTGCCAGCAGGAGGTTAAACCTCAGCTTTCCCTTCCCAGGAGCTGCCCCTGTATTCCAGCACATCCTGGGACTGCCTGCTGCTCAGCCACAGCCTCTGGGCTCTTCACCTTCAGCATTTCACAACAGATGTTTCAGCTACATGGTCAGAAAGGAAAATCAGCCCATTTAAACCAATCCCACTGAGAAACTGTTTTTTACTAGTGAAACTTCAACTTTATCAATAACAGCTCTTCCCATAAACATTTGCAGAAATAGATAATTGGTTTACTCATCTCTTTATTTTGTCTGAAGAGAAGCAGTTCTATCAAAATAGAAAAAGAGAAAAGGATTAAAAAATATTTTCATGAATGACCTTAATTTTTTGGCAGAAGACTTGCAGTCAAGTCTTATGTTTCAGAATGACTAAGAGTGAATGGATGGTGGGACACCTGTTCTCCTTGAAAGCTTTTATGTTCTGCTGTGTGAACTGGGGAAGCTGGATCACTAGTCACATGGCACACATTTAAAAATATTATTGAAATGAAACTCTTTTAAAAAATAGTATGTAATCCTGCAGCATAAGTGTTTGTGTTCTGGCTGGGTATTTTGTTTGGTTTTGGGTGTGTTTTACATTTGTTTTTTCTGTGAGTGTAGGCACATACATTTTCTCTGTGGGTTTTGTCGGGGTTTTTGTTGGCCGAAACTGAGCTCCAGAGAAGCAATTTAGGGGCACATATAAATGCTATTGACTTTCAGTCAGATAGCAGGTATGTAATTGCTTTTGAACAGTTTTGAATATGTGACAGCTAGGATCAATGTATCTAGCACGTGTGCTAAGTTTTGTTCATCTGCTTTGGATTTTTTGGATGCTGGAATCAGCACGCTGAAGTGTTTTGGGAATATTTGTGCCTATGACTTGATGTGCTGAGATTTGATTCTCACTGGGTTCAGAATATGAAACCTCTGAAAGGTTACACAGCTTTGTGTGTTGATATATTTGTGCTACTTCATGTTGCTGATATCTGGAAATTCCTAATACTGTATATAATTACTGTTCATGTGATATTAGGTCACATTTCTGACTTCAATCAATCAATTATATGAAGCTGCAAAGTTCCACAAATTAGCTCTGCAGTGTAAAGCACCCTGATGTAAATCATAGAATACTTATTATGAGTTTCTTATATTGCAGACTATTTTCTTATACCAGATAAGCACAAGAAAACAGCGAGAAAGTAATGTTTGTTGTGTTGTTTTGTTTTCTCTCATGCTACTATTTGTATTTTCTAATGCCACCATGTCTTACATCGTGTTTCACAAGAGTCAGATACTCCTGTTTAACTGTTAAGGAAGTCTGAACAGTTTGATCCCAAATAAGAGCAGTTCTGACTAGATACATGAAGAAAATAAAGGCAAAACCCACTCTCCTCTCCTGGATGCAACCTGACTGCCAGAGTAGTTCCCACAGTACTACACAGATAGCTAGGTTCATTTTGGAGCATCCAGCTGTGAGGTGACACACTTAATGCACCAGTGATCTGATCCAGTATAGAAAATCTTTGGGGCCTGATTCTTCATGCCTCTCACCTTGTGCAGTCGTTTGTAGTGAGCAGCCTGAATGTCCACACACTGGAAAAGCAGAATATAAAATATTTTGCACTGCTTATCCTTCACTACATACCTGTAGCCACGTGAGCAGGTGCATGAGGTAAGGCGGGCTTTGAGTTCTTATGAAAAATTTATTTATATGCCATTTTTTGTTAATTTTTTTTCCTTTTAAAGGTAAAATATAAAGTTATATGAGCCTTCTAGACAGAGATCTTAAGAGCATTCCTATACATCCAGAGCAACAGAATATGCACATGTAGAAATATGTGCAGGTCTAATAGTCAAAACAGATCAGAACAAGTGCTAAACCTGAGTCCTTCCATAGAAATTCAGATTGAATTTCACGTTCCTTAGAAATTCAGTTTAAAGGGTTGTTTCCCTAACCCAGCAATCACTGCACAAAAGGAGCTGCAATGCCAATTTTAAATCAATGATTGCCCTGTTATGAACATAAACGACATCTCATTGCAGTGCAACCTCCTCTCCTTTTTTGTTTTTATGATAGTAATTTAAGGATATTAGGAGCTGTGTTACTCCACAAAAGATGGTAGTGCAAGAAAACAGCTTTGCATGAGAAATGCTGTAGCAAAAATTGTATGTGCTCTCTGATTTTTCAGAGAAATAATCACAAATTCAGAGAAAAAAAACTTTTTAGTAAGAAAGAATATTTTTTGGTTGGAAATTTGGCCATTTCTTACTTATTTCTGTTTGGTTTTGTTATGTCTGTTTGCTTTCTTTGAGGGTACTATTTACTTCATAGATGCTGGAGAATAATCCTACAGCAATGTGCTAAATTTTAAATAAGGTCACACCATTTCTTCCCACATTTATTTTAATATTAATTACTGCACCTAAATATATATTTTAAAAAATAAAAAGCTCTATCTTATGGCACAAAGGTTGATTATATTGAAAATGAGAGGCTTTTGGCAATGACAGGAAAGTGAGTCATTTTTTCTGTCCTTTTACAGCAAATTTTTTTCCTTTTGTTTTCATTTAAGGAGCACTGTAGAGATAATAATCTTAATAAAACAGTATATACAAATCCCTGTTCCTGTGCTACTGATAAGACACTAACTGTTCAGTCCTGCTAAAACTTACTCACAGGAACTGGCCTCTATTTTCAGAATTAACAGATTATTTTGATTACCTCCCTTTTTCAGTCAATCACCAGTTTTAGAAAACACGGCTAGATGCAAAAAAAATGAAAGACACCTGCTTTTGGAAAGCCCCATGCCACAATTTTTGTCGACTTGTAGAGAGCCCGAAACTCTTGGGAATCACTCTGAAAACTTTGATGCAGCTTTGGTTTGGATTTGAAGTGTGCTCAGTGCACAATGGTGAGCCACACGGACATACCTGCATCTCCTCGTGGACTCAGAGTTCCACCTCTGCACTGTCCTAATGATCTGCCCTCATTAATTAGTCCTGAGTGACCCTCAGTGAGCCATGCAAGACACATTCCTGTGGTGTCCATACACAGGTGAGCATCACCACGTGCTTTCTCATCCTCCCTCTGCCCCCACTGGAGGCTCCATGGAAAACTCCATGAATTAAACAGCCAAGAGGGAAAGGGGACAGGGAGAATATATGCATGAGACCTCCAGCTGTGATCCTGGGTGGGTTCTCTCACTTCTGGCAGGCACAAAAATGAAGTTAAGGTTTGGGTCTTAATCCTCTCCTGTATGGCGATGGATAATCTGTGATTTTCCAAGAGGCAGAGGATGCTGCCTCTTGGTTGGGAATTCTGGCATCATGAAAGGCATGTTCTTCTATTAGGGCACAGTTGGAGAGTCTTAAATGTTTTGATGGCCTTTGTATCACCACAGGGCTGGGGGTGGGCTAAAAAGTTGGATTTGGAAATGGAATATATGAGAATATACACATTTATTCATCTGTTGGAATTGACAGAAAGCTTTTGATCATGTTCAGTGTGGACTAAAGCTGAAATTAAAAAATACACCTGGAACTTTGCAACTGGATTTGTGCCTAGGAAAGAAGCAAACCTAAATGAAGTGTTGTGGGGTTTAGGTCCTCCTCCTTTTCCTTGGGGAAAGCTTGAGGGGTGGGCTTCAGAAGTGAGCTCATTGTAAAAGAGAGATTAGTGAAGATCTGCCCTAAATTGTAGCTTTGTAATCCCTGAACTGGGCCCACTAAACTGTTTGACATGTGAAAATATTGTGTTAATGAAGTTCCAGCCTGCTTCTTAAATCCATCCTTGTGACTGTCTTTATTCATCTGCATGTCCTGATAGATTATGATTATTTTTTTATATACGAGTAATCTCACTGAAATCTATGGGTTACTACTGGTAGCATGATAGATGATTGTGGCTCGTGCCTTAAAGCCATTATTGGAGCTGAAAGCTGTTTACAGATTCTTGTAATACTTAATTTTTGCTCAGCATGGACAATTCAAAGCAAGTATCTTAACTTTTTCAGCTGGCTTCCTTTTCTCTTTATCATTCCATGTGCCTGCAGTAGCTTAAATTATAGAACGCCACACTGACATTTAATTTAATCAACATTTCCTGTTTCTTTTAGATTTTGTATGCACCTTCTACTAAAAATAAATATATTCCTTATTTAGTTAATAGGACCTAAATGTGGGATCCAAACTGCCAGTTGCTCTGCTGAAACATGATTCTATCATTTAATTTCAGGAATCAGCTAACAAGAAACTGGAGAGAGCATCCTATTCAGGGACATGACGGCAGCATGTTTTATGTTCTCTAGGAAGTTATTTTAATGTCTTTTTGAAATATTATAGATGGGATTCTCTATTGCCTCTGGGAGAACAGAGACAAGACCTGCATAGAACCACATTGCTTTAATTTAAGCGACAGAGGCTTTTCCTACTAGCAGAAATCAGTGCAAGCATCACCCTGATTTTATTATGGAGGAGCAGATAAGCCATGCAGAATGTAAAAGATGAGAGCGGTGCTTGGACTGATTAGGACCATGTAAGGGTGTTCTTGTGCTGATGCTCTCTGATACGAAAACAGATGTTTGTAAGTTCCTAAGTGGTTTCTTCATTTTGATACGGCTTTAAGGTTATCTCAGTACCTCAATGATTGGATTACTCCAGCACAAAGATAATGTTGTTTTATAGGACTCAGGCTTTGTTGCTCAGTGCTGTCATTTATACCTCTGAGAGGTAGCAACAAACCATTTCCATGTGAGAAAGGTGGCATTTTACGGTAGCTCTTGTGAAAATGAGTGTGCCAAGACTCAATGGAGTAGAAAACTGGAGCTATGAATTTTCTAGGAGGATGAGGCAAGAAGCAGCTGGTGAAGAATGGTAGTGAAGGGAAAGAGGGAAAACTAAATAGACAGATTAGCTCTGTGTGAGCAGAGAGATCTGTCTGTCATTTTTTTTCCTTAGAATCATACATAAAACTTTTAACTTGCAGGTCCAGGGGTTGGTGGGGAAAACCTGTGTAGAGCCATGCATAACACACCCTCACAAACTGATTTTTAGGAGCACACTGCTCACAGTAAAGATGTGAGATTCATTTCCAGGCAGTCATATTCCATGCACACTAGAACAGAACCAGGCTCAGGCCATGCTTCCCTGGTGCTGGGAAACTGCGAGTTAGCCAGAGCTTTGCAAATTTCAAATTTCAAATAGCTAGCAATTTTTACACAGTAGCCTACCTTTCACTGCGTACGTTGCACTGAAAATTTTCTTTTATGCTTTCTTTAGTTATTCGGGGTGGAAAAGTGGCTTGAAGCTGTGCTCCCAGCTGTGTCCAGCCCGTGTGCTAACATTCAACATCCTGTGCACTCAAATATGCAGGGCTAAATAAGGAGATGTCTTTAGGTTCTACTAAAAAGCATTTGGTTGACTGAAAATGTTGAAATGAGTCAATGCAGAAATGGCAACATCCTTCCTTGAAGTAAATAAATAAAACCCCCACAGTATTAATTTTTTGCAATAAACAGTAAAAATTAAAGATTATTGGTGTTCAAAATTGTTTAAAAAAGTATTTGGAAATAGGATGCTAGAGACTTTGAGGAATGAAATATCCTTATTATTCAAGACAAACTCAAATGCAGCTACTAGCAGTCCAATGGGGCTTTTTTCCTTTCTTTCTTGGTTTTTTTTTTTTTTTTGTAATTCTCTTTTCCACTGAACACCTTAATCCTATTGTAGAACTAGAAAAATACAGCTCCTGTGGAGAGCATAATACAATCTCACACCATTGTGCTTTTGATCTTAAATAAAATGCACCCGCATTTGGCTTTTTCTCCTTGCACCTGATTAGTTTTGGACCCAGCCACCCTTATTCCTTTCTTGTGTTGAACTGCAAGGAACTTTATCATGATTGTAAGGAGGAGCTGGCCTAAAACAAATAGTAAAGGGGGGGGGGGGGTCAGTGATTATGAAAAATAGAGAAAAGGTGTGGTTAGGGTATGCACAGAGAAGGGTCCTGGAAGATGTGGGGAGGACACACAGAGCCTGTCAGCCTGACCCACGGGAGTCTGGCTGTAGGTTCCCAGGTCTGAGATGACCTGAGACACAGCAAAGCTTCACGCCAGAACTATTTCATTGCCTACGCGGCAGGGAGGGTCAGCAGCTATGAGAAGCAGGATTTGCATGAGCAGGTGGGGGCTGAGGACTGTGACTGTGACAGCTTTTGCCAGAACTCGTGCACAATTTGGTGACTGGGACAGTGCAGGGTGAAACGTTATCACCTTTCCCAAGACTCTGAATTTAATTCGGAAGAGGCAAGCTTGAGGTTGGCTTATTGTTTGGGTTTTTTGGATACAATCGGGCCATGGCCCGCTCCCTGTCTGTCCCTCTTGGCTCACTGCAGGTCCTGAAAGCCACGCTGCCTCCCTGGCACCCCAAGTCCGCCCCGTGCCAGAAATGCTGCTGCAGAGCTCAGAAGCCCCATTCCTGTCCCAGCCTGGCTTTTCCTCTGGCGTGAGGAGTTATGGGGCTGGCTGGCAGAGCTGATGCTTGCACCTATACAGAGCTGGCCCAGCTCCCATCTGCCCTGCTCCCTCCCACCCACAGGACTCCCGTGGGAGTTCCTGCCACAGAGGTAGGGAGGAAGCCAAGAAAGAAACATTCCTCCAGCTCTTTTCTTTTTTTTTCTCCTTTTCCCGTCAGAGTTACCACCCTCTCTCACCACTCCTACGGAGAGGTCTGAAGTCTCACTGAATCAGCAGTTGTGAATATTATCTGCGCTGTTAATGGTTTGCATCTTTTTGCTTGAAAGGGTAAAATCACTTAGGGACACACACACACACACACTGGAAAGATCATATACAGTAAAATATCCAAGCACGGGGGAAAAAAAAAAAAAAAAGGTTGTAATGTTCATGAATTCCAGATGATGACTTTTTAAATCCCCAAGAAGGCAGTGAAATTGTTTGATTGTTCTTGTTAATTATTGGACTTGTCCCAGTATCAAATATTTGTAGAAGATAAGACTTCCCTCGTGGAGATGAATAATAACCGAACTTGCTCTTCTTTGAGCAATTTGGCTCAGGGTGCAGATTTCTGCGTTTCCCACTCTCAGGCTCGAACCCCGTCCAGCCGGCTTCGGCGCTTCGCAAAAGCACGTGTACAAACTGCTCCTTTAAAAATAAAAGACCCCGTAAGTAAACAAGGGAGAGAGAGAGCCAGCGAAAGGCAGACCTGGTACTCGGAGAGCGTGACTTTATTAGCGGCGGGGTGCCCGCCACCCTCCCCAGCCCCGGGCCCCGGGGCGCGCCGCACCCGCAGCGCCGGGACCGGCTCCGAGCGGCTGCGCTGGGTACGGGCAGGAGCAGCGGCTGCTCCGGGAGGAAAGCACGGCTCCCCCACCGCCACTGCCGCGTACCCCCACCCACACGCCGAGCCCCGGCAGCGGCCGAGCCCCGGCAGCGGCCGAGCGGGTCCCCGCGGGCTGGGGCCAGCCCGGGACACGGCTGCGCTGCCCCGAGCAGCGGCGAGGGTTGCTGGAGCGGAGCCGGAGGAGAAGGAGGTAACGCGGGCTCCGGGGCACAGGCGGACCGCAGAGACAAGCCTCGCTCCCCGGCTGGCCGGGGGAGCGGTGACTCGGCGGGGGCTGCCCCGGCCCGTCCGCCCGGGCTCCAGCAGCGCCGGGAGCCGCGGTCCTGGCGGGCCCCGCAGGCCGCTGAGGTAACCCTGGGGCTGCGGCGGGACCCCAAACTTCTGCCTCTCTCTCGGGTTCCTGCGGCCGGCTGGGGGTGCTGGGAGTGAAGTGGGAGCTGAGGAGAGGGGATGGATGCAGCGGGCGGCTGGGCACGTGTGCGATCGCATCGCTGTGACAGGGTCTGTCGGTGCGGGAGGTGCCGGCGGACACGCACACGCCCACGGACATGCAACTCTCGGCGTGTTTACTCTTAGCAAAAGGGAGGGAGGGGGAACCGCTCCTCGGGAAGGGACTCGGGAGCGTTGTCCCCGGGACCCGCGACAGCCCCGCTCGGTGAAGTTCCCGGGCGGAGCAGGGGGGAAGGCGAGGAGGGCTCGGTGCCGCCGCCGCTTTGAACCGCTGGCGGTACCGGCGGACAGCCGCCGCCCCCGCGGACAGTGAGGATGAGGATGAGGATGGTGGTGGTAGCGGCGATGGCCGTTCGCGGGGGCGGCGGGCGCGTCACTTACCGCTGGCCGCCACGCAGGGCCGCCCCGGTGCGCGGCGGGGCGGACGGCGGGGAGGAGGTCGGGGATGATCTGAGGCAGCCCCGCCACGCCGGGGGGACTCCCCACGCAGCCCCCTCCCCGCTGTCACCACATCGCCTTCCTCCTCCGCCTCCTCCTCCTGCCTGCCGGGGTGCCGGCGGCGGCCAGGCGCGGCGCGGCGAGCCTCTCCTCCCCCATTGTTCCCGGTCTCCCTCTCCTTTTTTTCTTTTTTTTTTTTTTTCCCCTTTTGTTATTTGCACTCGCATTGTGTTGTTTGTCTCTGAAGCCGCCTCATGACCAGCCAAGGGATTTCACCTCGTCCTTGAGAGACAGAGAGCGAGAAGGGGGAAGGGGTGGGAAGGAGGGGGGAGAGAAAGGAAGAGCTCACCAAACACCCATCTCCCGGTCCCTCCCCGCACCTCTGGCTCTCCCCACCCCGCCAGTGTCTCACTTAGCACCCCGCGCCCGGAGGAGACATGACAGACAGCGGGTAGGTGCGCGACTGCCGCCGTTTTAACTTTGTTCCTCGCCGCGGCTGCTCCCCGGGGGCGTTCGGCACTCGGCGCCCCGCCGGGTCCGGGGGCGGGCGGGGTGGGCGCCGCCGGCGGGGCGGGGGAAGCGGCGGGGCCGACTGTCAGCCCAGCTCGGCCGGCTTCCTCCCGGGCGCTCGCACACCTCCCGAAGTTTGGCAGAACTTGTCACGCCCCCCCTTTCCTCCTTCTCCTCCTCCTCCCGCTCCGGCTCCGGTTCCTGCTCCTGCCGCCGCCGGGGCTGGGGGCGGGCGGGGGCGGTCCGGCCGCGATGCCCGCGCTTGTGTGGCGGGGCAGCGGCTGCTCCGCGCCCTGCCCGGGCATGGCTCAGCCCTCGGGATCCCGGCGGAGCCGGCGGACAGGAAGCTTTAAATTATTGTAATTGCCTCTCCGTGCGTGAGTGCCGAGCGGCGGCGGCCGCTGCGCCGCTGCCGGGGAGCGCGCAGGGGCGAGCGGGGGGTACGGCGGGCACCGCACCGGCACCGGGGTGGGGGGCACCGGCATGAGCATCTTTATGTCTTTCTGCGAGGCACCCTCCTCGCTTCTGCCCGAGCAGGAGGGTGGCTCTTTGGAAGGGTGCTGAAGGCTCTCGGTTCGCTCGTTTCGGCTCTTTTCCCCTCAAAAAGAAAGCGGGGCTGACGGGGAAAAGCGACTTCCCCGTCAGGGTGCGGAGCGCGGCCGCGCTCGTCCCCGCGGCTCCCCAGGTACTGGCGTTGGGAGCGAGCGCTGCCTTCTCTGAAAAGTTAGGGGACTTTATTCCAGCCCGACTGCGATCCTAGAATAACCGGAGCCGCTCGCCGGGAGGAACGTGATCGGCTTTTCCCAGGGGATGGCATGCTGCCTCAACCCTGTACTTTGGTCAAGGGTAGAACCAATAGCGAGCTGTGGGATTTTGGGTAATAAGTGTGGGAATCTGCAAGAGGAGTAGGTCTAAGAGTGATTTGTTTTCTTTCTGCTCATGAATAATGGCCTAGAGCTTTTTTTTTTTTTTTTTTTTTTTTAAAAAAAAACCAAAACAGGCCAACGAGATAGGCACGTGGGAGATTTGTAGGCGTTCAACATCGCAGTCATCATCATCAACAACAGCAATACAGTAGGGATGTCCAGGAGAATGGTGTCTGATGAGAACCGTTTTCTCTGAGAGGCTGGTATCACATGCTGGCACAGGTAGCTTTTGGTTGATTTTTTTAATAGAGCTGCATTTCACTCCCTCTCTGTCAGAGAGTGAAATACTAAGTTTAGTTCAGATTAGGAAAGGAAGTTTGATTCCAGCTGTAGAACTGTAGGGTAATGCATTCTGGCTTTCATCCTTCCAGTTTAAATCCAGCTATCTGTGCGCAGCCTTGCTGAAGTGAGCCACTCAGATTAAAGGTGACTTCTTATGAAGAGCTAGTACAAAGTTTTTCTTATGAAGAGCGAGTACAAAGTTTTTCTTAGGAAGAGCTAGTACAAAGATTTTCATCAAAGTATTTTATCACCTGCAGCTTACCTGAAAACAGCTACTTGTATCTGCTGCTCCTAATCATTCCCAGACCTGGAAGATATGTTATTGCCTCAGAAATTAATTCTTTATCCTGCAAGCTATACCATTTACAGCTATCAAACTGGAATTGCAAAGGGAAATATTTTAAATTTAGCTATAATATCTGTCCAGGTTAGAGCCAGCTTTGTTTTACAAGGCTTCGGCAGCTGAAGAGGGAGAGGCTGGCATGGATGTGTTGCATCTTGCAAATGGATAGCATGTCTATTCTGACATGATTTGAACATGAAAACCCAATAAACACATGGTCATTATGCATGGAAATCTCACAGCAGAGCTTTCTGCTTGCACTTAGACTGTTTTGGTTGAGAGTTACACTATAAGGAGCACAAGACTTGAAAGCTGCAAGTGGCTTGTGTAAACAGATGGACATTTGAGATGTATTGATGGTTTCAAGTTAATTCAGTTAACATGTGGGTGCACATGTTTTTAATTTAGCCTAGTATAAGTTTTTGTTAGCAATGGAAGCTCAAATGTGCCTTTTAATAAGAAAATAAGAGCCTCTGGATTTTGTCTGTAGGTCCTGGAGCTACAGCTGTAGAGGCTCTTATGGTCTGTGACCATCCTGTTGTCATGATCTTGTAGGCCCAGGTGAGACTTAACCCAGAGCTTAACAGTTTTTCACTGAAGTTCACAGGTAGCTTGCAGATGAATTTCAAAATGGTAAGGTACCCTGTGCTGAGAAAACATAAAAGTGCTTAAACACATCTTCCTGCACTCTTATCGTACATGCTGCTTGCTAGAATCAGTTAGGTTGAGCAACATCATTAAACTGTCAGCCCTATTGTTTACAATGGGATAGTTCCTCAATGCTCAGGATGAAGAAACCCAGCAGTTTTCTGTTACTCATCATAAAAACGCAGTGCCGCGTTCCAGGAAGGTTTGTAAGTGGCGGAGCTCTCACTGCATAAAGCACAGGAGGAGACTGGGATTTGGCATCTCCGGCAGTGCTGCTGTACAGCAGTGTGTGTGCAGGAGCTTTGTTTTTGCCTGCAGTTCCTACTTACCCTGAGATAAAACACTCTGATGTTGGCATATGATACACCAAAAAAAAAAACCAGATCGTTTGTTGAAAAATAAGAACTGCAGCATTTAGGAGAAAGTAAATGAACAGTCCTTCTAAAAATACAGCAGTATGCTAAAATATTGCCAAAGCACTGCTCTGACGCTGTTGTAAGCTGTCATTTTTTTTGACCATTATAAATAGATTAGTATTATTACAAGGATTTTTTTCCTATTAGCAAAGAAGTTTTATTTTTCCTGTTTTCAACATGAGGATCCTCGCATGTTCCCTGAACAGGCAGAGCTGTGCTGATACAGAAGGCAGTGGGAATGTTGCTGGTGAGGAAGTGGGGATCTGGACCCCACTGGAATGGCTCATAAAGCCTTTAAGTCTCCTGTACTGTAAGTTCAGGGGTTTTTGTAATCTGTTTTGCTTACATTCTCCATGTCTTCAAGATGTTAGACATAGTCCAGTTAATCACTTAGAATATATTATGTAGTCGAGACCCAGATTTGGTTTAGACAGCATTTGAATAGAGGGTTGAAACAAGAGTGAGCTCCTTTCACCAGCACTGAAGCACTGGGGGCTTTGGAGAGTTCTTCTTTTTCATGTTGTGCCCAGACCCAAAGTAAATTTCCTTTCAGTTTTGTGACCCAACAGTAGGACTAGGGAAATCAGCAGCCATATCTGCTCCATTTTGGGAAATTTACCAACAGATAGCAACGTTCAAGTCAAGATGAGAGCAATAGGCTGCGTTCTGCTGCTGGTCTTGCTGCGCTTCCACCTTCTTTGGGCGCTGTGGGGAGAGCAGAGGCTGCATGTGAAGTGGATTTCCAATGGTCTGTGTACTGTGGTGCTGGCTGCACTATGGGCATCCTGGATAAGTGTCTGAGGAACACTCTTGCAGTGCCTTTCCCCGGCTCTCCAGCCTCCTCAGGCACGTGGTGAATGCACAGGGACATGCACAGTACACTCTGTGTATGTAAAGTGCATTGTCTGAACAAGTTTTTTATTGCTTGCAGAGCACTCATCCTTTCTGGCTGCACAGGTTTCTGGGTGAGGAGACCATACACTTCATGGCAGCCTGAGGAGGGTCTCCTATAATATTTCTGGCAGCTTTATTTTCTGTCTCCTCCAGCCTCTTTCTTTTCCTTTGAGCTGCAAGAGTAGATTGAATCGCAGGTAATACATAAGAGGATCCTTTAATATTGGCTATTTTCGGAGGCACAAAGGACAATTACTTTCTCTTCCTACTAACCTCCTGCTGGCTTTCTAGCTGCTTGGGAGGCTAGTGATTTTAAGAATACCACTTTACCCAGTGCATCAAATACGGAGCAAATCTTTGCTCACCAAGATCCCAGTTCCTGCATCCCGTGGTAACACCAAAAATTGAACTTGAGTGGCCCAGAGCACCAGCCCCTACTGTGAAGACTCATACAACCATCAGCACTTTTGAGAGTTAAATTTGATCCATTGGCCCTGAGCTGTACTGACAATTGCCAGCTAAAAGACCTTTCAGTGAATTGTCCTTTAATAGAACTCTTCCCCCCCCCATTCCCATTTCCTGTTGTTCTTTTAAATAAAAAGAAATCCTGGTGACAAAGCTAAAGTGTATTCTGTCATTATTATAAACAAGCATAAAGTATTTGTCTATATTTCAAGGAAATTAATTGCCTGAAAAGTGCAGGTCACAGTTATTTTGCAAGGATAGTATTCTTCACTACTGCAAAATCTCAAGGAAAAATCCTCACACTATTTAAATTATGTATTTTTGTACTAGTGTTTGATCCTTTGAATGATTATAGTTAAAATACATGGGAAAGTCAGTACTGTATTATTGCTACCCTGGTCTGAGAAGGGACAGTGGACACTTAGACCAATCTGTTTTGGTTTGTCTGGAGAGAAACTGAGCAGGCTCAAAGGGCCTGCAATTTGATGACATTCTGTAGCTTCTGCAAGGAGCAGAGTTTTACAGAAGAGGAGCCAAATAAGACCTCATCTCATAGAGGAGTGATTTCCATTGTTGTCTCCTGCTGCCTAGAAAGGTAATCCAGGTTTTACTTGAAATGAGCCTGAAAGGTTTTAGGAATGCTTGTGTCTAATTCAGCAGGCTTAGATTTGCCCTATGTACACAGAACTTGGCTTTACCAGTCCAAGTCTAGTGGGATGTGTAAGATGTAACTGGACAATTACTAAAATTGTATTTAAGGTCTTACTTACTACTGCTCTTAGTGGCAGTGATGTTGTTGTATTTAATTTAATTTAATTTAATTTAATTTAATTTAATTTAAACCCAGATTCTCAGCACTAGCTTTTGGGTTAAGCAGGTTGGAAGGATGGCTAGACAGCAAAGTGCTGATGGGATAGGGTGAAGTTGCCCATAGCTGAGCTCCTCCTCCTCCTTTATGTTGCTTTGCCCATGTTTTGGGGGAGAGGGGACAAAATTCAGTTAAGCTTGCTCTGCTCAGAAGCTTGGAAACAGATGTAAATATGGCTTGCAGTATCTTCAGTTTCTGTAGGGAGTAAGTGAACAAAACAAGTTTAAATTAAACTGAGTGCCATATTGTGGTTTGTAGCAGTCAGTCTAAAGATACATTTAATTAAACTGGTTCAATTTCTAAACTAGGACTATGGAATCTACCTTTTACACTGCTATAAAATACTTGTGTATGAGTAAGCTTTCAGTGTAATGAAAAAGGCTGGAGGACACACTTGTGATCCTCAGCTAACTAATTAAATATTTACTTAATAAGAATCTAGAAGTTAATTTTACAATCCACTTTTTTTTTTTTTTTTTAAATGAAAGCAAAATACCTATTACATGGCTAAGTCAGTGCCTTTAGTCAGTGAACAGAAGAGTTGCTTTTCTTAGCTGGGAACACCATTTTATTATCACAACCAACCTTCTAGCAGGAGATTAGTCCTAATAGACCAGGTTTATACTGAGAAAGATTCAGAAACCATTAGAGAAGAGAATTAGAAAATGATAGAAAATGAATGGTTTTCGAGTGATTTCAGAGCAGATTGAATTAAAGCCAGATACTGACTTCTGTATTAAGGAGTTTTTTACTGAAACCAAAGTACCTAGTTTGTAACAATGATTATTCCACCAAATTACACACTGGTGGAGTCTCCTCCACTGACTCTGGAAGGGTTTGGGGACACTGAGGCAGCCAGGGAAAGGCAGATGTTGTGGCACTCTGTGCTGTCCTCACGTGGCATCCGGGAACATACAACTCTCTTTTCACTGAGATGAGCTTGCTCCTTATGCTATGGCATTAAAGATCGTGCTACTCATCTCAATATATAGGCAAATGCATAAATAATATCTAGAAATGCAGTGTATGTGTCAATTACACTTCTGTTTAATAACAAATTGAGCACACCTGCCAGGAAGATATGCAACATATATAAAAAGTGTATTAAGTCATAGAAAAAGGAACATCTTAATGCAATATCCTGCTTTACAAATTCAAATCTGGATGAGGAGTGTGTTCAGTAGGAGCTACTGTGCTTTTTTCTGTGTTTCAGATTGATTTTATATCTGTAATTGTATGCAGGCAGCTGCCAGGAGCAGGACAGAATGATTCTGAGGGAACCGAGCAATTTGTTCCGATTCCCAGGAACACGGGTTTGTTTAGTGGCACCATGGTGCATTAAGCACGCTGTGGTTGAGATTTACAAATATAGGACAATTAATTAGTTCAGGTTTGGGAGTCACACATAGATTACTCAGTCAGTGTGTGCACAAGTAGGGTGAGCATTGAGTTCTTGATGGAACTTGTTGCTCAGATCCGTTTTGAGCCTCCTGTAGACAAAAAAGACAGGGCTTGGATAGAAATAGTGAAGTGCTTGTCACTTCTGTAAAACAGTTTCCAGTTGAAACCTGAAATTATATATAATGAGGCATTCCCATAAACGGGGTTGCCGTAGGTAAGTAGCAGTTTGCACAGGATGATGGAAGTTTCGCCACTGTAGAGGAGTAATATTAATTCTCATGAGAGGCTACAAATGAGTAAATGCTGATGAATATGTACAAATGTGTATGTGTGAGTTTAGTGCTTCTGAAAGGCAGCTGACAGTTCTGGAAGCTGAAGGCCTCTCTTTGCCAGCAAAGTGCCGTGGAGGAAAGCAGCCCAGCCCAAGTGTGCGGTGATCCCCGGGGATGTGGGGTTCTGTGGGCAGCCCCTGAGGGCAGGGGTGAGGATGTGGCTCAGCTCTGTACCCACCTCAGGCCCTCTCAGTGAAAAAAAACCCTCTCAGTAAAAAAAAACCCTCTCAGTGTGGAGGGGATTGTCCAAGCACGTGTCCAGCAGATGCCCAACACATTTAAAATGTGTAACGTGCTTGGGTACTTGATGTGGGTGCTTGCCTCCTACCCCAGTCACAAGATGCCATTAGACCAGTATCTCACTCTGTATCAGACGCGCTCTTTGAATGAGAGCAGTGCCTGGGTTTTCATGAGGAGCAGTGGAGGGGAGGGAAGCACCTTCTTGCACCTTCTGCAGATGTCCCACTGTTCTTTTAATAACTCATGCACTGTGCTGGCACAGAAAGTGGCTCCTAGTGAGAAATAACAAGCTGAAATGGGGTAGAAAATGGAGAAACCAACAGATTCTAATCCTTAAAGAATATTGGAGGTAAAGGCATGGGTCCCATGGTGTGAATAGCAGCAGTTGCAGACTCAAGCACCTCTGCCATGCATGGAAACACAGCATAAAGAAGTAGCTGTAAGAGGCAAGATGGAAGAAAAATGCTGTTGCACAATAGTAAAAGGTTTTAAGAATGTGAGATTTTTCTTCTTACTTCGCTTAGTTTTAAATTCTGTGGTTTTACATATAAGAAAAAGGAAAATATGTACTGGTATAACTGTGCAGTTGTCTAATTATTTTTATCTCAACACCTGAGTGTGAGTTGTAGCCGTGTGCTTTATGGCCCTGGTTAAGAACAGGATTTAAGTGTAAGCTTAGCTTTAGAAATGTGGTGTAGTTACTTAAATTAAGCAAAATATGAGTTTATAGAAGGGCAGAGTTAGATAAATGAGATTTCAATGTGGCTAAATCCCATTTTTAAGACCTTGCAGACCGCGCCCCACTGACCTTCAGGGTGATTTAGGTGTCTAAGTCATTCTAACAAAGTGGAAAAGAAAAAAGTTAATTTCCTAAGTTACCTGTGTCGTTAAACATTGTTCTGAAAACCTGAAGGGGCTGCGACAAGTAAGTGTGAGAGGTGTCTTCCAGGACCTCCAGTGACTGCAGGATTTACATGGATTCCAGTTTTAAGGAGTGATACTGAGGACTTCCTAAATTTTTAATAACTGTAGCAGAGACTGGGTTCTCTAAGTCCTTCTACAGTTTTGTTTTCTTTTGTATCACTGGGGATGTTGGTCAGGCAGGATCATGGGAGGCCACCTGCATGGGAAAGGTCAGTGCCAGCAGTAGATTGGGACAGTCATAGTTTTGTATAGTTGAGGCTTGAAAACCTTCAGGATGGAGGTTTGTTTAGAGTTATTTAGGGTTGTTTTAGGGTTTGTTAAGGTTGCTTTGGTAGGTTGTATTTCTCTGATTATATTTCAGTTTGTGTTATGTTCCTGTTAAGAACATCTGTGTTCATTTTATGATGCTTTTTGGTCTTTTTTTCCTGGTTTGATATACCAGATCAGTAAAATCTTTGTAAAGCTGATACTTCATGGCTCCCTCTGTCAATGAAGAGGAGTTTCCTGCAGAAAGTGTCGCAAAGAAAGAACTTTTATCTTCCCACTGACAGTGACAGGGACAAGTCACCTTATGTGGCCAAAACTGTGCATGAGAGAGCAGAGCCTGAGAGATGAGATGGGAGCATTATGGGCCTGGATTTGTACCTGCTGCTGTCAAGGCAGAATTTGCTATTTGTTTTAGTCTATTGATGCTAAAACCTTAAGGTGGTGAGCCTGTAGTTAGCCACTTAAGTGTGCATCCACATGGGATTTCGAAAAGTGCAGAAAGACGTTCAGCAGTTTGTGTTCAGTGATGTTCCGTGGGCTTGGAGCACAGCTGTTTCCAAATCCAGCTGTTTCAAGTAAGAAAGTAGCAAAAAACTAAAAAAAAAAAAAAACAAAAAAGCCCCTGACTGAATGGTTGAGTGTTTTTCCCAGTTTCCTTTATTTAGCAGGACAAGGATTTGCCCTCTCAGGCTGTTGAGAAAGTGTGGAGTCTTTTCAGTGTCCTAATAGGCTTTGGTTCAGCCCCTTGTACAGTTTCCCATGTAGAGCTTTTGTTTGTTACAGCTCCAGCTCAGGAGAGCAATGAGTGGGGTTTTTCCTGTGGAGCTGTGGACTTCTTTGTATTAACTCAAACACACAGTGTAAAGGAAATGGGGATGTGTGTTTGGAGGCAAATGAAAGCATATTGTTTTTTATAAAGTGTCACCTGCAATGCACTTCTAAATAAACCTCTATGGCCATGTATGGGGTTTTTTCACTTGAAAGACACTATCTCCTTCTTCTAAACATTTGCACAGCAAAGTAATGCATTATTGCATTTTCATAAATAATTGAAAAGCAACTTAAAAGAAAGTAGGCCAACAGAAAAAAAAAAAAAGAGAAAGTGTCGGTTTCAAATTTGAAAGAAGAAAAATATGTTTCCTTCTTGATAGCAAGTCAGTTAAATGTTATTAAATCCCATTTTCCCACCCTGACATGACCAAAGACAAATCTGAAAATTGACAGTTTCATTTGAAAGAGAGAGAAATGGGGGAAGAGGTTTTGAAACGCTGAGTTTGGTTTGGATTGTTTCTCCTTCCTTTTTTTTTTTTTTTTTCCCCTTTTTTTAAATTTTCCCCCATAAGAAAGGAATTGTGACCCCCTTATCAGTTTGCAAGTCACTGAGGAGCAAGTCTCTGGAGGTCTGTGTGTTGGCTTCTCAGTGCCGTTTGCCGTGCTGGGCTGTAATAATGCAAGTTATTTTAAAACTGTGCATACGTTAGTGTTCTGGCGCAGCATGATACAATAATGTGTGAAAAAGCATAAAATCACACCTTGGTGAAACTTGCAGATTTCCTGCATAATCCGACAGTGAGCTCTTGTCAGGTTTTGACTATATGTAAAGTGAGAATAAAGTTTTCAGAAGCAAAGCTCAAGCCTTGGATGTATTTTGAATGGCTGTTCAGGGATTTTGGCCCTGATGTGGTTCTGAATGTGCCTGGCTTTAAGAACTTTAGTCCCACTGTAGCCAGCAGGTTTCCTCTAGTGCTTAAATCTGGCAAATGCTTCAAGCCCTTTGCTGAATGGGAGCTTTAATTTTACTGGTGCTGAGGAAAATTAAAAAGCCAATAATTTCTTAAGAACCATCAATGACATGAACAGTTTTCATGTAACACAGAGTGGGATGGATCTGGTGACACAACCAGATGTTGGCTGTGGGAATGGTTTATGGCCATGGGCCTCTTCACTGCTCTGTGGTCACCTTGGTCCCAAGCTGGTGTGGCTGAGGGGGGATGGACAGGCAGTGGGAATATTCAGTTTCTAATGCTCTTGATGCAAGGTGAGGACCAGCAGGGTCTGTGCCTGGCTCCTGGTTTTTCCTGCACCAGAGGTTAGAGGGAATATCTGGGTGAGGTCCTTCCATCAGGTGGGAAGCCTGACCAGTGAGTCCCAGCAGTTCTTTTCTGGCATGGGGATCAACAGATCAGTGATTACCTCTATTAATGTGTTGTTTAATATGCTTTAAGATTAGAGCTGTTCAAAGAGCCTACCCCAGTGAGGATAAGCTTCATGCAACTGATCTGTCCTCCAGAGCAAAAAAATGTGCATTCTCTCTTGCTTTCCTCCCAGCTTTACTCTGTCTCCTTTCATTTTTCATAACCAGTGAGGCTGTGTTTCAAGTCTCTGCTCACCGTTTCCAAAATGTGTGTTATATTTGTTAAGGATTTGGAATTTCGGATGCTTCGATATAACTTTGTGTAGGTTTTGTAGAAACACCTGACATGTGTGTTTAGTTCCTAAACACCTTCTGTGCTTGATTTATCCTCACAGGTTGTCAAGGTATTCAGATGACCTGAAACTGAGGAAGTGAGAGGGAGCTCAGCTGGCAAAAGTCTGACATTGAGTCTGACTGCGGCTCAAATTTGTTTTGCAGAGTTGAGCCCAGGCTGCGTAGGCGGTGAAGAAAGCCTTCTTCACTTTACCATTGTATCCAAAAAGCTCTGAGCATCATCTTTTTTTTTTTTTTTTTTCTTTTCTTTTGCAGGTGATGAATAACCTAGTTAGCTCACATTGATTCAATCCAGTGACAGTTCTCCTCAGAGAGGGCATGGTGGGAGTTTGTGAGACCAGGTTGACTGGTGGGGACACTGTGGTGGTTCTGTGGGAGGTCCCCTCAGGCAGAGAAAGATGGCTTGGCCATCTGACAGGGACCACCATGCACCAGTTACTTCACATTCCACACTGCTCTTTGCCATGGCTCAGCAGCTTGGCTTCCAGTGGGGCAGCTTCAAAACTTTTACCCTCACTGGGTGTATTTTCAAGGCCCTGTGATCACCAGGGGCAGGCAGGCAGATCTTGAGCTTAGATGTGTGGAGGATGCTGACAAACCAGAGTCCCTGTCTGCTGTCACAGAATTTCCCTTCCCTTTGGCTGTCCTGACAGTGTCTCCTGGGGTGCAAGGCCAAGCCTGTCTGTCGTGGGAGGTGTCTTGTCTAGGCTGGAGGAAGGCTTTTGGGCAGGAGACAGTCATGCTGTTGATACAGTGCAGTGTGCATCATTGTTTGTGTTATTACTGTTTTACATTTGTATTTGTAAGAAGAGCATATTGATGACTGCGTGTTAAAACTCTGTCTTTTAGTGCCTTGCTTTCTTGCCGAAAAAGGAAGAAAGCTACATTCTTACTTGGAAAAACACAGAATTACATTGGGGCAAGTGCTGTGTTCATACATGATCAAATGCAGGCAGATTAGGGCACAGTGTATAAATTGCCTTCATGTTCGTTGGGTTAGCACCTGTCAAATAAGTGATTACAGGAATTGGCATCGCTTTCCTTCCCATAATCGCTGTGAAACAGGGATGGAAATGTAACAGATGCCATTTAATATGGACCAGCACCTAGGTTCTGTCTCTGGATCTGGCTCTTCTTGCCTCATGGCCAAAGTTTCTAAGCATCTTTTCTGCTTTAATTCCTCAGTAGTTATAAATGGAGATAATAGTGCTCACTCGCTTTACAGGAGATTCCTGAGGCTGTTTGGCAAATCATTTGGGATCCTTTGATGAAAGATAGGAAGTATATGCTAGAGCATTAATGATAAGATTAAATTGAAAAATTATATTGAGACTGAGGAAAATTACAGTTCCTAGATGAGCTTTGCCTTGCTGGGTGGTGTTAAACTTCTGCAGGAAGTAATTTTTTCAGAGATTGTGTTGGGGTGTCATTTCCTGGGATTTTTTAATTTGTTAACTGACAAGGCTTTTTGATACCAGGCACTACACTTGAAGTCCTGTTGAAGAGCAAATGAAGTGTTGTGATTCTATTTTTTGCAGCATAGGAGTCTATGGTGACTCATTTAGTGTTTGTAATGCCTGTGACAGATTTAAAAAAATGAAATCAGTTATTCCCAGTGAGATGGATACACTCAACCAGACCCTATTTGAGAATTATTTGCTGCACTATTAAGACCAAAGTACACATCTTCCCCCTCCCCCCCGAAAGAATCCAGCTTATCATGAAATGTTTATCAGAGCCATATAAACATTTCTTGACTGCTGAATTTTGAGGGGAAATTCTTTTGGTCTAACATATGTATTGCAAGCAAAACTCTTCACAGATTTAAAAAAAAAAAAAAATATAATTAGCTTGGTTGCAGCCTTACTTATTACCAAGCATGCCAGCATCTGGCAAGGGTACGGTGATCTGGGAATTCACTGCTTGAAGCCTTGGAACAAAGTGTTCTGATCCGACCCCAGGCATTGAGTCCAGGACTTGAACTGGAATCTTCAGGAGCAGAGAAGTCTTGAGTGTCTGGAAAATTGGCCTGTTGAGTCACCACACAGGCACTAAAACAAAACTAATTTTAAGCAGGTCAGAGTTCAGCGATTCCCTCTGGAATCTAATTTTTTTTTTCCCTAAAAAAAAAAAAGAAGTCTCATGTTTTAAGTGAAAAGGGTCAAAGTTGATGCACTGCTACAATTTTTGAATGCTTTCCCTTAAGAACAGCCACCCAGGCTAGGATTAGCATGAAGGGCTGCTAGGCTGGCACTTCAGTGTCTGGGTTAAAAATATTTTAAAGCAGTAAATGCAGTCAGAACAGAGAGAGAGATCCCTGGGAGCCTTCCTATTCAAAAATGTGTAAGCTCAGGGCAGCAACTGCAATGTAATTTAGGGCAGTATATGCTTCATAGCTTTGGAGAATATTGCCTCTTGTTAATGTTGCATTGGAGGACAGTAGTAGTAATTTCAGAAAGGTGGTATTCCTGTTTGTTTTACATTGGAAACTTCAGAATAAATGAAAGGAAGCATCAATTGAGGAAGAAGCGTAACTGCCGAAAGCCAGCAATGAATCCATCTCTGAGCAGGCTGTAGAAACGACAGGGGAAAGTGGGTACAGAAACATTTTCCTGGGAATGCAGCTGCAAAAGGAGCTTAGCAGACAAAGGCAAAATCAGGTACGTACTTTAAAAGGCATGCGGGCAAACTTCTGTCTGAGAGCCCAGTGAGGAGCCTGCTCCCATTAAATTACAGAATGTTTGGGGGGATCAAATGACAGGACAATTGTATTGCTTTTCCATTGCTGAAGAAGTGGGACTGTCTAGAAGCAGGGATGATTCAAATAGCTGTTCAAAAAAAGTGTGGCTTGCGAGAGGGAGGGGGATTTTTCGTTCCCATTTCTTTACTAAGATAATTTCCTTCTTTTCCCCTTTGGGTCTTGCCAAGTTTGCTTTACATTTGCAAGTGAAAAGGATGGATCTAGGCTACCCAAGGAAGCTTGGATCTGTGCTCTGTTTGTGTCAGGCATTGTGGGCTTGGTGATCTCTGTTTATCTCTGAGGAAATAGTTCTGCTTGCACAAGAGGGCAAATGCAATGTGCAGATGTCAGAGCTGCTAGAGCAAAGAGGGCTGTCTAGGAAAAGCTAAGACAGACCTAATGGTGGAGTGGAAAAGGAGCAGCTAGGACTTCTGGCTTCCTCCCTCTGCCTTTCCATGGCTGTTGGAAAAATCTCTAGGCCAAACTGAAAGCTTGTTGTTCTTCGCAGTGAGTTGTAGCTCATGTGAACTGTTCTGTTGATAGGAGGGGATTTTTATGAATGTCTGCCCACACAGGGGTGCAAAGATTTGTGTGCTCTGGTCGCCAGTGCAATAGTCAGAATGGTCTGTGAAATAACACTGCTTCCACAGGACTTCCCCTTCAATGTCTAGGAATCGCTAAGAATGTGGCTTTTGGAGTGAAGGAGCTATAAAGCTTAAATTTATTAGGAGAACTGCAGCCTGCCTTGCTACTACATGAAGTTATTGGAATGCTTCTCCTGTGTTATTCCTGCAGGTATACAAGGCACAGGGATTTAAATGGGAGGATGTGTGAGGCTCTGAGATCCAATTTGTCTTCTAGATTACAGCAAGGCTCCATTTTTCCCAGGCTTAACAAGTAGCAACCATAGTTTACTAAAATATTTATTTATATTTAGTGAAAACTTACCGCCATGCAGTTGGCTTTGCGTTTAAGATCACAGTTTATAGCCCTTTGAAGTCTGCATGTTTGATGGAAAGAGAAATGCTTAGGATAAGATGAACTTGAATTAATTGTGTAGGCAGATACAGATTGAATTTTCTGTGTGGCTCATTTTGCTAAGGGAGTAAGTCAAGCAATGAGTAATGCTAGGCCAACTTGCATCACAACAGGAGGTGGTGTAGCTTTAGTGCAAAATAGCCTGGTTCACTGAATTATTGGCAAATTATTGACCAGTTCTCCAAACTTCAGGGATGATGGTGGTTCTGAAGAAAATAAATTAATTTATGATTTGTATAGCTTTATGATTTGCAGTTGTGAAGGGTTAAATCACACAGACTTCCAACCCTGAAACTTTAATTTGCAGTGATCTGAAACTTGAAAACTACAAAATATTTAAAGGTTGGATTTATATTTTCCCTTTTTGAATAATGTGTTTCTTTTCGCTAGATTGAGACCCAGTGGAAACTTTGCCATAAGGAAGAATTTTAGGGAGCCAAGAGGCAAAAAAAGATGATTTGGCTCCCAAATAAAATTTTTCATTTTTTGTATCTTTTTTTTAACTCTGCATGTGTAATTCCACAGTTTCCCTTGTATCCAGCCCCTTTTAAATCTTCCCTTAGCCCAGGAGAGTTGCAGCATGTGCATGCTGTGCTGATCCTTTTTGTTTAACTCACAATGCTTTGCTCTCAAACTGGCTATCAGAATATGATGGGTCAACAGGACCGTTCTCTTTAGCATGAGGCACACCTGAAATATCTGCTTAGGTAGTGCTTGTGATTTCTCAGCAAATATTCAACCCAGTGGGGAGCTGCAGGACTCACCTCCATCTCCCAAGGGTTAACAGTAACCTATAATAATAATCTTGTGGCACAAAAATGCTTCTTTTTATGCATTAGCTATTTCCAGAGGCCTAATTTAGGTTTTGTATCAAAATGGATATCACAAACACTTGAGCTTCCTGCTGGGAATGAAAGTGCTACCAAGAGACTCCTTTCTCTGTTACTCCCATGGTGTCCAGGAGGGGTGAAGAGGCAAGAAACAATTGCTGATATCTGTAGCAGTAAGTATAAATAGTAGGAGGATGGGTTGCAGAGGTAAAATACTTTGACAGTATTGTTGGTGTGAAAGTCTGGCCCTTGCATTTGGTTAGAATATATACATGTGTGTGTAAAGATACATGTTTTCATATTGGGAACAAATTTACATCCCAACAAGAAGAAAGTTTGGTATATTTTATAACAGCATAAAAATCCACCTGTCATCAAAAGAAAAGGATATTTTTATGGTGTAAAATGAGATTGTGTATTCATGCTTAAATACACAGGCAGCCATACTCAAAGATCAGCACATGTGTGTTCCTGCTCTCTCCGTGCAGTTTGGTGCCATATTCTGCTCTAGATCCAGTGGAGCCGTTTCCATCACTTACTTTGTCCAAGGATCTTTCTGTTGAATGTTTTCACTTAAATAAATCATGTTTGGATATTTTGTTGTTGTTGTAAGAAGTTGGAAAAAGGAAAACAAAAGCCAGATTAAACTTTTTTTTTTTTTTTTTCTTTTAAAGTCAAAAATGCTTGCTGAACACCCCAGAGAGTTTCTCTCTCCTTGCTGTTGATTTTTTATTGGAAGTACAGGAGGGAGAAGGAGGAAGGTTTTAACAAAACCTACAAAACACTCATGTTTCTGAATTTCCAGGCAGTTTCTATTTTTCCTTCTCACTTTTGCAAAACTTGGTTATATCAAATTTGTCCCAAACCATGCCTCCCTCCTTCTCCTCTCCCTGATCCCTGCTTTGGGCAGGAGGAGGACAATTCCTGAGGAAGCCATTCTGCCATCTCAGTTTCTGGAGGGAAGGGATTCCCAGGGTTCTTGCTGCGCTGGTCTGGCAGGTTCAGGTGCTGAAATCTGGATGGAGAGAAAAATGCCCACCTGATCTGTCACCCCCGTGCGTGTGGACACCTGGGGTCTGCCTGGGGATGGGGGAGAGAGCAAGAATCCTGCCCAGCCCTGGGTGCAGCTCAGCCCTGGCGTGCTGGGCGATCTGGTTTCCATTATTATTATTATTATTATTTCCATATTCCATTGGTTTGAGCCCTGCCCCAGGTGTTGTTGTGTTGGCCCAGCCCAGTGCAGGGCTGAGTGTGGGGCAGGGCATGGGGAGCACCAGCACTGTCCCACTCGGCCTCTGCCATGCTCTGCCACGCTGGGGAAGTCTCTTGACCTTTTGTTCCTTGGTTTTCTTGTCTTTAAGGACGTTAAGGACTTAACCATCGCTCACGGGTTTTGCAAGAATGAATTAATTACCAATTCGATCCATTTGAGGACTCGTAACCCTAAATAATCAGGAACTTCTTCGTATTTATGCTATAGGAAAAATCCACTCATTTATTTCCAAGCACATGACACACAAAAACTATCTTCACACTTCTGAGTGGAACTGGGGCTTGATGCCAAGGCTTTTTTTCCCCCAGAGAATATGGTATACTCGTACACTCAGATCAAATGGTACAACCTTACAGTTTCACTCAGGAGGTGGAAAATTTTTTTCTTACTGTGTTTTTGTACTTAGAAACTGTAAATAGCAGGCGCTTCTCTTTGGTCAAGTTCTTTGTCCTCATGACTGCACCCATTGCCAATGTCCTTTAGCATGTGAACTTGCTTCTTTGGAGTAGCTCTAGCTGGTAAACGGGATGCCTTTTCCCCCCTATTACCTGCTGTCTGCTTCTGCATGAATTATTTGGCTTAAAGAATCTGGGAATTTGGGAAGGAGAATGGATAAAAAATATAATAGGGGTGCTTGTCACCTTTTATCCTCTTCCTTTTGTGTGTGGAGAAGCCTTTGAGTGTATTAATTTGGGAATTAGGTGTAACTTCTGTCCTGCACCTGATGCAGCCCTACAGAAAGGCTGTAGAGTGCCCTGGTTTAATGTGGAACATCGAGGCACAACAGAGTGAAGGAAGTCAGAGTTTGTGACTCTGCATTTGCCATCATATGGGAGTTAAATCAGAGCTAAGGGCTTTTTCTTTTGTGTTTTAATTTCCTTTGTTTTAAGAAAGTATTTTTTAAATGAAGTGGGGGAGGAGAATAATATGCCACTGACATGCTTTGGGATCTGAGGCTCCTCTGGACCCCATAGGATGTCAATGGACTCATTAAGATTTAGCCAAGTTTTATGCATTATTCATAATATACATTCACAGCATGCACCCTAAAGACTGTCTCCTGTGAATGCTTAGTCAGAATCATTTGCATTCTGTATTATGGATCCATAATATAGAATACATTTAGCTACATTTTGTGTGTTATCCTTTACACTTATTTCCAGCCTTTACTGTTCTGGCATATGCAGCAAATGTTTAAACAATAGCATGCAGTTATGTTTTGTTGCTCTATAAAAACTAAAGCATAATAAGGACCCTGATGAAAATTAATTATTGCATAAGAGCAATGGACAGCTTTTTCCTCTTTGTAGCTTCAGTGACATTTTAAACTTACTTTTTTAACATGTTTAAGAAGTGTTTTAAATTCCAGGTTGATATTTTGTAAATTTTGTGTTTCAAATACACACAAAAATCATTTTTGATGTGCAAGGTTGGCAGGTGATAAAACATAAAATTGAAGCTGAGATGCTTAATAATCATAAGAGTCTTTTGCTGTGAGTTTACTCTAATCCTACGAACATTATTTCTGCTGTACATGACAAGACGAAAGAATCAACAAAACACCACATCAGAAAATTAATTCTCTTCCTGTCATCTAAAGCATTGAAGCTCCTCTATTTTCTTTTTCTCAGCTGCCAGTACATCATGGTGATGGGTCTGATCTCGGCTTTGCACTGATCCACAGAGTGGCCCAGACATGTTCCTTATACACCTCTGCCTTAGTTTCCCCATGGGAAATGGTGCTCCTAAAATTCCTCTGTAGGAGCTGTCTATCTGGATTTACTCCTTCAGCATCCCCCCCCTGCCAGTAGAGAATATTCCTGTTGGAAACGCTGCTCTTGCAAGAAAATGGGATTTCTTTTGGGGCCAAATTGCAGTAGAAGGAAGACAGGGAGGTATGAGGATTATCTTCCTTGTGCAGAATTGGTTAAGGGATGGCTTTTGTGAAGTGTCTTCCATTTTGGGGACCATGATAATATTTCTAGATTCTAGAACTTGCACATGAAAACACTGGATGGGCAAAATGCAGGATCCCTTTCACTTGGGGAACCCTCTGTGTGAGGGTCAGGAAGACAAGAATAATGCCAGCCATTCATCTATTTCCTTTTTCAGGGAAGTGCTACAAGGTTGTACAGGTTACAAAAAAGCTGCTGGGATGCTGATGTCCTTGTCTCAGGAGCCTGGCTCACACTGGGCTGGAGTGGTGCTTTGAGACTAAATATACATTGTATGCACAAGGGATACAAGTGACTTACTACGTCAAGTTCTTTGCAAATGTTGTAATACTTGATTAAAAGCCAGGGCTTATCAAAACACTTCAAAAAGTCTTGATATCACATAAGATTGAAATGCTTTTTTTTCCCATCATAGACTTAACACAGGAGAATGTTTTGGCAAAGTACAGTCAGGAGGAAAACAGTTGGTATAAAATGAATTTGAAATCTTCAGGATTGTTTATATTTACTTTTTTGCCACTAGGTCTTCAAAGCTACCTTTAGGCAGCGTGCATACAGCATGCCCTGATGATATAGCAGAGAGTTAGCAAGGATTTTGCTGTGGCCCAGGCAAAGTGGAAACATGCTATCCTTTGGTCCAGAACTGTCTTTTGAGCTCTCAGTAGAGTAACACCCAAAATACAAACATTTTACTGTCTTTCTGTTCAAAAGAGATGACCAGTTTTTCATGGGAATTTTTTAATAATTGAACTGAGAATTGTAAAATTGTAATTACATGTATTTTGCAGCATGCCATTGCTGTTACTTGTTTCTTCTGCTTACATTCTGAGATTAACAGTTCATGATTTTTAATTCTGATGCATAGAGATATTTATTATTTCTTTTGGGTGAGATGTGATGGAGTGGAGTACTCTGTGTAGCGTAGTAATAGTGTGTGTTGAGTGTAATAATGTGAAGTAAGAGTAATCATTGTAGAGGGAATATAATCTCTGAGAGCAAATGTTACTGGATGCATTGCCAGGGGATTTTATGTCCTGTGGAGCAAAGCTACCTTTCCATCTTGACTGCTGCATGCATGGGACATGTATGAAAAGAAAGAAAGACAGAAGGTATGAGGCTGAGATCCAGATTTTTCCTCAGGTCTGTGCTGGAATTTTTTCTTATATCCTTCCTTGAATCTTGAGCTTTCCTTCTTTGCCCTCCCATATTCCCTCTCCTCCCCAACTATTGTGACAGCTCTGGCACTTCTCTGCTGTACCTTTTCCTCCTTGCTGCACCCTAAAAGCTCCAGCATAAACCCCAAATTAATCTATGCATGAAAGATTGTTAGCTTGGTCTCTGCCACATGGTTATGAGGCATTGTTGGTCCATCTCACTGGCTGGACATCAACATTTGGGACCAGTGAGAAGGTGTGTTTGCCATTACAAATCAACAGAACAGGAATGTAAACAAAGCTCAAAAAATCAAGACATCTAAATACCCCTTTCAGATTCATGAATATGCTATATATAAGCCTAACTTCAGAGATTTCCTTTTATTCTCATGAATATCATTTACATTTGAGCAAATGCAAATTCATTTCCACTTCTGATGCTCTGGAAGCTGCTTCTGGAAAGTGAGTAGAATATGCCCTTTAGTCCATTCCAGTTCAGGCCCCAGCGCTGCTTGTACAACCCTGGGATTTCCAGAGCATTCAGCAGTTCTGCTCCATTTGTTTTTCTTTTCAGCAATCTAAATTCATATTGTAAAATTTGCAGTAGTGCAAAGAGCAGGGGTTTTGTTAGTGTTATTAGCCTTATGATGTGGAAAATAAAGAGCTTGCTTCCTACTGTTTAGCAAAATTCTTAGGAAGTTCCTAGCAGTTTTATTTAATACTTGAAATATGTATCTTTATATTTCTAAATTATTTTAAACATAAACATCTAAATGATTTTTTTTCTTCAATGAACAGCTGTATAAATAGGCACTAGGGTACATAGAAAACTAGCAGTGTACATTAACTGGACTCATAAGGGATGGAAAGAGAACTAATGTCTGTACCTCCATGGTAGTATCTGGCCTAAAAGAGCACCTCTACACCAGCTTTCAATTCAAGGCTTCTCAGGTACTGGGTTGAGATTATTAATGATTATCCTACAGAAACAGTGGTTTGAATGGGTAGGTTTTGCTGGGTTACCTACTGTATTGTTATTCCATTTTACACTTGGAAAGGTTATAGGATTTTACTTCTGATTTAGTTCATCACAGGAATTCCAGACTTTGCAGTTAACTGAGATTATTTTACACTTTGTTCTCCTGGTGTTCTTTCTGTCCTTTGTCCCAAACCATCTACATGGAGTTTCTGCCCATCCCTGTGTTAGAACGTCAGAACCGTTATGCATTGTGGGGTTCTAAAAGTAATAGATTCTGATTTCCTTTTTATTAGCACTAGCTCTCAGTCTTTATAGTTCAGACTCTTTAACTCTCAACAGTAAAATTCAGCACTTTGAAAAAAGAAACTGAGATTTTCGTATGATCACAAGCATTGAGGCTTTAAGGTATTCCAAGACAATAGAAAAAGGTGATGGGTGTTTGCAACCCTGGAACTTCTGGAGCACACCATTAAAAGGGGCCACAAAGCCTCTCAGGTTATGTGTTCCTCCCACAAAGAAGACCTTTCACCTTGTGGTGCTTCATAGGGTGCAATGATATCCAATGAAAAAAACTGAAACAGTCTCTCACATCCCTGTTCTCCACGCTGTAGATTTTGGAACAGAGGGATACTGAGAATGATGAACTGCATTTAATGAAGGTAACACATCTGTTCATTTTGCTTGGATACTTTTATCTGAAGAATAATTTTCTCAACATTTTATTTGAATTTCCCAAAATTTAATTGAAGAAGGGGTAAAAATTTGCACGTATTTCTGTACCTTGAATTGCTCAGACACTTGGACAGACTCTGAAGAGCTGTGCCTTTGAAAGGAGCATTCCTCTCTAAATTTGCTCCTTCCACTGGTCTTTGCTTGTATCATCAGGAGGGCAGGGCAGAGAACCTTCTCTCTTGCTTCCCTGTTTCCTTCCTCACAAGAGCTGCAGAAATCAGCCAGGCTCAGCCTGCAGGACTCTTCACCTCCCAGTGGACAAGGCATTGTCAATATTCTGGGTTTCATTGCTTAAAATCTTCGGGTCTCTGATGTGAGTCTATTCTGAAACAGTTTTCTCTGCTGTTTTCCTGTAGCACTTTCTGTTTGCATACAGATTTCTCCTAGGAATTGCACCAAAATTCCTCCACCCCTTTTCCGGTGTTTGCTAGTACAGTTTAAAGTCGTGTTGGGGCTTGCAGTCCTTGCCAGGCTGTTCCTTCACCTCTCTTGCATCTCCTTCTCAGAAAATTAGCAAGATGTACAGTAGCCTGCCTGTTATTTATTCCCAAGTTTAAAAATCTAAACTTGCTATTCACCATCTTCTCACTTTTGGCAGTTTTGCAGCAGTGGCACTGCTGTGATAGTACTGATTTGTTTCAGCTCTTAGACCATTTTGTAGTGATGGATAAAAAAGAAAAGACGACTTTAAAGCTATGTTCATTCATCTCTTTGTTATTTTAATGCTAAATCCCAAGGATAAATATTATTGTTATACTACTGTTGATTAAAATGTACAAGAGAAAAGTCCTATTTTGAAGATCAGACTTCTTTACTGAGGACAGGGGATGACAGCCCTGTTGAAAAGGGTAAAAGCTGAAGAGCCTGGTAGGTATGTCCATTTTAAATGTGTGCCATGTGCGCTGAGGGTGACTTGGTTCACACAGAATATTTGCAGTCAGTCAAAAATAGAACTCATAACTTGCATGCTTGTGCTTCCTCAGCCCAATCTCTTCAGAAACAAATCTCCATGTTACTTAAAAAGAGCAGAACTGAGACATGACTGTTGGAGTTTGCATCAGTTGCCTGTTGATGTGGGGTGAGAGTGGGGTGAAAGGCAAGGGATAAAAATAGGGACCATATATAGGGAGGTTTAAGCAGATGTTGTGAGTGCTGTATTTGCTTTGTAGTACTTTGGTCTTCACAGGTGTCAGTCCAGCATCTCCTTCAAGTACTGATTAATACAAATAAGATAAATACAAATATTTCAAAACTGGTGCCACTACAGTACAATGTATTACTCTATTCCACTTAGGACTGGGCATTATATATAATAAAATAAACTGCAGACAATGGCAGTCTTGGTTGCAGCTGGCTTGTTTCCTAAACATTAATACTAATACTAAACTGAAAAACTAAAACAATTTAAAAGAACTGATTGCAAAATCTGTACAGGTGTAAAAGTTAAGCATATGGCAGAGAGGAGATTGCCAATGAAAATGACAGATGATTAACATTCATTAAAACTTTCAATTAACACCTTGAAAAACTCCGTAAAATAATAGTGCATGTAAATAATGTGTGATTTCTCCATTCTTCTGCCTGTTTTTAAGGGAAAGAGAGAGCGAGAAAGAGAAGAAGTCTATTTCAAAAGTACTTACTACTAAGAGTTTTTCAGCCTTTGGTTTGTTTTGGAGTTTAATGGTCTAGTGAGGAGGAGAACAAGTTTGAGCTGTCAGTATGGGAAAAGATTTGGTCTGGGTAAAAGTTAGTCCTGAATTTTCCTACCCATGTTTTTATGGTGGGCATGAGAGAGAAGCCCTGACAAACTGCAGGGCAATGTGAGTGATGCTCTGATCAGCTGGCTAGTTACAAAGATTAGAGCATGACAGTAGTGGCAGTCCTGCCTGTGTGATTTCACATTGCTGGCAGCTTCAGGATCTCTCCACGTTATGGAGAATTCTGAGTCTTTTCCTGTTGGTGCATACACAAACTAAGGAAGAAACCTTTGTATTGTCTGAGTGAGCTTTATGAGAGTAAATTAAGAAGTCATCATTAAGAGCTGACTTAGATGCTAGTTCTTAATGTCTGTTGTTAATTATACTCAAAAAAACTTCCAAAATCAGGTATGCCCTTGGCTGCTTCTGTTACTGGAGGGAAAGAAGAATCTTTGTCTTGCAAAAGCAGGTGTGTGGTTTAACCAATGCAGGTAAATTCATGTGAATATTACCTGTGGATTCCCTAACCCCTGGGATTTGACTTGTTTATTTAACAAAGCATCCACTGACACTGGCACATGCAATCTTTTTTCTCTCCTTCGTTACTGAGATCTTCTGTGGTCCTGGGTGGATTCAAGTGCTGCAGAGCTCCGGGGTTGTGGAGATCCAGACTTCAGACTTAATTTCCTCTACTCCATTCCTGTTTGAACTTCTTGCATTTGTTTCTATGTCACCTACATCTCCTCTTCATAACAGACATGAGTGTGGCATTTTAAAATATAACTTCCCTCTCCATCACCAATTCCTTCCTTTTGAAATGCTATTCCATAGGTTAAGAGTGTGTTTGTCAGTATGTTTTCACACTGTTGGTGTCTTAGAGCTGCCATTTGTTTGATGTAGATGAGGACTCATGAAGAGGATGTGATGGCTGGTAAAAATACTATCAAACAGCTTTATTTGTAAAGCTTTTTGCCTTCCTGGCTTGGCCTAGGTCCATTATGCTTTGGGCCACATCCATGTTGCAAAGCCTGGGTCTGTGTTTTTCTTGGTTCTTGTGGTATCCCTGTGATGGTTTTGTGACATGGCAATTCAAAAAGCCTGAACTACTGGGCAGAGTGGTGTCTGGGGGTGATTTTTCTACAAAATGCCACTGAGTTGTGTGTTTCATGTCCTGAGTTGCTGGTTTTTGGGTGTCAGGGGATGAGAGGTCCTCCAGAAAAGTGGAATGAGCCAAATTTGGCATTCCATGTAGACATATTCTTTATGCAGCATGAATGCTGGGATAATTCTCCTGTCAGATTGCTTCTGCTTGGAGTGTCCTCACAGTTTGTTCCAGAAATGAACAGGGAGAAAACTAGACTTTTTTTTTTTTTTCAGTGTGGACAATCAGGGCACCTCAGTACAAGAGTGAAATATGAAATAGACTAAATGAATTGTATGCACACATTCACTCTTCCACGAGAAATGAGAGAGCTGGGTTGGAGAGACAGCATCAGTTTTAGCAGACTTGCAAAGAGCCTTGATCTCTCCACTTGGTCCTGGGGACCCCCTCCCTCAAGCAGAATGCAGATGATGGGGTACAGTTAAATAAAGCTGTAATTAGAAGCAACAGGAAGGGAAAGAAAAATCCATCAATCTGCTGTCTTTTTGCATTTGACTGCTCTTGGATTGCTGTTTTCAAAAGTGCTCTAGAGTGGCATCTCTTGGCTTCCTGGAAGGCAAAGGGAATTTTATAACTGACGTCAATGGGAGAAGAATGAGGCTGATGTTAAATGCTTTTTTTATAACCCTGTCCCTAGTGTGCGGTCATTTTCATTGTTTTCCCTGATATTTTTGTGGGTGTTACATAGATCAAGAGGGAGAATATAGTTCTTAAGAAAGACAGGTTGTGATTGTGAAACCCCAAAACTGTGAGGGAGGCTCTGGGGGGCAGCTGTGAGGCTCAGGAGTGCTGTTAATGTTACAGGTTTGAGTAGTTTTCACTGACACACCATTTCTTTGAGCACCTTTCATTCCTAGAGGGCATCATCACTAGAGTCCACCCTGTCTCAGACAAGGAAATCCAGAGCAGTTCTGCAGATGAGTTCATGGGTTTGCTGCAAGCCAGAAGAGTTCAGCCCTTTGGATTCCAGTTTGTGCTGCCCAGCTGAAGTCTGACACCACTCCTGTGTTCACGCCTTTGGCTCAGGATGTAGAAAGAATACATATTTTCCTGCAGCAATCTGACAGGCTGATCCATGGTGAGACCTTTAGAGTGGGATGTCTACTCTCCCTTGATCCGTGTCTGACATCCACTACCATGGATGGCCGATACGTGTGTGTGGAAGGGCTGCTCAGACCCAAGACTTGCTTATCATAGCACTGAAGCTAATCTCTTCACTCTAAGGTCAAGGTTGAAAAATTACTCCAAAGAGCAAAGAAAGGGAAGACAGGTTTGAAAATGGATACAGGGAGAACAGACAAAATACGCTGCTGTAAATGCTGATTTGTAATCTCTCCCTTCCTCTCTTGCCATCCCTTTTTCTTTCACTGTCTCAGGTTATTCATTAAGTATTTATTGAAATACAGGGTAAAAAGAATTTGTTTAACAGTTGAATTGCTGATTTTGGATTAGGCAATTAGGTGGTGGATTTAAATCTGGAGAATTCGTATTCACTAAGTGTTTGGGGGTGAGGTCAGAAGTTCCTCCTTTACAAGATGTATTCTCATTTGCTAGAATACAGTGGTGTTCTCCTGCTACGTGGGACTAAAAAGTGATCAGGCTGATCAGCCTTTGCTGCATCTCTAGGGGGATTGCTTTTTAGGGCAAGCAGGAGAAATCTGTGTGGAATGTAATGGCATTTGTTAAGCAACCCAAGTTACCCTTGATCCTACAAACTGCTCTTTTGGTATTTAACAAGAATTAAAACAAAACAAAACAAAACAAAAAACCAAGGAGTTAACCTGTGTTGCTTTTGCTTTTTTTGCCTCTCTTTAAGAAATGAATAATAGATATTTGACTCTGACAGGAGTGTGTCATGCTGTAGTTACATTACTGTTTTTAAGTGAGTGGTTTAAAAATTGTATGAGGGATAGTCTTAGTGTTGCTAAGTTAAAGGATGCAATAAGTCTGTTTTTCAGTAGTCATGTATCATCATATGTAATACAGTATTTTTTGAACTTATAAATGCTGTGTAACATATAGGAACAAGCCAAGTCTTGCACTGAAAATGTTGATTTCATGTATCTGTGTTATGAATACTTCTTTGTGTTACAGTCTTTTAACAATGCTACCCAAGGAAAGAACCCCTCTCTCTTTGCCTCAGTGTTGTTTTTTAGTATAAAGAAATAATGTTTCTCTGTGTAGGTGTATCATCTTTATATCTACTCTGAAAACCTTACATGAAAAGAGCACTAAAATTATGATTAAGTGCTGTAGATTTGTAAAAGTGGACTCTTTAAGGCAGCATTTAAGTGTGCAAGATGAGAAAACTTCCTGCTCCAGAGCTCATTTAAAATGATACCCATGAACTCCTGACACAAGGAGAGTGTGTGCTGTCCTGCAAAGACAGCAGTCATCCAAACCTCAGCAGCCCCTCAGGTGAGTGTTTCTGTCTACCTGTGCTGGGTTTTTCTTCAAAATGAGATGTGTATGTTAAATTCCCTGTTGTGCAAGTTGTTTTGCAAGAGGAAAACCTCTGTGGAAACTTCTGCAGCAGCATGGGAGTCGAAGAGGCTTTGCATGCAGCCATCAACCAGTCCTGAAGTCTGGCAGAACTTCACCCAACTCCTCTGGCTCATGATCTGAGAAGAAAGAGATCACCCCTCGTTCATGAGGAAGCTGGTTTTTTTCTGCTGTTGCATTTATAAATCCTGAGATTGTCTTTGTTCAAGAAGAATTTTGGTATTTTTTGTGTTTGGAGCATACTGTGTCCTAGCGTCTTCCAAGTTTAGCACAGCATTTGCTTTCAATGTTGGAAGCCAAAGCTCTTGTAAAGATTTTAAATTATCTGATAATATTTAATCAGTTCATAGACTGTGTGTGCTTGAATAGTAAGCGCTCCTGAAGAGCTTGCACCTTTAAAAAAAAAAGTGAAGTACACTGATAATATTGCAGAATGTGGAGAGGTTTAAAATTATTGGAGCACTTAATTTTTTCTATAATTGCTTCAATTTGAAGGGAACTAGGCAAAATACCAAGCTGAAAATGAGTTGCATTAATCGAAAAATTCATCAGTCAGAAAGTAGGATTTAAACCAAAATGTCCAATTAGAACAGGAAAAAAAAAAAAAAAAAAGAAAAAGACACTAAACATCTTGGCATTAAAACCTTAAAGTGATGAGCCTCATATTCCTCTGTGCTGGCTGTTGACTTCAGAGACTATTAGAAGAGTTTCACACATCCATTTCACTGGAAACCACAGAGGAGCTAAGGTGGAGTGAGAATCACCTTGCTTGGAAAGTAAAGCAGTGCACAGTGAAAGCCATGTACCATAGTGGACAGCAATCAAATGTGAGCATAGATCAGCTAAAGGTTAATATCTTTTTATAGTAAAAAGATAAAAATGGACAATAGGATAAAAAATTCAACACCACTGCGGATACCTTACGGCAGGTAAAGAGTTTTTTGGTTCTGTGTAATTATATTTCATATTTCATAATGATTTAATGAGCCTATTAAAAAAAAAAGGAAAAGTTGTATCACTTGAAAGGTACCAGAAAAACCAAAGCAAAAATGAAGCACGTTGCTGCAGCTCAGGCTTTTTTTGAAATGTTCAAGTCAATAAGTTTACCATTCAAAGTCAAATTTGGCAAATAGTCTGTTTTTCTGGTCTGACATATCTGGCACAAGCAGTGATTGTTACTAAACAAGGGAGAGCAAAAGAGAATTTATTTTTGAAAGAGGATGAAATACTAAGAGCGCATATTGTATTTCACTGGAAATGAGTAGTTCCAAATGATTCTTGACCACAGATGGTTTCAGTACAGCGCAGGGGAAGTTTCCATATACCAGGTTTCACTGGGTTTTTGACACTGACAACAGACATCTTTCAGTATGTACAGAGTCATCTTTGAAACCATGGGACAGCTCATGAGGTTATGGACTTTGATACCTTTCTGAACCTTGTTCACCCTTTTTCTGCATCATGCAAAGAAATCATGAAAGAATATTTCATGATACACTACTTTGGAAGGACGTGGACAACTAAAATTATGTTTTAGTGAATCATGAGTGGAGAAAAGCAATGCACTTTTTATTTGAAGTCTTACAATCTAATGACTGCTTTCAAAGGCCCATACTCCTTTTGTTCATACAGGAAAATGCTGTGTTAGGCACGTGGCCCTGTTGGTGGGATTGGGCTGGATCCAAGGTGGCCAAAAGTTCTGAGGGGTGGAAACCTGCGCCCAAGTCCTTGTGTTTCTTTGCTGGGGAGCAATAATCTAAAAAAATTAAAAAAACTATAATAAAAAAAAGTAAAAAAATAGAAAGCTGTAAAAATAACTGTTACTGGGCTTGAATGTGAAGTGATGTCAGCCTAGGAATTAAATCTGGGGATAATTTGTGGCCTTGTCCTTCACACTTGTGTCTCCAGGAGGTGCCAGGGCATGGCCAGGGTTGGCTGTGGTGGTGACAGGAGCAGAGACCCTGGGCACAAACAGGGCGTGTGGGACTCATGTCAGAGCAGCAGATGAAGAGGATATCTCTTGGCTGATCAAACCAAGGGGCCTGCAGGAGCTGTAGCCTTCTCCTCAGAGCTTCTTTGTCTCTCATCTTTGTAGTCCTGGGAGGACTGGAGCTGTGTGCCTCGTGTGCAGCTCCGTGGAGGTGGGATCAGGTGAGCAGGGTGGAGGTGAGCAGTGGGGAAAATCACTCATGTGAAATGCTCAGTTTTATAGCCAGACTGTACTTCTGCTCTTCCAAAACCTCCTCTTGTCTTACAGGGGATACCACTATGTTCAGTAGTGGAGCTCAGAGCTCAATAAGGGCCCAATTTGTGAGGCAAATTAAAGGAAAGCATTTGTAGCTGTAAAAATAGCCTGAGATCAGGTGCGTTTTCTAAATATCCTTATTTGCTTAGAGGTGATGACAGATAATTTAAATTTTTACTATCTCTTCAAGGAAAGGAATGAAGATCAGATTTTTTAAGAAACTTGAGTGTTACTTCGATCAGGGCTGGAAAAACTTCCCTGGAGCACTGCTGACATTGTGTGTGAATTTCTGTCACACCTATTTTGTTTTATCAAACTCCTCACCTCACCAGTCCACGCCTGGCTTGTGGTGTCCCCTTTTTGTGCCTCATATGCTTTAAGTTTTCCTCATTCTGATCTTTCAGCTGCAGTCTAGCCTGCTAGTATGCAACTATTGACCTGATCTAATACTGTGAGAAACTATTTCTACAATTTTTATGTGCTATTTTCTCCCCTTCAGAAATGTGAGCAATAAATATGAATAAATTCAAATTCTAGAGTACTTGATTACCAATAGAGATGACCCAATTGCATGTCAGGTTTTTACATCTGATGCTCTGCTTCTGTTTGTTTTTTCCCCCTTCTTTTTTATCCTCCCTCTTGCTTGTGGTGATACAAATCATCCCCAGGAGTACATATACTCTGGAAGTTGCTGTGCTGGAAATTAAGACTTTAAATAGTCAGGGGTTTTGGGTTTTGACTCTTTTTTTCATCTTAATCCCATCTTTGGTTCTGAGTGAAAGAATTGAGAGGAACACCAGTGATGCTTGGCTGTATTGCAGTTCTACTGCATTTTGATTAATCTTAGGCTCAGTTTTCTTGGGTTTGTAATCTACTCATCAAGGTGGATACAAACTCAGGGAAAAGAAACCCTAAATGTGTTTTTTTGGTGGAAATTTGCTCTTTTTGTACTGGAAATGCATATTTAAATAACAAAAGTCATTGGATTTTACTTTTCAGTGAATGCCACTTGCTTTTAAGAGTTACAAAGCTGGCTCAGGTGATCTGTTCCTCCTGTGTTATGTGTAAGAAATCTTTGAATACCTGTGAACATTTCCTAAGATCATACCTCTTCTGGAAATATGTATTTTGGTGGAAATACAGCGATGAATCCCAAAGAGTTCAGTCAATGCTCTCTTATCCTGCTTTAACATCCCTGTAAGGGATGCAAGGGCTCAGGTACCTAGGGCTTCCTGCACCTGTTCTCACAGAGCTCTGTGGCTGCTTGGGAGTGGCACTGGGCTTGTCTGTAGTGATTTGTGGTGTCCAGAGCTGAAATGGGTGGTCTAACTTTGTTTTGAATGCAGATATGGATTATTTTCATCCACACATTCATTAATCTCCCTGAACCCTGCCAAGATCTTTGAGCTACTTTCTCAATTTAATTACATGTTACAGAGTTTCTGGGTCTTTTTCATAGTTCTTGAAAAAGTGTTTTAATTTTAAGTGCATTGTGTGACATTTAACTGTGTGTCTGGTGTTAAGATGAGAAGTAAATACGAGCAAATGATCTCTACTAATTTTGCATTAATGCCCTCTGTGAACTGCATTTTTTTCAGGATGTCATGTAAACTTACCCACACTGCCAAGTATGGGAATGAGAGGAAAGAGTTTCTTTCCAATTTGTCCATTTTAAGATAGAATAATCAGAATTAGAACCACTGGTAAACATTGTTTTTAAAACACGAGGCTCAGTCCACACAGGATTCCATGGGAAGTCCTGCCAATTCTTTTATTTCAGCGTGGTACAATCATGGTACAGGAGTCCTTTTTCCAGCCTTTTAACAAATGTGGAATGATTCTGGACTCCAAAGCACCTGTGAATCGTAGCTGGGAAAAGCAAGGAGCTCTGAATAGGCTTGAACTCGCTCAGGGGGCTGAGGTTTTACTGTGAAGTTTTAAGATTTCTACGAAGTAACAAAAGTCATAACGTATTTTGCTACCTACCAATCTGATTTAGAATCAGTGGCCTGAAAGATGCAAACTGCCCCTGTGTAACCACTTTAAAGGGGTACCAGGATGGGATGTCACAGCAGAGAGCAGTCACACATCCTTTCTAGGGCTTGGCAGTCGTGTGAGGAGCCTGAGCAAGGCTCTGATCTGTCTGCAAACTGATGTTTAGTGAGTTTTTTAATGACACACCCTCTCACATAAGCATCAGCTGGGGTTGTTCAGAACCTGTTTTTCTGTGACCCTATGGAAGCAATTACAGAACTGCAGCATCCTTTTTAAATACCTATCTCAGTATGTATTTGGGGTTTTTTGTTAAGTTTTTGGTTTCTTGGGGTTTTTGTTTTGTTGTTTTGTTTTGTTTTTCCAACTGCAATGTCTAAAGTAGCTGGAGGAGGGAATTTAGCAGTCAGATGAATGAAAAACATGGATTCTGCTTGTAGAATTTCCTTCTCAGAGAAGAAAGCCATCCTGCATAATGAACTTCAGGAGTTCTGCATCTCTGCCCTTGTTGCAGCTGGGTGGTATATGGGGAATAAACCACGTCCACAGCTAGTGGTGGTGCCTGGAGCTGCCCAGCAGGAGCTGTGAATGCCTGCTTTGCATTAATACATGAGAAAAGACTTTGGGGGAACCTCATTGTGGGGCTTTACCCCCTCTCAAATGTACAGTTACAGCTGGATCTGCTTTGGGGTCAGGAACAGACTGGTATTTTTTATACACTGGGAAACTTAGTCACAAGAGGTTATGGATGGCTAAATAATAACTGTGTTAGAAAGCAGAAATGGACAGGTGGATGAACAGAAAGTCCATCAGGGACATTGAATACAATGTAGAAAAAGCCTTGAGGCTCTGTCTTAGAGTAGTTAGGAAGTCTGTGAAGTGTAAGTTTCAAGGAAGATAGAGCCAAGGAAGAATCACTGCCACTGTTCCACAGTCTTTCCCTGGGTGTGTGTTCCCAATTATTGCCAGAGAAGGGAATGCATGGGCTTTTTTTCTGACTGTGTATGGCTTTTTGTACAACCCCTTGAAGTTCTGAAATCTGCTTTATATGGTTGAGTGTAGCTGAAACTGCTGATACTCTTCATGGTGAGAATTTCCTACTTGAAGTTCAAATAGCTTTGAACTACTCGATGACGTGTTCTGCCATTTAAAAAAAAGAACCCAGTATACTAAATGCCATTGTTATCTTTTATTATTAGACTTATGTTTGCAGAACCAGCTGTCATTATAAAGCAAACCAAGAACTTGACTGCTTGAGTCAGAGTCCATGAAAATGAGCTAAAGGCTGAATATCCTACATCAGGCTGCTTGCTGTTGTACTCAGGTGTTCTCAGGTATGAGTACTGTTCCTCTGAGACCTTAATAAAACCAAGGTGAGGCTTTTTAAGATTCTCCTGCTGTGTAAAACTGATCCACAAAACTGACTGTGCAGCAGGGAAGTACTGATAAGGGATTAATGATTGTGCAGTTAGTTGCCATTGGCCAGAAAAAGGAAAAAAGCTAAACTATTTTTTTTTAATTTACCTTTGTGTTCTCCATTTTAAATGAGCTCTTACAGTGTTTGCTAGGAATTAAGTGTCTAGGTTTTGCAGTTACATCTCTGGTTTTGCAGGGCTAAAATGAGCAGGGCTGCAGAGCAGCACAGGGATTTTTCCCCTAGGATCCAGCTGCATGCCTGGAATCAGACTTTGTTTGTGTATTAGTCTCAGTTTCTCTGGACTGGAGCCAGAGTTTTGCCACTGCTTAAGGACAGAATTGTCCTGTCAGGCCTTCTGGTGGTGCAAAACCCTACTGGGCTGTCTGCTCTTCAAGCAGGTTTTAAACATATAGTGCAGATTAAGTTAGCGTCTAACTTAGCGTCAACACTTCAACTTTTCCTCCTGAAGCCTGGTCTTACTCATTTTAGTTCATACACAGAAGTTAGTGACAAAGCCCTTCTCATCTGTAAGCAGGACCTGGTTTTAAGTGGCTTCATTAGGATGGTGTGTGCTGCTTTATGGGCTGTGGGATTTGCACAGCCCCATTTGTTTAATCTTGTAGACTAGTTATGGGCTTACATTCTTTCTCAATGTCTGTCTGGTTTGTTTTCTCAAAGTGATGGGCAGGCCTTTCCCAAACAACTCTGATCCTCTAATTGATCTGGTTTTGGAGCTCACAGTGAATTCAATAGATGTTCTGAGCATGGAACAATCACAGGAGCAGGACAATGTCTATTTAAGTCCAGTCGAGTCATATAAAAGTGTTTTTTTCCCTCCTTACCAGCAGGAAATTGATTTCATGCTTTTCAGTCTCCCAGTATATTTATTAAACTATTATTTATTCATTTAGTTACTTTAATTTTATAACAAAATTTAGGTCTTTAGAGGCTTTGGTCTTTAAAAGAAAGAGTGGAAAACACTTGAATTATTTTCCCCTCAAAAAGTACATATATTCTTGCCTCTTTTTTAAGGTACAGTGCTGCTGTGTACCTTGGAAGAAAAGTGACTAACAGCTCTCCACAATAGGAGTGGAAATAATGGCAGGGGTAGCAAAGACATGAAAAGTTTTGAAAAGCAATATTCTTCAGTGTTGGGAAAGTAATAAAAGGTCAGAACAAAGCTCAATAGAAAAGCCATTATGAAGGGAATGGGCAGAATTCTGGTTTTATGTTAATGTCAAGGCTTTGGATTTGTTTTCTTTCCATTCTGACAAGTTTTATTTAGTTTAATTCAGATTATTATTATTATTTGCCTTAATGCATGCAGCTTTACTAGGTGTGATTTTAATGCTGCACAACTGTAAATGGCTAGGTTTGAGAGACTTATTTCTCTTTCCTTTTTTATTTGGAACCTTCTGTATAATGAATTCTTAACCAAGAATTATTGTTTAGTATTATTTACTCAGAGCCAGGCCACGCTACAGAAATACAGGCAGAGTAGCACCAGACTTTGCTGTTAACCCTGCAGGGCTGATGATGGAGGAGGATGGGTGCTCTTCGAAGTATTTCATGTACCATTCCAAACTCCTTGTCAGTTCTTGACTTCCCTGTGTCTGCAGGCCCTGTTGGAATCCCCACTGACCCCCCCCATGCCAGCCAAGCTAAATCAGCTGGGACTGTTCTCCATAAATCATCCTAGAATTTGCTTTCTTACCCCTAACTTAAGTAAAAGACATTCAACCCTCATCAATTATGGCAAAAATATGTTTTGAAAATAGGAACAATTTAAAAAATTACAGATTCATACTGGGTATCAATGCTGAAGCCCATCCTCATTTCCTTTCGCTTTTGACCTAAGAATACAATTTTGTGTGATGGGTTGCTGATGTAAAACACTGTCCTCCTCTGCTCTTTTCCCCTCCCTATATGCAAAAGCAGAAAAATTTGCCAATACAATTTAAAATCAGCATTCTTCAGGTAAATCTTTTTTTCCAGGAGTGGTTGCTCAGCAGTTGTTCAGTCCACATGTCCCTGTAGCCAGTAATTTGGCCTATTTCAAATCTAAATAATATGTGGTGGCTACATGTGGGGAGAGCCTGTGTAGCTCAAGTTTATTTCCTTTCTATTGCATTTCAGAGTTTTATTATTTTTTGGTCATTTTCATTTTTCCCAGCAATGTCTGATAACAAGATCTCGCTGTAGATAGTCTGGAAGGTCTGCAGAAATGTCCTCCCAGAGCTGTTAAAGACAGACTAGGCACCCATTTCAGCAAACAAATTGTCAGAACCCTGCACCAGTCACCCAGGTGGTTTTACCCAGATGTTTTTTACTGAAGTTTTTTAGAGCAGTTATCAGGGGCTGTTTCTGGTCTTGCTTTTGTACTAGGGGCTGGTGATTTAAAAGCACTCACACTTTCTCTATGCTGTTATGGGATGAAATGCTAAATCTCTATCTTGGAGGCAGATGAACTTTGCTGAATGCCTGGAAATCTCCAGAAGTCCGGTGATGAGTCCCATATGCAATCCACCATGGCAGAGGTTAGTCTCAAATACAAGCCATGAGCACAACAGCTGCTCCAAGGATGCAGGTCTCCAAATAAACAACTTATTCCTTTACCATTTCCTGGTCCATTATGCACAGGGAGGAGTTTTCTGTTTTCTTTTATGTGTATCCTTTGTTTTTGCCAAGTGCACTTAGCAGATGAGAGAGTACCCTTCCTTGCCTTCGCTGGATATCAGTGTTCTGAAAAAGGGACACAAAATGCATCTGGGCCCTCTTTCAGGTCCAGAGGTTGGAATTTCAAGTAATTGTAATTGAAAGTTTTGTTTACATTTTGAATTAAGTTTACCTTTTTCCTCTTGCCTTTTTTTTTTTTTTTAATTAAAAATTGTTAGACAAACATGTTTCTTGAAAATTATTTTGCCACTGGGGAAAGGAAATGTTTTCAATATTTATATCTAGCTGAAGACTGGCTTATCCTTTTTCTTTCCTTTTTTAACCTCTCCAAACATGTACATTTCAGATTCCTTCTTAGCTGTCTCAATTTCCCCTATGCCCTTTCTGGTTGACTTTGTTAGCGTGGTACATTCCTTTTATGGAGTTGTACATTTTTCAGTTTTGATCCTTCAGTGGATTATTCAGATGGGATTCTTGGCTGCCGACATCTGCTTCACTCTGGGTACCAGCGTGTGCTGTCATCTCTTTCATGGGAAACTGGGCTTGTGTCCTTCTTCCCTTAGGGAGTCAGCATGGATGATCAAGGTATGAAGTTTTCTTCCCTTGCCATAAGCAGGGCTCTGCTGCAAGCGGGCCAGAGGAGACTTTTTTGTGTATTGTGGTACATGATAGTGCTGGGCATCTGTTTGAATTTCTCAGCTGGGGGGGTGTTGAACTGGGATTCTACACTTGCTGTGCATGTCAAGCTTCCAAATGTTTTGTGTGCATTCTTGCTTCCATGTGCACGTCATACAATTGAGGGTGAAGGTATCTAAATCCACTTTAAACACTGAATGATGTTAACAGGGAGAAAATCTCCTTTTGGTCTAATAGAGCAATGGATAATATTCCTGATTATGAAATGGAAAACCAGGCTGCCAGAAAAAGGGTGAAAGGATAAAATAACCCTCTTGATTATTTGAGGCCTTCCAGTACCTGAAAGGAGCCCATAGGAAAGATGGAGGAAGTATTTACAAGGGCCTGGAGTGACAGGACAAGGCAGAATGGCTTCACACTGACAGAGAGTAGGTTTAGCTTGGATATTAGAAAGAAATTCTTCCCTGTGAGGGTGGTGAGGCACTGAAAACAAGATGCCCAGAGAAGCTGTGAGTGCCCCATCCCTGGAAGTGTCCAAGGCTAGGCTGGATGGAGCTCTGAGCAACCTGGAGTAGTGGAAGATGTCCCTGCCCATTGAGGATGGGTTGGAACGAGATGGTCATTAGGCTGCCTTCCAAACAGGGCTTTCTATGATTTTGTGATTGTAGTCACAGCCTCCTCTTCTGTTGCAATGTGGCAGGGGAAGTTCAGGTTGGCATTAGGAAAAGGTTCTTCACTTAGAGGGTGGTCAGTCCATGGAACAGGTTCCCCAGAGAAGTGGCTGTGGTACTGAGTGTGTCAGAGTCCAGGGACTGTCTGTATGATGCTTTCAGTCCATAGTTCAGTGTAAGGATGCCTTGCAAGGAGCAGGGAGCTGGACTCAACAATCCTTGTGGATCTCTTCCAACTTGAGATGTTCTGTGATCCTCTGAATGGTTCCCAAGCTGGTGTGAGGAATGACAGACTAACGCTCACCTGTACTATAGCCCTGAAAAATTCTCTTGTGCTTCATCTTCTCTCTGCCTCCACATCAGATGGGATCACCTCTCACTGCTCCTTCTGCAGAGTGCTCTGAGTGGATCATCTGCTGTTCCGTGCAGACACAGTGAGTGGGATCTCTGCTTTTCCCATCCTGCAGGCTGCTTCCAGTTTATGGTCCCTCTGTGGTCTTTAAATGGCGCACTGATCCCAGCTGGAAGAGTTTACTTGCTGTTTACAGCGTGTTCCAGAGGAAGCATTCTTTGCACATGCATGTTAGGTCTTCATAGGGGTCATGTTATTTCCTAATAAGATAGAAATGATAGGCTTGGTGATCACAGTGTTTTGCCCCTCTGCCTTTCTTCAATCCATCCTCTTTCCACTTGTCTTTTTTCCTTTTCCTTGCTGTCATATGTCAACTGCATACTATAGCCATTGCCATCCATAATGCATTGTTCCAAAGCAGTAAACTTGTTATGGGGAGAGTGGGATAAAGAGGATTAAACAAATTCCAAGCATATGGCCACTTGCTTGGGCAGGTTTCAGTGCAGTGCTGTCAATATCATGAAACACAAAACAGCACAGCAGCAGAGCCTGCTTTGCCACAGGGAAGCCCTTGCAAGCAAAGCCGCTCCCTGTGAAATATTCTTGATAGCTGTTTCTATCTTTTGGATTAAATAAATAGACCAAGGTTGGAAACTCAGTTCTGTGTTGTGAACATTTTTCATGGCAGTGTCAATAAGGTATCTTTTTCTCTTAACCCAGGCATGAGCATTTTTCACCTTTCAATACAGCATGATTCATTACAGTGGACATAGGAGCCAAAAAAACATAGTTGAAATTGTAGAGCCATCACTGAAGGCTAGAGTTACTGATTTGATTAAGGGTTTTATTCCCCACTCCTCCCCGAGATTATTCGCTTTTCTGTCCTTGTCTCTTTCTCTTACAGGTTTACTTTTACATTTAAGTAAATTGTTATTCTCCACTGCCTACTTCAAGTATTACAGGACAACTTACCTTGGGTTTTTAATACATTGAAATGACTGGTTCTTAATCTAATTGCAATTTGTTTAACTTTATGTCCAGTTTAGAGCTTTGAACTTGTTGTAAAATGCTGTATAAAGTACTGGGTGTTCTAGTACTTCCTAATTCTGTCTGGCATTTACAACAATTCTTTCACTATCTCTGAGGGTACAGCTCCTAACTGTGCCAAGACAGAGTCTGATCCACTCCATTGCTATGAATAGCAGTCTGTCCATGGGATTCAGAGAGACTTGATTCAGACTCTATTGCTTCACCTTTACAAACTGAATTCCAGGCCATTCTCCATGGTAAAAATCTTGGCAGTATTGAAGTGAATGGGATATTTGCTGTGGTGTTCAAAGCAGCCAGGCTTTCAGCTAGAATATTTAATATCTCACAATTAAAAATAACCTGTTTTCAGTCCTTAGGTTTGACTCGGACATTTTGCTTTACAACAGACATGGGAGATTAAGGTGAAATAAAATTTCCATATTGAAGCTTGATTAAGGTCAGAGTTACTGTTGGATAATTGGTGTTCACTAGGGCTGTGGAGGAGAGAATTTACTCAAGTTTGTAATTTCTCAGTAAAGGAAGTCCTGTGACATGTCTGAATCAAGGGGATAACCATCCAAGTGATAACTCTGAATCTTGATGTGTGTCAGTACTTGCTTTTGACTAATAAAAGTGCATATACTCAGTACAAAAAGGACACAAACAGTGTGGTTAAATCTTACTGTAGGTTTATTTATTTATATGTATTTTATGGGGCAATATTTCATACTCTTGTGAGCCAGCCAATGAACCCTGAGAAATCTGATGGTGACTGTTCTTGTAGAGCCCTTGCGGGGAGATTTTCCATCTGTGAGCTGAGCATTTCTCTTGTAACATTAATGGCCACAATCAAGTGCAAAATCAAAACAGGAATCTTGGCTAATTAGGAACTAGATGCAGATATGATATCCTGCTTAGATCTCCCACACTTAAAATTGCATCTTATATATATATATATATATGTATAAATGTATATCTGGTATTAAATGTACCTCAAATAAATATAATATAATATTAAATACGTTTTGAAGTAAATATACTTCGAAGAGAAACTATTAGGTAACTTAGCAAGGTAAGTGGTTTGTTCTGGGATCCTTAAAGTAATGAAAATAAATATTGGATTTGGTGGGAACTATAAAAAGGAATCACAGTCTTGTCTGAATTGCTCCTGTATTTTTCTCTACATGTCTCTACAACCAACTGAAAAAAAAAAGGAGGAAACTCGTAAATGTAGTTCATGCATCTAATATAGAAATTCACTCATAAGATTTCTGTATAAAAATATGGATTAGAGTATATGTCTGTGCATATTTTTATTTATTACATTAGTCTACACGTACAAAAGTCTCCACTTAGAATTTCAGAAAGTCCAACACTGCTCTATATTTCATAATGTTTGAATTTTTAATTTTTTAAAAATCCTTTTCACGATAACCGAGTAACTAAACTCTTAAACTGTTTCTGTCTGCCCCAAGGGTTTTTTCTCTTCCTCTATGTGTTGAAGGGAAATCTGAGCCTAAGAACACTAAAGAGGAAAAACATTTCTCATCTACTTGTCACGGCATCTATACTTTGCCATTTTTTTGCCACCCAAATGTGACAGGGCAGCACATAAATGTGTGAAGTCTGTCACAAATGGCAGCCAGAGCTGGGAATTCAGGAAAATGAGCTTTGCCTTTTTGAGGCTTTTGCATTTAAATCCTGCAAAGTGCTGAGTGCCTTCTGAAAGGTTATGCTAAGCCTGCTCAGCGTTAGTTCACGGGAGGTGTTCACCTTGCGGGATTCAGCCTGGAAAAGACGCGTCTTCTAGATAGAGCCCTGTGGGATCTGCGTGGGGTGGGAGAACATGACATGTTGCCTGTGCTCTCATATGTCTCATGTATGTGATGTATCATACGTCAGAAGTCCCAGGTGTGGCTCAGAAGCGTGGGAACGACGGCTGTGGAGACAGAGAATCTCTCTTCACCCGCACAAGAGAGTGGCAGCAGTGCAGGAAGCAGGGGTGCAGCCTACCCAGAGAACTTGTCCTTGGAAGTGAAAAGGTGTTTACAATTCCATGCTGCATTTTATAGCTCCTTCTTCTAAAGAGCTGCTTAGTGTCTCTGTGCCCCACATCTGCAGGTGCTCACAATATGCTCAGGTGAGAGATGAGGATAATGTGACTACACCGAGCAGGAGGACAAGGCCACCACGTTGATCTGACACTAACACTTGAGGCAGAGCAGTAGTAAAGATGGTTTTAGATGAATCACATGAGGTTCCAGCGTTGTTTGCCAGTCTGCAACCATTCAGAGCCTTTATATTCAAATCCCTCAGTATATGTGTCTGCTTCTCTGTGTGTATGTCCTACACACATGTATTTTATTACTTCACCATCAGCAACCGTGATCCTCCCTCTTTTACAGCCAGGTCCTTCTGGGACAATCAGCTAGAGGCTCTGTTTAGGGAGGAAGACAGCATTGTCAGAGGGGTTTTGCAAGAAGAGCTGCCCGTGTCACTGTACTCTACCTTCTATATACTCCTTTCCTTCCAGCAGGAGGTCTGGTCCCTTCCCTTCCCATTTCCCTCTCTCACTTGCTTGGAGGGCAGCTTGGGAGCCAGGCACATCAGGCAGCAGCTTGTCTTGGTGTCTGGCAGGATGGGCAGAGCAAGGGATGAGCAGCACGAGGTGTGGAGTGGGCATGTTAACTTTGCAGCCTGTGCTGTCTTCTGTGGTGAGGTATCTCATGTGAAAGCGGGGGGAGGTTAGACGGAGAAGGGAGGGGGAGAGAGTGAAATGCAAACATCACCGCTATCCTCAGTAAGAGATTTAGATCTCTGTGTTGGCATAAAAAGGTCAATTTGGGCCTGAGGGTTTTGACATTGTTCCTTTAAGTTAGACCCACAACATAAACTATTTTCAACACTTGCTATGAAGAACAAATGACCTTTAGTAACTTGCCCAGAAGACAAATGGTACGTTAACACAATAAATGTACTTTGCTAGTATCGTGCTTCTTGCTTTAATTTTCAATTAGAAATGTTACTTTTCCCTCTCCCTTTTACACAAAGGACTGTACTTTCATACTTTGATTTTGTAACAGAGATTTCCTCGTCCTCTGTGGGATTGGCAATATTCACTGATAATTACTAGCTATACAGTAAATTTCCTTCTGTTCAGGGACAGCATTTTGTGCTCATCCACTCTGAATGGTCTGGATGGAGGGTATCGGTGAGGGAAGGAGGGGATAGTTAACAAGCATCACCAGCCACGTCTGCTGCAAGGGCAGAGGAAAGGGAGTCAAAGGGACAAACAGTTCAGAGATGGTGATGGTGAGTATATTTTATGTTTGACAGAGCTTTTTTAGCATATGAGGACAGAAATGAGACTGAAAATTAAAGGTGAAATGATTTCCATTTACAAAGGTGAAGGCAGGAGGTGTGGATGTTGACTTCTGTTTGGGGAAATGAAGGGCTGTCATTCTTCTCCGTGCTCATTTTTATTTTTATTTCAGTGAAGGTTTCCAGGCTTTGTTATGTAGCTTGCTGCCAAGAACCCTTTGGAGGACCTGAAAGTGCATCCCTGGCTGTGTGAAAGACGAGCATTTCTGCTGGGCATGCTCAGGTGATGGCTTGGCCAGGTGCTGATCTCAGGAGTCTGTGGTGTGCTGGTGTGGCTTCCCTGGGGGAGGAGAAGAGGAAAGCAAGCCCCAGCTCTCCTCCATGCAGTTCTGTCTTTCCTAAAAGAGTGGAAAAAGAAGGTGGACATTGAGATGCTTCCAGAGATCTGGGTAAACTTTGGTTGAGGGGATAACAGAAAAGATGTCACCGTCACATGAGCAATAAATGCCTGGAAGAACGGAGAGGGCGTTGGTGGTGGAAAGATAGTGGATCAAGGGATGGCACAGCAACAGGAAAATATTTAGAAAAAGGAAAGTGATTTGTCATCCACTGGAGTCACAGATACACTTTCCTTAACATTAATAGTGTTTGGAAGGTAGGAAGATCTAGTGCATAATGCAGAGGCTCATTTGACATTCCATAAATGCTGGTTAATTATTTCTAGGGCTGGTACAGTGCTCTTCATCCCATAGGGATCCAGAACACTTTACACAAAAGTAGATTTTTCAATTTTCTGATTGGTTTGAGGATTACAGTGATTTCACATAAAATAAAAACATTTTGGAGAAGGTGTTTTTTATTCTTTGATGCGGGGATGAAACTTTTGTTTCAGCTGAACAGAAATTATTTTACAGAACCAAAAATGAAAGCTGTCTTAGGATCATAAATACTTTGGAACTTATAAAGAATATTTAAGCAAAGCCTCTGGAACTGAAAAATTTAAGTACTTTAAGTTTAAATAGCCCTTCGACATCTCCATAAATGTTTGTTTCTTATTTTTCATCAGACTGACAATTGAGTCTGACCTTATTTTATACATAAATTCATCATCTGATTTCTTTATAATAGCTGTAAGTGGGGTTTTTTGGGGGGGGGTTTGGGGATGTTTTTTTGGGGGGTTGTTTTGGTTGTTTTTTTGTTGTTTTTTTTTTCCCCAGCTATATATTTATGCCCTTTCATGGTCACTGAAGGGGGACTTAAATAAAGCTGGAGAAGTGTGCTGCTCCAAGGCGGCTTTACTAGGGAAAAGCAGAGCTGGGGAGAAGGAGCTTGAAATGGAGGGAAGGAAGGGAGAATGAACTGAAAATGAGGGGAAAGCTGGAAAGAGGTGGACAGTGTGAGTAATGTTGGTAGTTACTCCCCAGAGTAGAAACAGGAGCAAGGAAATAAGGATTAGGGATAGGAAAATGAAAAGGGGAGTTGAGAGGGGAAAAAAAAGCTGATGAAAGGCCAAAAATAGGGCACTCCACCTTTAGTGAATGCTTTATTTCTCCATTTTCATGAGAAATGCCATATCTTTCTAAATTTGGAAAGGAGGATAAGATGGCTATTTTTAGGAATTACTGATGTTCCTGGCTGCTTACGATTTTGTAGTTATCCAGAGAAAAAAGGAAAATACAACAATGTAAAAGTTAAAGGAACTTAAAAGTACTTTTGAAAAACAGAAGCTTAGTAATAGCTAAAATTTTAGGTCACGTAGTTCTAAAAGGACAACATAACACTCATATTCCTTTAATTTCATGTGAATGTGATGGGCATAATCCTGCAAACACACATCATTGGCAACTATTTTTTTTTTCTTTTAATGGGAACTGATATATAGCCAGGTGGCTTCAGAATCCAAGGGCTTGAGGAAAAGACTCAGTCTTGCTAGACTTGTGATAAGAAATCACAAAGGCTGGGCTTTAGTCCCAGGAGAGAATTCACTCTTAAAAGGTTTTTCTTCAGACATTGCAACTGTGTGTGCCTGGTTCCCAGCTTAGGGAGCCTGGTTTGCATTTCTGTAGCAGAAAAGATTACTGAAAACTCAAAAATTCCTTCTGTCAATTCCTCAATCTCACTTTAAAAAAAAAACAATTTACTCAAAACTAATCAGTTAAAATGATGTACTCCTCTTACTGGCCCTTCCAGAAGTGCTGAGGCAGGTTTTGCTGATCTCTCTCTTTTGATTATTCATCCTTTTTTAGAACAACACTGGGAGCTTTGAGGAGATGTTTGACTAGCAGCCTCACTGAAGCACTCATGGTGTGAGAAGGGGGAAGGTGAGAAAAAAAAATATGACCTGGGTCAGCAGTACAAACAGGGAAATGACACCAGCATGGTGGTGAAACTGAGGATTTCTGCTTCGCTGGTGATTTCTGACTTTCTTTTTAAAGGGGTTTTAGATGTGGATTTTCAAATGAGCTCTTTGAAGCAGACACTAGGCTATGCAATTTCTTTTTTTTTTTTTTTTACAAGAAAAACTATGAGGGAAAATCAAAATTATTCTTGCTCTCAGTCGTCTCCACAGCCATTCTCTCTTCCCTCAGCATGCTGTATACAGAAAAGAGCATGGTTATTGAGCAATATTCCCATGGTCCAGCCACACCTAAGCTAGAGGGAAGCACAAACCCCACATTAGGCCAGTGCTATGTTGGTGTGTTGTTTTTTAATGACATATTGTGCCACAATCCTTATCCCATGTTGGTGATGTCGGGGGGCATTTTGTTACTTAGCAAAATTGGGCATTGTATCAGATATTTCACAGGTTGTTCTGGGGTTCTGCTCTTGCTTGGACAGCACAAAGCACATAAATTTTTATAAGCCTGTTCCTGGTCTCAGTGTCATGAGTTCTTGTTCTTAGGAATTGGGTTTTTTTATACTGCACATATTATTTATGCATTTGAATTTCTTAATTTTAAGTTCAGCTTTGCATCTCTGGTATTTTAGTTCAAAGTCTGAAATTCCTGCTCTTGTATAGGTAATTATTGAATTATTTTTTGACATCAATGTTAGATGGTAATTATGATAAGTGAAGTAATAAGAGTATTAATTTTGGTTTATGAAAAGTTTGTGGAAGTTTTAAAGTGGAGTTTAAGTTTGCATTTTAAAAATAATTTTCCTTCAGGAGTAAGAAATTAAGAAACCTTGGGTGCCAGTATGATAGAAGTATTTATAAATTTGATGCACAGACAAAAATTCAGAAAAAAAAGAGATGGCTGCTCAGTCATGGGAAGAAGCTGAAAGCTGGTGATACTTGTTTGGTAGAAATACTGGAAATGTGTTAAAATGTTGTGTTTGTAGCAGGGGGTGTCAATGACAGGAAAGGATATCCAGTGCAAAGGCTCAGGAGAAGCTGAAGCTTTGATCTCCTACATGCAGTGACCTTCTGAGGAAAATGGGACAAAGCCAGTCCCCACAGACCCAGTTTGGCTGTGCAAGCAGAGAAGAATGGAACAGAATGAGGGTAGAAAATGGGGCTGCCACCTTGAAGGTGAGACTGCTCTTCTGAGAGGAAGTCCATCAAAATATTAATCAGCCTAGTATGTTTCCCAAATTCTGTATTTCGCATAACTTCAGGAGAAAACTTGTTCTGTTTTATTTTTTAGTAAGTGGCAAAATTGTAAATAAGTAACATGACAGTAGTAAATACTTAGTAATGACTTACGTGTCATTGTCTGAAGTGTAAGCCTGGTGTCAAACCAGTCAACACTAACATGGGAAAGACAGAAAGACAGAAGTGTGTGGCAGGAACTGCACAGCCTTCCAAGTGACCTTTCAGTCAGTGTAGGAGAGTGTCATCACAGGCAGTGTGCATCAGTTTAAGTGGAGACACAGTGGAAAATCCATACTGTCAAAATTAACTATTGCTCTGCTGTACAGTCTTATGACATTTTGGGTTTAAGCAGTCGTTGCCCAAACAGAATTAATATACTAGTTCAGGAAGCATTTCAAATTCCTTTGAAGTGGAAACAACTTCCTTTTTTTCCAGATTTCTTTGCACATTCATTCTCCTGTTCATCTGATTCTCTTTAGCATGTTAATTATTAAGTTGTGCAGTCTCTTTTCATTGTTGGCTTCTTAAAGCTTTTACTCTTTCCCTTTGCTTGCTTTTCTACACGGAGGAGTTGTCTGGTGTGGCTCTTCAGTGCTGTGAGGCAAAAAACTATTACTGTCAATATTGGAGGAAGTTTAAACACACACAGAAAAGGGGCTGCTCTCATCCAGGTAGAAAGGAGTCTCATGAGCTGGTGCTGTGAGCTAAAAGCCACTTTGTATGCAAAAACATCTTCCCCCCCTCAAACTTTATTAGCAGTGGTGTAGCTTCATCAGTGGGAGTGGAGGAGGCCAAGTGTAAACAAGGCACAGGTGGCTCTGTGTGGGGACTTTGTTGCAAGGGCATCTGGACCTGTACTGAGCAAAATTTATATATAAAAAATCATATATATCTATATATCCATATCCATATCTATATCTACTTCTATCTATATCTATCTATCTATCTATCTATCTATCTATCTATCTATCTATCTATCTATCTATCTATCTATCTAATTATTTTCCTATAAAAGAGCAATCTCATCACTTCTACCACAGGGGGGGACAGAACTCCTTTTAATAATAGTAGGAAATTATATGGAAAAACGAGTTAGTGCTGTGTGAGGGAAGTGACTTCCCAAACTCTCTATGTGTTTCTGTAGAGCACATTTTACCTCAATTTCCCAGCTGATGAGATCAGAATATTCCTTACAGAATAACAGGATGAGACTCACAGGTAGTTAATATTTCTGACTTGAAATGTCCAATAATTATAAAAGTAGTTAGGATTGTAACTATTTTCCCTATGTAGCACAAAGTTGAAACATTGAGAGGCTAAAGATCACTCAACCAACCAGTCCCTAGCCCCAGTTTGACTGCAGAGGAAATCTATTACTCATTTCCTGCCTTTACTTAAAATAAAGACCATGCTCTGCCCAGGACCGTGTCTGAGCAGACACATCATCATCATCATCACTGCCTTTTTTTTTGCAGTAGTAATAAAAGTGACAGAAGGGGATTGCCCTGGATGTTTGATATTCTTCTGCTGTGTGGCTCCAGCAGTCCCAGAATAGCTGTGCAGAGTCTGGCCCGAAGTGCTGGGCTCACACGTCCCCCTTGCTTCACCCTCACTGCAGACACGTGTCCTTGTTTAGAGAAATTACTGGAGGGGCAGAGCAGGAGAAGACAGCTCTGTGAAATCCAGAAATAGATGTCATGGAGGAACAGAAGAGACACTGCCTCTCAAACACAGACTAGAGGGGAAGGCACTGGAATGGCCCAGGTACAAATGTGGGTGTTGAGTGCTAAAAGTCCTGGCCCTATTGTCAGGTTTTGCAGTTTCCTAAACTTGGTTGTTGAGTTACTGGAAGTTTTCAGTGGGGATTACACCTCAGAGAAATGTATTACTGGTGCTGGAGATCAGGAACAGGCCTTTTAATAGGTCTTCATTTAACATGGGGCCCTTCTAAGAAGCTGCAAACAGTAATAAATACGCTGATTACTTGTGTAAGTGGAAAACCTTTAAAATGCTTTCAAAACGTGCAGTATGCTCCAAAAGGGTGTCATTTCTATATTGCTATGTTAATATCCAGACAAAAGGCCACCATTGAGTTCTAAGAAGCAGGGTTATATTAGCATTAGTTATCATCACACTGACAACTCCAACATCATTTTCTAATGATTGAAATGAAAAATAACCAGACCCATAGCCAGCATAAATCATATTAATTCCAGAGATATGAATGAAGCTCCAGTGGCTGCACATTGTATGTGCTGTGGTGGGCTATGGTTTGTGTTTGAAGAGATGTGATGAGGTGACTCTAGACTTGACAGCATCTACAAGCCACAGCAGTGTTCAGTGGTACCTGTGGCCACCCGGGGCTGTACTCTCCAAATAATGGCACTGGCAGGAACCCCAGAGTGTCTCCCTGCAGCAGCACCACTCCAGATGGGAGGAAGGTGGGATTGCAAGGGGAGCAGTGTCACACCAGGTGACAGAGCCAGGCCACCCATTCCATTCCTGCATGCCAAGGGCTGGGCACAGAGCGCAGCCCCAGCTGTGGAGTCTGTGCTGGTGCAGCTGGGGCTTTGCTGGGGACCCCATTCCTGGCTGCTGGGCACTGCTGTGGCCTCCTGCCTGTTGCCTCTCCCAGTTTCACAGGCAGATCTGCACGGAGCTTCCTGGAGAGGGAGAGAGAGACTGTGGCTTTGAAGGCAGGAGGGATGGGCTAGTGATCAGGGATCATAGGGACACAGCCAGATGCACATCCTGTCTTCACCACATAAAGCTTAATCTTTCTGTCTCATGTGGGCTAAAATACCCTCACATGAGGGTATCAAAGCATCTCTTTTCTGTACCTGATTTGCCCTGCAGTTTTTGTTTGTCCTTGGGTGAGTGATAAGAGGTTGCCATCCAAATAAATAAATAAATAAATGTGGGATAAATAAATACAGTGGGAAAGATAAGTCAGAAAGATCTCTAGGTCTTAATTAGTATTTTGAATGGGAAAACGAAATGGCTGCTCTTTTTGCAAAGCACACATTTTAACGTTTCCTACAATGACTGGTTCATGAAAGTGAACAGGGTCTGAGGGAGCTGTTGTCAGTAATTCCAGAGTTGAGACTTTGGCAACATCTGTAATACAGCCTCTCCCACTCAGAAAAATACATTCATGCACACATATAGATGTATTTATACATAAGGCACAGCATAGGATCCTTTCTGAGTGGGAACCATCCAAGCACAGCACCTTCCCTTTGAATTTTCTCTCTCTTGCAGAAGCACCACTAAAATGACTAAAACGTGAGTGTCGTACTTTTTGTTGGGGAGTCTCTTTTTGGGGAGGAACACTTTCTTGGGTGGATTGAAGCTTTTTTGCCTTTCCATCAGAGCTGACTTCATCTCTCCAACATTGGTAACGTGGTTGAATTCTGCCCTCAGCTGTACAGACGCCTTTGACTTCAGCAGAGTTGTGTGTACACATTCAAGGGCAGAACGTGGACCAGGAATTTTAGGTTCATGTAAATCCTTTTGGAGGCTAAACAGAAGTCACGTAGAGTTGTTGGCATAGAGCCATGTGTGGCAAAGTAGGCCAAGTTTTATTTTCCTCGAGATCCTTCGCTTTTAAAGGATCGTGTGTTTTTTAGAGATGAGATTTTTTTAATTACATCTAATGTGCTAATTTCTTGCTGTGAACTGTGCTGCAGTAGTATTGTGTGCTGTTGATCAGCTCCTAGATTCCTCTCTACAAGTAGCTGTGTTTTCAGGGATGATGTACTATGAAATTTGTGCAATCTGGAACATGAATATGTAATTTTAATCTGTATTTTCATTTGGCTAAATTTTAAATCTTTCAAACCTAAGAACCTTAAGATGAGATCAGGAGAAAGAGAAGTATGTAAAATCTCACTGTTTGGAGTGAGAAATGTTTCTATGTAACCAGAATTGCATTAAAGAGACAATGTTTATGCTTTTGCCTCAGCATATCATTAAATTTTTTCCACTTTTTTATTACACTTGAAGTATGGAAACAAAATTAACATTCTCACAAATATTCAACTTTACATGCTGCAAAGTCCTCCTGTATTACATGATCAGGTTCTTTTGAGAGAGTTTGAGATCTGTACAAGAATCTTCCCTGAGATCTTTGAGGTGGTGCTGAAGTGCTTTAAGAATGACTTTTACAGTTTGTCTATTTAAAAGTGCTGTTCAGATGAGCTCTGGATCACTGTGATTAAGCCCATTTTAAAAAATCTTAAAAATGCAAATCAGCTTCTGAATTTTTTGAACGTCTCATAGAAGAATGTGCAAGAAACCTGTGTGTATACGTGAGTGCATATAAATATTTGTGTGTGTATATATATACACACACAGAGTGATGGAGATGCATTATTTTGTTATTTTCTGTATTTCTGATGTTATTCTGTGAGAGGCAGAGATTCTGCAACTCTATTGAAGCTAATTTTGTTGCATGAAGGTGTGGTCTAAGGCTATGAATCTTCTCACATGTTCATGTTTAAGTTGTTTTAAACCATATGAAAAATATCTGAAGTGCCAAAATGTTTAGGCATTCTAATCCAAACGATATGAGTAAGAGGGATAAGCATTTTTCATTTAAGAAAAGATTAAAGAAGAAAAAAAAAACAACCAGAATTAAATCTGTTATACTTCACAATAAATAGTTTTGCTTCCAAAGTATCTGCTGAAGCCACCTGTGACGCATGCCCAGCCACCTAGAAGGGACTGCAAAGATGTATTCCTGAGAAATTCTGTTTTCAGATTATGTTTTTCTCACTTGGCTGAGTGATGAGAGCAAAAACTCCATACTGGATTGGACTTGCTAGGAGCTGTATTTCCAGAAAAGCAGGAGGCCAATTGGGGTGTGTGTTTGAGTAATTCAGAGTGCTGGAGAGAGCTGTGAAGTGCAAAGGACACTGTGAGCAGAAGTGGCTGCAGTGCTGCATTTTACAGCAACCTCAATAGAGAGGAACTGCTGGAGGGGAATGGTGGTGTTGCACTAGAGATTATGGACACTAAAAGGTGAATTTCCAGTGATTAAACTTATTTTAGGCTATGGGGTTTGGGTTTGATTCATACTCTTTCTGAATCTAGCTGTCTTGAATGGCCTGTGTTTTCCCTTTTTCTTACATAGTGCATGAAAGCTTTTGTGAGGTTTTGATAGGACACTGCTCCCCAGTGTAAGACAGCATCTTCATCTTCAGAGACTCGCTTTTGAAATACTCCTTCCAAAAAACAAAAGAGAAAAAAAAAAACAAACCCAAACTGCTCACTAAGCAATAGTTTTGAGCTGAAATATAATGCCAGTAAACTATTTACAGTGAAATTCCTTTTTCCATGACTTGCTTATCTGACTGTCTTGGTTTGCAAATGAAACCTGCTGCTTCTGTTGCTGATCCTGCCACTGTTGACATGAGAGAATTTGGTATGTGCACTTGAAGCTCACTGCTGCGTTCCTTTTGTCCTATGCCAAAAACTCATGTTATGTGGAAAATACAGCCTGAATGGTGTAACTGAAGAAAACATGTTTATGACAGCAAATATCACCAGTAGGATAAGGATAATGTAAACTTCCCCTAGCACAAGTGGCAATGCAGTGCTGCAGTATGTGTATTAAGGAGATAATAAGAACTGTGGAGAAGCCCCCTTTGGCTGGATGCACGTGTGATAGAACTCTGTGGGACTTACACAATCCAGCAGTGATGATTTGGCCTCTGTAAAAAATCTGTGCAGTGTTAAACTCTCCTGTAAAGCCCTGACTGGTGACAGTGCATGGCTTGGCTTGGTGCCATAGCTATTTTCTTATTCTTACTGGGTTCAGAGCACGGGGGATATGAGCTGGATAGGTGGGAAATGTCCTTCCTTCGCTTGTCTCTCCACACCAACAATTTACATATTACCAATGGTCATGGCTAAGTAAGTATTCAGCTGTAGTGCTGAGATGAAAATAGGGTTTTCTCATGACAAAAATAACTGCACTAACTTGGTTTTATTCCACTTTCTGAAACTGTACCATGATTGGTGTGGCACCCAGATGGATTTATTCAAGCACAGTATGAAAATGGCCATTACAGAAATAGGCACAGTCTCTCCAGTGTTGATGTAAAACCTGACAGAGATGACACTGTAGTGAATGTAACTTCATGAAATCACATTTTCTGTTCTGCATTCAATAAAATCCTCTTATTTATTTAGGTATTGGAAAGAAAACATGATTTACTGCTTTTGGGGTTTGAATGAACACTAAACCCAAAGGTTTTTCCAAAGGAAGATATTAAATACGAAAAAATCAGTGATACTCTATAGAACTTTTGATTTCCAGGACACAGAATTTCTGCAAAGTTCCAAGCATATATTAGGGTTTTTTTTTAATGTAACCATGGAGTGTTTATTCTGCTATGGGAAGAATTTGAAAAGCTTTTATCTACAAAAAAATTCTACATTACAGTATACATTATTGTTTATTGATTGCCTGTAGTTTGTTTTACTTTCATCCTACTTATATTCCCAGTTATTGCTATACTTCTTGGTAAGGTAAATTATGGATTTGATTTTAACATGAAGTCGTAACACAGAATTACAGTAAGGTGTACTACTTACCTGTGACATCAATTCTAAATTCTTCAAATAAAGTTTTTAGTTCAATTTTTTTAGTGGCCAGATTTGCCATACCTTTTTTTCCCCAGAACTTAAATTTTAGGAATTTGCTTGTTGGGATGGGTTATTTTTATGTTTTACTTCGAAGAAGAATGATTAAGTTAAGAAGGGCAGCCAGATCTTTGGAGACAAATTGTTTGTCTTTCATTGTGCTGTGTAAAATTGCTGCTGAAAGCCTTTTTACAAGTGCAGCTGATACTAGTGGTTTGTTAGAGTTTAACATCTGATTTTAAAGCATAATTGTCCCTCAAAATATCTCCTGGAAGAGAGAAGAGTGGACAGAGACACACACATAGAGGAGAGAACGTGAAAGGTTGTGTGATTATTCTGTATTTATTTTATGGACTTCAATTCTGTTTGCTAAAATTGCCCTCTTAGGTAAGTAATCTTTTTTTCATCATGTGACTTAGGCGGAAGGCACTGAAGTCAAATTGAAAAGTTAGTAGGTTCTAGATTCAAAAGTCAAATAGATACTTTGAAAATGAAGAACCATAAAATACCCTAAGGTGGAAGGGACCCACAAGCATCACTGAGGAGCTGTGGTTGTAATTTTAGCCAAATTATTTTTCCCTTGTGAGGATAATCCTTTGGTAAAAAAAAAAAAAAAAATAAAAAAAATGGTGTCAGATTTTTTCAGTAATGGTGCTGTAGTAATTACTGCCTTTAACATTCGGTGTGTAACCTGCTGATACATGGACATGGTCTGTATTTGAAAGTATCACTTTGGCCATGGTGAGATGATAAACCAGCTGCACATGTGTGTCACTTATGGCTCTCCAATATCATTTCTGACCTGATGCTAGTGGTAGGTTAATGCCAAAATCCACCTTATTCCCTGACTTACTTCCCTTTCAATGTCTTATTTCCCACAGTGTATTTCTTGAATGAATATTTTGGTGACCTTGTGCTTGGAAAGCTGCTGCATCTTTCTGCCTGCTCTTTCCTGGGCAGCACCACCATTGGTCTTTTATGGCTCTGTGGGGTTTTAATGTTTGAAAAGCAACAACATGGCCTCGTCTAAATCAAATTAGCCCAGCTGTAGTCAGTTCTGGCTGCTGATCTGAAAGCTGAAGTCATTTAGTCTGAGATTCCCAGCCAGCAGTACAATACATTGTACTGTTTCAGTAGTAATGAAATTCCCCTACAGTATATAGTGATGCTTGTTTTTGATAGGGAATATGTCTGATGTTCAGAGTTATATTACAAAATATTTGAAGGCCAGCGAGATTGTTCTTGTGATGAAATTCTTCTCTGATGTAGTTATCATTAAAGCTGGCTGGAAGTGTTTGGTTTAAAACTGGGTTTGGAAAGCTGAGTTCTGAGAAATGTGTGTAGGATAATTTTACTTCACAGTTTCAGCTGAAACCAGAAAAATCTTTGTGAATGGTGTTGTGGTGCCTCATGGGAATTTTAGGTCATCTGCACCCTGCAGATCTGTGTATTCAGTGCCTTGGCTCTCCTGTGCATCCCAGAGTCACTTACTCCTGTAGTCCCAGCAAGAGCAGGGACAAACAGTGTTAGAGGAGATGTAATCTGTGTCATTTCTGTATCTAAATTTCTTACAGCAGCGTGTTCATTAACGTGGCTAACTTGTGACAGTCTGTTTCATCCGAGGGAAAAAATCTTTGTTATGCGCAAATCCTCGAATGGGGCTTAGTTTGTTGTTTTAAATAAGTACCCAGCAGAAATTGTGGTGTGAGGCATTAGGAAAAGCAAGTAGAAGTTCATCCATCAGATGCAATGGGAAATGATGAGGTTTTAAACAGACCCTTGTTCCAGTGAGAGCTGCTGCCACGTCTTTGACCAGGTCCTGCAAAAACTCGGTCTCCTGCTGTACCATTAACACAGTGGCATAAAAGCCTGCTGTGCCTAAGCAGAGCAATTTACTGTGATTTTGGGACTTTCAGTGGTATTTTGAATATGCTGAAAACACGCAGTCCATGTGGTGTCCTCAAAATAAGGACCTTGCTCTTATCTCTGAAATACTGTGGAAGAGAGTCAGGATGTGCTGTTTTGTGCAGGAGTCTGTGCTGCTGAGGAAGGATCCTGCAGGTTGCTGTAACAGAGATTTTGTTATTGAGTGTGGGGATTTCACACTCTTAAAGTACAGAGAGGCATTTTTGAATGGTGTTATTCTTTCCTTGCGTCCTAAAACCTACTTGAGTGTGGTTATATGGCAGGGGGAGTGTGAATTTTATTAGTGGGGAGATAGGTGAATGAACTTTTCCACATAAATAGTTTTTAATGTTTTTACTTCATTGCCTTACTCTGCAATATTATAATGCGCTTAAAAATTCATCTTTGAATTTAGGTTCGAAAGGCTGTAAATTTAATTCATCTAGTAGAAGTAATCAACACTGAGGCAGAAAAGGAAAAAACCCAAATCTTCAGTGCAGTTCCAGGCTGTAGTGCAGGCTCACTGAAGTTAGGTAGAACACTGAATTGTGTCCCATCCCCTGCCCTGCATGTTGCTTTAGCAGGACTTTCCAGGGACCTGGGTGATCTGTGTGTCCCTGAAGCTGGCACATGGAGCAGTACGGTGCTGGGGTTAGGTGCAGACACAGAGCTTGGTGTGCCTTTTCCCTGTTCCTTCCCTTCCTTTCCTACAGCATTTCCCTGTCCTGGCAGAGTCTGTGCAGACATCCCAACCAGGCTTCTTGACTCATCTGGGATTTCATGGGCTCGGGTACCGCTGGTGCTCCCCCAGCCCTGCAAACAAGGACACTCCTTGCTGGCAGGTGCCCAGGAGACAGCAGCACTGGAGAAAATAAGGATCTGAAATAGAGCATTTCCTTGTGGAAGGCGCTGTGGCCATGGATTGCCAGCTTTGGAAGCCATTCCTCCTTGCTTGGCTGTCTCCCTGCTGTCAATCCAGAGTGTTTCAAACTTCATTTGCGCTCATTTCACACAGAGTTTGCTTATCAGTCTGAAAGGCGACTGTCTGATCTTTCCTTTTGCATGCTTTCACTTTTAAGATCTTCCCTTTCTTATGTAAAAAAGGCAATTAGAGTCGTATCTGTTTATTTTAAACAAAATGGCTGTTAATTAGCGTGATCAAAAACCCTGCCATTGTAGACTATGGGCTTCACTTTGTAGTTGCACTAAATTGCGTACAGTTTGGTGCCAGCTGACATGATAGCAACACAAAGTCTGCCTTTTTTTAACTTAATGAACAAACAGATTTATGAGGCTTTGTTATCTTCTGGTTTAGATCTATAGGTTTGGAATGCATTATTTAGAGTTCTTGTTTCTTAATGACTAATGTCATGTTGTTACTTATTAAGAGTGCTTTAACTTGCTGAAGAAGTTTCCCTCGCTTTTGTATCCTCTTGTTTCCATTTTCCTTCTTTTTTTTTTTTTTTTTTGATGGCTTAATTAAACAGTACATCTGTGGTACACAAAACAGTTGAGATGCACTTCTCTAGTTGCATTCAGATGTTTCAGCACTAACTCCATAGTGCTGTGAGAGCACTGAGTATTCTGTCATCCCTTCAAAGCAGAATAAAGCCAGTTTCTCAGTTTTTTCCTTGCCTCCATCACTGCCTGATATTTGTCATAAAGTCTGGGATAGAGATGCCCACAACAATCCATTGGTGTAGCCTTGCTTTGGTTTGGAAAGAAAAAAATTAAGAATATTGGTGATAAAGCTGTGATACCATGATTCCCATCTGTAGACTTGTCATCCTAAGTGAATGACAGTGTGTCCTTCTAAATGAAAAAAACACGTTAAACTAATTTAAACTAATTTAAACATTTCAACTAATAGGTGAAAATTCCGTGTGCATTCTGTTTTATTACTTTTGCAGGGAAGGTGTTAATTTCAGAAGGTCACAAAGGTCTGTTTTTTGTGTTTGGTTTGGCAACTTCTGATGGCTATCGAAACAGCTACTGGAACTAAAATGTAGAAAATGTAGAGCTGGAATTAACCAGAAGATCCTCTGTTCTTGTCCCCACTGGGGAGCTGGGAACTGCAGTGTAGTTTCCAGAATTTACTTTCCTAGGAGTGCACATATCCCCATCACTGAAGTTTCCCAACATCCTTAGATAGCCATTTTTGTGTTAAATTCTTCTGTATGCCAATACAAGGGCTGATTGACCCAGTATTTCCAGGAGTAGCTGATTATTCAGGTATGTCATTATTTCTCTGCTTTTTTATCTGTTGGTCATTATTGAAGGATTCAAGTGAAATCCTTATTTGCATAGAGAAAATCAAAATTGAAGTCAAGTCATAAGCAAAGTCAGTGAGCTGGCATAAATTTGATTAAAAGAAGGTGTGATCAGGCCATTTTATGGGTTTTACTGTCATTTAAAACTTTGTATTGAGTGTAATTCTTGGCTATAATTCTCTAAGTACATGTTTAATTTAAAGACATAAGACAATTAATATTTTTTCCTGTGGTTATATTTCAGTATTAAATCATGCACGATTTCATATTAAAATATTGAAGGAAATGTAACTTGCTATTATGGACAATTAAGGTAGTAATAATATTATATTTGCTCCAAGGGGAAAAAACCAAACAACCCAAACCAGAAATATCAGAAAAAGTGAATATGAAAACAAATTAAAAATACTGCAAGTTTTAGTGTTACTCTGATTGAATGACATTTTTTTTAACTGTTGTAATTTCCAGATTAAAGAGAAATTAAATATATTTGGGATTTCCAGTGGAGAATCATTTTTAGAAAGTTTTTTTTTTTTTTTGTTTCATCTGTCACAACATTGTACTGAAATAAAATAAAGGACTTTTCTATTTTAACACTATAAAATTAGAAAGAAACATCAGGTAAAAGTAATTTTCAAATGGTAATTTGCCTTTCTATATCAAATAGTGCTTTTTAAGGCTAATGTTTAAAATGGAAAATTTTCAACTTTATCAAGACACCTTTTCTAGGTTTTTTAAAATTGAAACATAAAAACTGCTTTATTTGTTTAAAATGGTCAATATAAAAGACAGTAATTTACAGTGGAAACAATTATTTGCAAGTTTTTTTAGTCAAGATGGGTTTTTTATTAGTGAACAAAAGAATAAGGAAGGGTATAGAGTTAAACAAAGTAAATAATTCTGGAGAGAATGAAATTAATCACTGTCGTCCATTTCATCCTTAATTCAAGAACAAGGAATTGTTTAATAAAAAAAAAAAGGAAGATATTTTGATAAAATAGGATAATTAGTCACTACCTGCAAATAACTTGTGGATCTTCCTAATGAAACTATTCTGATTAAAAAAAACCCAGAAAAACAACAAATCAACTTCTTACATGAATTACTGAAGTTTGAAGGTAAATGAGATGTGCTTTCTGCCTCTTTATTTTCTCCTTTTTGCCTCAGAATGTGAAATACTTACTCAGGAGATGGTTTATGAGGAGAAGTCTCTCATGGCAAGTTATTTTTCAGTTGTTCTGTTCCTGGAATTTGTCACTCTGTGATAAAATGGTTGATATTAGCAGTTATTTTTCATCTTGACTAACTGAAATATTCTATGATTACAAATTATATAGGGTTAAAAACATTTCTGCAAGTGCTATTTTTCATGTGCTGGTTAATTTACATATATTTTACGTTTAATTAACATATATAATATTTTGTCTGTAGATGTAATAGAAATGGGGCTTTGATCCATCCGAGTCCTTCAGCAGATGCTTAACCTTAAGCACATAAATAATCCCATTGTTTTCAGTGTCTTTAATCTGTGCTTTTAAGTGCTTTGTTGGATTGTGGCCTAGTATAATTATATGTTTGCAATAACAGTTGCTTATTAAAAGCAGTTGTTAGATCTCAAAAATAATATAAAAGAAATAACATGAGAAAATATGTATCAAACGGTACTGAAAAAATACATACAATTTGTTTTGGAATCTTTATTTGCTTGTCACTGTCCATCACATTGCAGATTCTGCTTTTCATGAGACTCCATTCTTTTAACAGGGCAAGACCAAGGCATATTAAGGAAGATCCCACAGATATTTTATGTAAAAATTCAGGAATTTTTTTCAAAATTTGTATTTGTTATTAACACTGAATTCTGTGACAAAGGTGAGATTTTTATTAAATATTTTCCTTTCAGATAATTCTAAAGGTCTGAGTGGATCATTGACTAGCTGTTCATACCCGCAGGTCTTCCTTTCTTTCTTAGTAAGAAAAACTGGGTGTGAGGAGTGTTGATATTACAGGAATAGGGGTCTCCTCCCAGCATTTAATCTCTTTATATATTCAGTGTCTTTCACTTTTCCTTACTCTTTTTTCCCTGGGTTTGTTCTGTAATGTTCCATTCTATGTCAAAACTTCTGCATTTCCTTTAACCCAAAGCAAAGATGAAGGACCTCATGGTTAAACACTTTATTTTACTCTGGTAAAATGTTCTGATAGGACCTGAGTGATAGTGTTCACCTGACTGCCAGTCCAGCTGCATTTCACAGAGACTTGCCACGAGAGTAAGTAGGTTTATAGATTATAAACCCTCTAAAAATTACTATTGGTATTAACAATTTCTATGGGCAACTTCAAGAAACCACTTGTGTGGGTGAAACATTGGTCTCAGCACCAAGTGCTTGTGCCTACAGCTTTGTACTTGTATCTCCCCTCTCCATACATTCATTTACTGCTTTCCTGATCCACCTGGTCCTCTGAAGTATTTTTCAGTTTATTTTTCCATGGAAGTTCAAGAAAAAACAAAATAGTGGTAATATAAAGGAAATTTTCTGTGGTCTTTTGTGTCTGAGTCAGAGCTTATGTACATTTTATAGCAAATTGTCACTTCTACTCTTCCAGCATAACCATCTTGCCTGGTCTGCCAGCCAGATTTTTTGAGTGCATTTACAACTCATGTGAGCACAAATAAATGACCACAAGCATCCAGCAGCACTTAAAGGGTAAAAGAAATGTGAAATGATCTGTAAATATCACTGTTATGTGTGATAAAAAAGAGGGCTTGGCTAGTCTAGATTAGAATATCCAGCAGTAGTGAGTGAATATAATACCAAAATTAGTTCAGAGTAAATTTATTTCCTTTTGTGTAATTGTGAGCATGGTGGGGCATGTGGACACTCTGTGTTGTTCCTTTGCAGAGGGGTGTGTGTGATTTCATGTACACAGTGTGGGATGCATCCCCAGAGATCCTGAGCCCATGGCTTGGGCTGAAGATGCTGTGTACAGCCACGTGAAGTAGCACCGTCTGTAAAAGCTGAAAAAAGCCAGCAGAAGATGGCAAGGAAACCAGAATCCTTTTCTGGTTGAAGTGCCAGGGAAGCCTCCTCCCCCACCCACTCAGGAAGTAACAATTTCCCCCCAGAAATTAGTTCATTAGTGTGTATTGCTATTCATGCAGGAAGGTGTGTGATGTCCCGGGGCCGTCTGTATTTGAGTAGGAAATGTCACCTCGGATCAGATTTGCAATCCTCCCAGCCCGTGCTGGCCCAGGGCACGGAATCTCTGGAGATCTCCCGTAATGCACAGTGACTGCACGACTGCAGCGGAATCAAAACTTCACTGTGCTCAGGAAGATGATAATGGTTGCCACCTTATGCAGCTCAGATAAATGACAAGTTTGGGGAAGGTCACAGCTCGGTGTGAAAAGGCTTCCACGTCTTGCAAGGAAAAGAAAAATCCCGTGTCCTGTGTAGTGCCTTTCCCGCTCCTCGTCTCTCTGCTTACACAGGTGGAAATGTTGAAATTAAATAGCAGAGCGAGTGTGAGCGTGCGACTGTTGTGTTTTGATGTGGTTCTTAAATTGCCCTTCATTGTCAGAAGCTGTTAGGCTGAGGAGTGAAATCTACGCCTTGAGTGGCAGTAGGAATTGGTAATTACCTTTAATTCTCCACAGGGGCACGGAGGGGTGTGGAGTTTGCCCATGTGTCAGTCAGAGCTGACGCACAGAGAATGGGGGTGAGGGCTGCCCGTGATGCTGGAGTGTGTAGGGGGTGAGATGGGTTCATGTCCCCTTTTCCAGCAGCCTTTGTGCCCAGAGAGTGCCGTGGGCAGGTCAGGGGGCAGCCGCTCCGGCCCCTTTGCCTTGGAGTTGGACAGAAAGCGCTGCAAGCAAAAAGGTGGGAGCATCCCTGATTTTTCCCTAGCAGCTGCTGATTTTTTCTAATCAGCCCTTCACCATCCCAGCCCCTCTGTGAAAGCAGCCTTCTCATGTCAGGCAGGGGCAGAAGGGTGAGGGAGGCACACGCTGAAGCAGGGTGGGATGATGGAACCCATGGGCACTCTGCAGTAGGAATTGCTCTCAACCTCGATTAAACACATTTGCAACGATACAAGGAAGTGTTTGCCCTTCCAGTTGAAGCAAGACTAAAAAATGTAACACACCATGCCCTAATCCACTTAATATGGTCTCTGTCCATAGCTCCCCACTTGCTGTCTTACGGTAAAGCTGCTCAATTTCTCCATGTCCAAGCATAGGAGGAAGATGAAGTGCACTGCTGCGCCCTGTACTTGATGGTAGAACTTCTTTTGTGCTACATGGGCTCTAAGATGTGCTTTGTTTTATTGTCTCCCTTTCTTTTGAAAGGTACAAAGTACAGTGACAGAAACTATCATATTCAATTGGACATGCTTTCTACAGATTTGTTAAGGATTTACTCTACACATTTGTAGCATTTAGTTGCCATGGCAATGACCTCGGTGCAAGAGGGAACAGCCTTTAGGTTGGACCTCAGATTTTCCTTTCATTTCCATTTAATTTGATTTGACTGTGAAATGTCACTTCCATTGCATTGATTAAGCTTCATTGCGGCCACCAGCTCTGTTAGAAAGGTTAAAGGGCAGGCCAGTGGCTGTCATTTTTCTCCCCACCACCCTTTTATGATACCAGTGTAGGTTTGTTTTGGTTGTTTTTTTTCCAGAGGAGGACTAAGGTTTTACCCCATGGTGTTCCACAGTGAAAGCAAAACTAATGCAGCAACAGTTTGAAATGGTGCTAACCTCCAGCTTCCTCAGACAATTTCACAGCACTTTAAAAAGCAGGAATTTGTTTCGCTCTTTCTTCCTGACATATGCTCCTCACCCCCCAGATAAATAAATTGAATGCACTCTCCAACACTAGCAACCATCTTGGAAGGGGGACAGCCACCCCCTTTTTCAAAATCTCTGTTGTCCCTGGGGTGTGTAAGGGCCTGCCAGATTCCATGAGGCAGGGAATCACTGGGAACTCTGTGCAGTTCCCTTTTGCCCAGGCTCTCTCCACTTAGTTTGATATTTGCAGATTATGCAACAGGTGTAAAATAGAGAGTGGCAGCGTGCTGGGATGGGAGGCTCCAAAGGAGAACCAGGCAAAAGCGAGGATTGCTTTAAGCAGTTTTATTAATGGGAAACAAATTAAAATTACTACAGTGGTATTCTTCATTCCTAGTCAAAAGCATTCAACCTTTGTAAGCGATACGGCCCATCTGCAGAATACAAAGGTGCAAAAAATTGTGCTGTGTTTGTAAAGACTTCCCCCTCTTGCTGCCCTAAGACCTCTGCTTTGTACTGTGTGGGCTGTCAAGGACTTAGATAAATTAGGTCTGTTCATTTAGGTTTTGCAGAACCTCGGATACCTCTTTTGTCTGCATCTCTGTATTAGCAGGCACAGAAGCCTTCCTGGCAAGCTGGCTTTTTGCTGTGAGCCAGGTTTTCTGCCACATGCTTCAATTAAACATCAGCTAAAATATCATCTTGAGATTTGCATATTGCATGATTAACTGAAGTTAAGATTTCTCCTGCATAGCTTGGTCAAAACTTAAGGTAAGTCTTAAAGTTAATGTGTTGTTTTGGTTTTTATTAAATAGACAGGTGCTCATTGTGAAAACATTGAGAAACTTTGTTTCTTCTTACTAGTCCTGCAAATAATTGCTATTTAACTTCATGTAGTTGCTTAGAATGTAAAAAGAAATGAATAAACCAGAAATATTAAAACAGCTTGGTCTGAAGGGAGGGATATAAGGAAGGCTCATTAAAACAGGCATGTGAGTACAAACTGGTGGGCTGGTGAGGAAGAGGCCTGGAAAAGTCAAGGGAGATAAAATGTTTGACCAGGCACAGGGTAAGCGATGCAAGGAAAAACTCCAACCCCAAAGTGCTACATATGGCTTGAAAATCTTTGCAGCTGAAGGACTGTTTTTCTTTTCTGACTGAACTGAGCTTCAAATTAAGGCTCTTTCTTTTTGGAAAGGAGGGCTGAACTAGTGTGAAGAGAACTGCAGTTCTGGAGCCTGTATATTGGCTGCAGAATGGAGAAATAACTCGCACATGTATGAGAAAAAGGGAATGTATTTAACTTTTTTTTCCTGATTTCTGCTCCCATCTCTATGACACGTAGCTCTGGCATCAGGGCCCCCCTCCCACAGAGCCATCATCCCATCGTGGACAATCAGGTGTGGAAGGGTGCAAATCCCTGGGAATAGACGTCTTTGCTCCCACTGCGTGGCTCACAGCAGACAGGGCTTGGGGAAAGGTCTTCAGAGGGAAAATCCTTTCTCCTGTGTCCCTTTGTGTCATGCAGGGGGGATGTGACTTGAGCTGCCAGCCTGGAAGCTCAGAGCTCACTGGCAATCCAGGTGAAAGAGCCTGGCTGAGCTGTGGCTCTGTTTTCTGAGCCTTACACTGCTGCTGCTGCTGCTGCTGGGATGAGTGTCAGAGGGAGCACAGAATCTCCCTGCTAGATGCCCTTCCTGCAAGTACTGGCTCCCTTTTCTGTTTGCTTCCAAAAAGTTAAATAAATAACTGGTGGGAGAAAGAAGGACAGGAGAGAGAGAAGGGATGTAACTTCCTACATAAACAATAAGATGAAAAACCCCTCTTAAAGCTGGAATAACTCTGAGCAGTCCAGCTGGTGGCCCGTGGGATGCTGCTGTCTGACTCGCTCGCTTTTCTGCTGTGGCCTTGCCTTGGGACTGAGGGGGGAAGTGGAAAAGTTGGATGTGAAATCCAGCAGCTGCTGAATACTTTTGCTTATCCATGCAAATTGTCACCATGCCTGTGGAGGGGGAGGAGGAGTTTGGCACTGCTTGAGCCTGGACACTGGCCCATGGAGGTGCCCCAAAAATTAGGATGCTGCTCATGGCTTTGGATGTACTCTATTGTCTTAGCCTGGATTTGTAAAAGAAAATGTTAGTTCTGAGCTCTGTGTGTGTGTGTCTGTTTCTGACTAGGCATCACAATCACTTTTTCTGCTTTTCACTGCTTGGAAAGGACCCAATTTTAGAGTAAGGTGATCAGTTCTCCTTTGGAACAGAATAATGGTAATATTCTCAGAATGTAAATGCAGATGCTGTGGACTTCCACAGAAGATGAGTTTTTCCACAGTAATATTTCAAAAACTCCCAAATTCATAATTACTTACACTCTGAGTCAGTGTTTGGAGATGAAGAAATACCAGATTAGAAGAAAATACTTGACTCCTCTGTGCACTCTAGGTTTTTTTATATGGATCATGGTGTTTAGTTTCCTATGTAAAAAACAATTTGAGGCCTTCAGAGTACATGATTGAGGCCAGTATTGCTAATTTTTATTGTAATTTATGAAGAGGTTCTTTTTAGAAAAATAGTGTTTAAGACTAAATACTGAATGTGGTGCTTGTTCTTCATGGCAATTGTGCCATGCAGTAGAAATTCCAGTTTTCTGAACTCTCAACCACACCCTGTGGTGGACACAGAAAACAGCAAATAGCTTTGTTCAGATGTCTCCTGTATCCCGTGTCATCCCCTCAGTTAAAAATGCTGTATTAAAAAACTGAAGCAGGTGGAGAAAGTTGAAAGCTGAATTCTGAAAATTCCATTTTATACAGTATGTCAAATCTTTGCTCAAAAATGAGACAAAACTGATTTTTTGTTTGTTTAGTTTGTTGGGGTTTTTTTTTGTCCATACCCAGTTGCTCCTTCTGGTGTCAGAAGTGTGTCTGTGACTCATGGTCTGAGCAGTTGAGATGTTCCAGCACGGAGCATCTCCTTGTCGAGGCAGGTGTGGAGGGACACAGCACCCAGAGCAGAGCAATTCCCATCTCCCTTGGATGCTGCTTAGGGCAGCAGCAGAGTTAAACTGGCACATCCCTTTCTACCTCAAACGTCATTTTACCTCACACCCTCAGTGAAAGACACTCTCTCACCCAGGTAAACCAAATTTGCCCTATTTAGGCAGTGAAGGGAGACGCTGTTTAATTCCTCTGCACAAAGTGAGCAGGATTCAGCAGCTCCAGCTCCGACACATCTTTTTTCTTTTTTCTTTTTTTTTTCCACTTCTCAGCAGGAGCTGAGTATTGGCATCTCTCCCACAGCATCATGCCTTGTTGTTTTCTCTCAAGCAAAAACAACAGAAAAGGAAGATTAAAAGGAAGAAGCAGACAGATTTGAAAGAGGATAGTTAACTCCAAGGTCTGATGGGACCCCCTTGAAAACATTTGGCAACTCTGTGCCACCCATGCCAAAGTCACACTGCAGTTTTCAGAACCTTTTATCATCTCCAACATGTAGACACTATCTTTTCCTTCTCCTGTTTGCTGCTTAACAGGAGCAGCTCATAGTAGATTTTGTCTATTTACCTCTGGTTTTTAGAATGTAATAATCACATTGTGATGTTCATAGGTCATGTCATGGTATGCTATTAATATCTTTGTTGTTTGTTAACCATCTCAAAGCAATTGTATGGAGACATAAAAGGAGAGGAGCCTTCCCTAGTTTTAAGCTGAATTACCGATTTGAATGTCAGGCCAGGTTCACAAAAATTTCCAAAATAGGTGAGAGTTATAAATAAAACTGAATGTGTTACTGTTTGGGGGGAAAGCTGTGGAACTCAGTTTTTTCTTCTAGCTCAGCCCCAGAATAGACACAGGCTGTTTTTCACTTTGAGCTTTTAGATTCCAGCAGACCTCAAACTTAACAAAAAGATAAGAAGAATTTTATGAACCGAAGAGTGAGTTTCATGCAGATATGAATCAGCACTGATATCTTGGCTACTGTCATCATGTGAGTATGCTGTCATTGCAGCAGATATGATAAATTTGGGAATCTTAAACTGAACACACTTGTCCACTGTGCCTGTGAGGCAAAGCAGGGAAAAGAGAATTTTTTCAAATGCCAGCAGTAGTATTTTTAGAGAGAAAATATTTTACCTGTAGTCTTTAAATTTTGCCTGTTAACTCCGTTCAGATTTTGAGATGCAGGAGGACTTACTGGGTTTTTTGGGGCACCAAGCCAATACAAATATTAGAAATAAGAGGAAATCATAGAGCTTTTTTCTTGTTGTTAATAACATAATGCATCTTTTGTTGGATTTCCTCTCTGCAGGACTCTCCCTGCTGCCATTTACCCCTACCTTCTTTTATAGTTTCAAAGGGCCTGTTCTGCAGAGCTGCTTACAAACTGTACTGAAGGCTGGAAATTCTTGCAGAGGATCAGACAGTTTTGATTGACCAAGTAAACTTAATTCCCGGTGACAAGAGAAAAATTAACTCGAGCATTTAGAGAGATGAGGTTTGGAGTCAGTGTTTATAAAGAGCCCTCTTCACTTTGTCCCCATTTTGAAGCACTTATTTTCCTCTCTGCTTGCAAAGATCTTAAAAAGATCTCGTGTCTTTGTACTTGAGATTGCTTTTGTTCAGAGTTGTCCGGCGTTTTCTCCCCTTTCATGTTTTTTTGCACTGTTTGCTTTGCTGCATGCACATTGTGGGGTTTAACATGAAATTTTGCTGGGTGAAATTGTGCATATCTCCTCCTGCTTTGCCCTTTATTTTAAGTACGTGAAGGAACCAGCAGAAAGGAAAATGCTGTTACTAAACATATAAATAAATCATAGATTTGTAGTTTCATAATCAGTTTAGTAGATTTTATTCCAGTTGATATATAATATTGCATGTTTGTATGTGAAAATGAAGAGAAAGTAAAAACAAAATTATATTTATCATCAATTTTGTTAATTACAAGAAACTAGTTCACAAATACACAAGAGTACTATCTTCAGCTAATCCTTTGTCTTCTTGTTTGTTAAATAGATTAGATGGATGTACCAAATAGCATGCTGCTGGGGCAACATTAATTTTATTATAGAATAAAAAGAAGAACTATTAGTCTCTGTTTCTGGCATGTTTGTAAGCTATCTGACCTATTTTCTCCTTCTGCCCTCTTCTTGGTGCTTACCAAATTCCCCCTCTCCCTGTGCCTAATGTAAAACTGTCTTAAAATTAAACCAGCTGATAGCCAGCCCTGGAGATATAACCCAGTATCCTGAAAAATAGATAAGATGTATTGTTTTATATGTTAGAGCAAAAAGGGAGAGACAACTTCATCACTTTAAACAAGGGGATAATCTGTTTACACAGAGGAATAGGCTCACTTGGTTTTATTCCCTTCAGTTGTGAAGATAATTTCAGGGGGCAATATTTGCCTCGTGATTACCAGCAAAAAAAACCTGGATATTTTGTCTTAAATTTATTACATTTTAGGAGAAAACTAAGCTAGGATACTACACTTCCCAGAATCCTCAGGAAGTGTATAATGTCTGATACGGACTTCTAAAATTAAGGCATTGTGTTTTTGCAGCTGCTTATCTTGAGGAGTTGGAAGTGACTGTTTCTAAATGATGTTCCTTGCAAAAAATCCCAAACCAACCCCTTAGTATTGTGTTGTCACTGAAGATGAAAACCAGGCCTTTAGGTTCAAGAAATTATCATTAACAGTATAGTCATTCCACATCTCCAAAAATCATGACTCTTGCAAAAGATCTGTTTTGAGTCAAAGGTTTTAGACGTGTCAAAAACCAAGAATCTTCTTTCCCCTGAACAACTCTTTGTCCTGCTTTTTGTTCTGGGCAGTAAGTGATGACTTTTATATTTTGGTATGCTGAAAGATAATACATTATTTAGGATTTTAGGTGTGAAAATAAAACCAGCCAATCAATATAGCACTTAATATAACACTAGTTGAAATTTCTCCTTTGATCTTGACTGGTTGTTTTTCAGTGAGGGGCATGTCTGCAGGGAAGGGCATGCTCAGACTAGTCTGGAAGTAGCAAACTAAATTACTGTGTCCTGGCACTGCAGGTGCACAGAGCATCCTGCTAATGTGGCTGTAGGGACCAGGATGGATTCCAGCCACACAGGCCAGAGGGCAAAGAAATGGCTCTGTCCATACCTTGAGCTGCACAGGCATTTGGATAGTTGGGTTTGGCACAACCAACTACTTGGTCTGAGAGAAAGGAGTGTCTCAGGAGCCCAGTTAGAAATGCAGCCCCAACTGGGATGACACCTGTGACAGCTGACAGCCAGTTCAGTGCCTGTGCTGCTTCCTCATTTCAGTCACCATCAACCCCTGTTTCTCAATTTTTGTCCAGAGTTCTGGCCTTTTTGTCACACAGTAGCAAGAACAGTGTGAAATACTTGGATATTGAGGAATGCAAGCTCTCGAGGATGATTATGCTTCGTTATTGGACACGATTCTAACCATGTTTTTCCATGTCTCTGTGATTTTTCCCAATGAAAGTACATTGTAAACTTCATCTCATTAATATTCAAATATGCATACATAGTGGATTTTTAATGATGATGGAGGAACTGCATTTGAGAAATCTCACAATGTGTTGAAATCTAAAAATACAACATTGTCTTCTTCTCCACCATCCCTCTGGTTCATACGTTCTTTCAAGATGTGCCAAAACAAGTCTTAATCTCTGTCTTCAACATACTGTATTGTAGTGTGTGTTTCAGCCTTGAGAAGCTATCTGGGAAGCGTTCTTATTACACTGCAAGGCTCTATTATTGTTCATGTACAATAATAGTGAAAATAGTGATTTTTCATTTGTATTTTTTGAGCTTTGTATATACCCCAGAGGTAGATAAAGAGTTTATGAAGAAAGGTTATATTTAAGAGAAATGGGTATCAGTGCTATGAGATTATACCCATGACAGATGGTTGTAACTAAAGCTTCATCTTGGTGCTGAAAAGCTGAATGAAACAGTATTCAGATTTTGAAGTACTATTGGCTTCATTTCAATGGGACTTTTGCCTGAGTAAGAACAGACTAAAAAACTCACTAATGATTCTGATTTTTTGTGTCAGCTTTGAGTAGATTTTTCAAAAATTGAATTTTATTTTTGCCTAGTTTGTATTGATAAAATTCCAGCAAAAACATAGGGGGGTTGTTTGTTTGTTTACAGAAATGTGTGCAACATTATGCCTTTGTTCACTGAGATGACAAGATATAAAACAATATTGTTTTATTCACACTGTAAAGCAAAACATCTTACTGGGAATCATGAAAGAGTTGTAAAAGTAATTTTTTTTTTGCTCTTAGCTTCAGAGCTGGTTGTGAACCTCAAAATGTTGTGAGGTTCAGTCAGAATAGTTATGTAAAAGTTCAGATGCTAACCTTAAGCAAATCCAAATATCTTGAGGCTGGAAATCTCTACAAGAACATACTTCCCCTTGACTTGTCTAATACAATGAGTTCAGCCAGGCTACACCCTGGGGAGTTTTGGCCCACCATGTAGTGTGTGTGCTTTAAGTGCTTACACTCAGCCATGAGGGTATTTTTAATTTCATCTTGAGAAACTGAACCGAGGGACTTCACAAATGAATCCATCAGGAAGACAAGGTTAATTCTGGCCGCTGTTTGTGGGAGTGTGGTGCCTTCAAATACCAACACTTTTTTTTTTCAGTGGTGGCATTTGGAAGAATAAATGAAGTGTGACTCCCGGCATCTCTTTAGTTGCCCTGAAAATGGAATGTCAAACAGCATATAATCATCTTCCTTGTTTAAAGGAAGAGGAGCAAGTGAGAGACCTAGTTTTCTATTTGTGTCAGTTTTTGGATGTCTTAATATTCTATCTTGTCTAATTTTCCAGAGAGTGATAATAGAGTTCCTGTCAAATTAGAGGTTACAGACTCTTTAACCTATGTCACAAAAAAACCCCTACATTCCTTATTATTACCATGAATATAATCCAAATAAAAATTTAGCTTTTAATGCTGTTATGCTGAATGTTGCATTCCAAGCATATAATTTTATTCATTATAAATATTAAAAATATTCAGCCTGACATTAGCCTGCTTGCTCCCCGATCTCTTCAGAGAAAGGCTGAATTGGATGTGTCACCACTTGGTCTGGGGAGCAGCAGTTCGGGCTCAGCCCCTGCACTGTCAGGACTGAGCAAGCATTGCTGCTGCCCTGCCAAGTGCAGTTCTCAGGTTTAATTGATGTGGCAGAGAGGATATTTTCAGATGGACCAGCCTGATGTCACCATCTTCTAGGAGTGGGGATGAGCCAGGAGGATAAATTAAATTAATTCTACTTTCCCTGCACTGGGGATTCGCTGTTGGAAGAGCCTGATGTGGCAACACTGGAATTTCACATCCTGCTAAGGGGGCTCTTTTCTTTTGCAGAGAGATGTGCAAAGGCACAAGTTCCTTTAAAATTAAAAAGCTGCAGTCCTCTTCAGTGTAAGGAGAGCTGTGGCAAGTATGACCTGCTGTTTGGTCAAGTTTTGTTCTCATTTACATGAATTACAACAAATTCAGACCTGCTGTAAAAGGGCCTTACTTTCAAGCTTATAACAAATGAGTAATGAATAAACATATCTCACTCTTACATCGTTTTAGCTCAAAATCCAAAATGCCTGGGACTTCTGTACCCGAGTCTTAGTGCCCAGTGTTCTCGGAGATGCAAATCCAAGGCTGGGTTTTTTTTTGTTTTGTTTTGTTTTGTTTTAAATCAGGTGAGCATCACACGCTTCAGTTTTGTAATGAGAGTTTTTGCACTGTCCTAATTAATACAGTGTGCCTGTCCTGGACCTTTGAAGTAAGTGGGAGTTCTGCCACCAATTTAAATAGGAGAAGGATTTGAGCCAATTTGAACAGAAGTTTTCACTTATCTTAGTGCCTAATCTTCTTTTTAAAGGGATGTGGGAGTATCGGCACCTCCTACGTAACGCTCATCAGCGTGCAGAAGTAAACTAGTCTGGTCACTTATGGAGGCCCATTTAAAACCAGGAGGATTACTCAGGTGAGTGACAAGGCTTGGAGAACAGATTTTAGGGAAGTTAATTCAGAGTGCAAAATGACATTTAACCCATCTGTGTGAGTATTACCAGTTGAAGCAGTCCACAAAATCATTTAGAAATTGTAAGATAAAAAAAAAACCCAAAACCAATCCCCTTCTATATTTTTCTTGCATTGGAGTTGTCAGGGTTCACACTTTCAAGGGTGGGTTTTTTTAAGCATCACAGCTTGTAGCTCCATTTCTTTGTTAAATTGGAGCTGATATTCTCCAATAAGCAGAGCAGAACTGTAAGAGAAATGCCTGCTATGAATCTCATGGCAAAATCACAATATTTGACAACACTAGATCTGTGTAAATATGTATGTTCTTTGCAGTGCTTTGTCCCTGGAGAAGCAGGGTTGTCTAGACCTCCTCTACTGTCTCCCTGAATGGCAATGTGTAGCTCCAGAGTGGCTGACCATGTATGGCTGATTTATCAGGAAACTGCCAGACTCTGACTCTTGTCTTAGTAGGGTGTTGCAAAAACTAAGGCAAATTTACTGTAAGGTTTCTGCACTTCACTGGAATACTTCAAGTAAATCTGTATTGAAAGAAGTACAAAACTGATGTTGTCTTCATACTGTGTCTCCTTCTCTTCACTGAGTGCAGAGGATCCCATAAATACTGGCTTCCTCTATTCTGCCCTGTGGTCTTTATAGATTAACTCTTATTTTTCACTTTCATTTTTCTTATTTTTTTAAAGTGCCAGTGCAGTGATGTATTTGAGCTGGTGGCACCAATGTCTCTTCAGTGTCTGTACAATATTCACCTGAATAAAACCTTGCAGACAGCAGCATTAACAACTTGGTGTATTGTATCAGAAAGGCTTTTTGTCCTCCATTCCAAATGATGTTATATCACAGAATTGACAAAGTTTTATTCATTTTTAGTTTAAAGGGAGTCTATTTCCCTTAGATGCTTGTTTTTAGAGGTAATAAAGTAGCCATGACTATGGGTACTGCTGTGTGAGGGCAAACCAGGGAAAAATCCCATTTTCTCTGGTGCGTCTGTGGCTACCATTTAAAATAGGTCTGTATTTTCAAACATGAGTATATAGTTTTATTTATGTGTTTTAAAGTAAAATTTAAAAGATTTATTTTATAAATTGTTTGAAGCCCAGGGAGACTTTTTTTTTTCCTAAAGATTTGTTGTACCCTGTTGCATGGAGGCCAGCTGGTTTGGTGGCTTGAGTGACCTCACATTCCTTAAATGTCCTCATAAATCAAGCCAAGGCTATGCATTAAGAGCTCAGTTCTGCCATTAATTCAAGGGAGGGAAAGCTTGATACGTTGTGGGAGAAGTACAGAGATGGACACTTTGGGCCAAATTTTTCAATCATTTCAATCATTTGGCAAACCAGTATTGTACTGAGTCTCTCAGAAGACTTGGAAGTCAACTGGACCTGTATTGTCTATGGAAAATAGAAAAAAAAAATTAAAAAAAAATAAATAAAATAAATAGGAAAAAAACATGCCTTGCAGAACCATTAACTGTTTTATGTAGTGCAAATAATCTGATTAGACAGTGAGATGATTAGTTAATAATTAATTGAAGGTTTTTTTTCTTGTGAATGTCTCTAATAAAGGAAGTTTGGCAACCTGTTCAATGAGATTGCCACAAATGGACCATTTTGGTGTGATTTAGTGAAAAGCAGGTAATGCAGCAGGTTTGCATTAATAGGTTAGCATGTCGTTGTATTTTTGGAAAGTACTGATGTTTCTGGGTCACACAAGGATTTTGGTCTGGAAATATTTTGTTCTGAATTCTCAAGAAATGGTGAGAAAAACTGGTTTGATTTTAGAAGCAAGAAAGACAATAATGATTAGAAACATGAAAGTAAAATACTTTTTACAATTCCTCTTCTTTTTAAGGCTTCTTAGGTCCCTATGAGATTAAAAGTGGTTAATTTAATACCTACTTTAAACATGATAGTTTATTCTTATTTACAAAAGTAACTGAATCCAAAAAATCTAAACAAACTAAAAAATAGTATTTAAATAAAAATAAAGGTGCAGTATTGCTGACTGCATATCACTGAGTTTGCTGGGTGAACCCTGTTAACACAGAGCCACCCACCAGAAGCACCTCCAAGATTTTACTGCTCATTGTATCTACCTTTAAGGTACAACATATTAAAACAACATTTGTGTAGGGCATTAGAATATTTTTGAGGTATTAGGACACTTTTTAACCATAAACTTATTATACAAATGCCAATCCACAGGGACTGACTACAAGGTAATGACAGCAAAGTATCTCTGAAATCTGGTTGTAATCACATCAATTCTGATTTACCTTTAGCTGAAACAGTATATTTGAGAACCTTAGCTGAATATCAGTAGCAGGAGTACACAAGAATATAGGTAAATTAAATCATATTATTCTGCAAATGGATACAAATTAATACCTCTCAAAGCTGAAATACTTCTACTTTACAGTTATTGAAGCATTTTTAATGGCAAGGCCAAATGAAGTGTTAAAGTCTGAGAATATTTCGGTGGGATTTGACTGACAAAATTGAAGCACTTGCAGTTCAAAATAAAACAATATGTTTTAAACCCTCTGATTAAAGAGATGAAGTATATGGAAATGCTGTTCACAAACAGGGGTTATTCCAAAAGACTAACTTAAGGCTGGCTTTCATCTGTTCCTCTCTCAGTGGGGAAGGATGTGGGTGGAAGGTGGTTCAGAGACAGTGTTTAGCTTAGGTGCTCTGAATTATTCTGTGAATAAGCTTTTATCTCTTCAGCAGTTATGAATAACCAAAGAAGATTAGCTTCCTGGTGCTTGAAGTAACCTTTTTGAATATACTCCTCATTATTGTCGATTCCTGACTGATTTCTCCACAAGAATAGAAGTCGACACCTCTTGCAATTAAAAGCACAGTAACAAAAAAATGGAAGTCTTGCTACTTAAATTGTTGCTTGGCTTGTATTAAGGAGTTGTCCTTTTTCTGTACTTACTAAATACTCTCTACCCTTTCATTAAATATCTTTTATGCAGTCACTATCCAAGTAATTGTTTCATTTACAAAATAGAACATAGCTAACAATACTCTTAATAGTTATATTTGTTATCTGTTCCTTCAACAGATGGGAAAAGCCCTGCAACAGAGTTTGTAGCCATAGGTAAAATGTCCTTTCAGAAAGAAAGTTGGAAGATAAAATATACCAGCAAAAGAAGAAAAATTAATAACACTAATACTTAAATGCATTATTGTTTAGAAACTTAATTTTCCAGTACAGACAAAGCCAAATAATTCTTCAACACAGTATCTGACTGCATCCCAAAAGTTTACTGTCTTAAACCACTTCACAGTGCAGTGGGGAAACTAGTTTATAAATACAGGTTTCTTTCTGCCTTTGCACATCAATTATTTGCACTTCACCTTGTGCCATGGCAGCTGCTTGTGAGTCCTTGAAAACTGCAGCCAGGAGCAATTTTCAGAGAGTGGCTTTACCACCAAAACCCTACATGGTGTAAAACCTTAATGTATCTCGGAGACTAACGAAGAAAACAACCAGGAGATAGAGGGAATGCATAAAGAAAAATTACAGTAGTCAGCATGGGTTACCAGTATTTTTGTTTTAGCATTTGGGTTGTGACCACTCCTGTGGTTTCGAAGAAAATCTCCCTGGTCTTTTTTACTTAGCATATGTCAGCTTGGTTTGAAGAATGGTTTTTGTTTGTGTTGAACTAGATTCCTCTGGAGGAAAACAAAGCAGAACTTCCTGTGCTGAAACACAGCACAGATACTCTGAGCACTGAGAGAAATACAAGGATCTAAACCAGAGGCTGGTCCCTCGAAGCAAAACTGAGCTACACACAAGATTCAGTACAGCACACAAAGCTGAATCTGGTCAAGAGTCAACCTGAGCCCAGAGAGAATAGATGGAGGTGCCCTGGTAAAAGCTGCAATGGTCTTGTGCTCTGCCCCTGTTGCACTGAATTCTTCTGTAATGTATAATTACATTATAGAATAGATTTAATGATATATCTATTATATAGATATAATAGGCTGGTCTCTTCATACACCAGCTGCCCAACAGTCAAGGCAGCCTTTGTAGACACCAAGGCAAGTAAGGAGCCTTGACAGAAGATTTGCAGGAGGACAGTGAGGGAGCCTTAGTAAATATAATGTAGTTAATTCATTTTGATAGCGTGCTTAAGAGGAAAATGCTATCACGCCATTATTTAGGGTAGGAACTGGTCTAAGAGGTGGTACAACTCCACCAGTTCATACAGGGAGCCTGGAATTAGGGCTAGAAGTTCTGAGTGTCTGTCTCTCCATTTACTCTTCCTTTTCTAGCTACTTTTGCTAAATGCTGGGCATAGACATCGTCTGTTTATTTGCAACTGAGTTCTTAAATGGAATTTAAAGTAACTGTAAATAGATTTAGCCATGACCATGTAAGACATCACTTCTCTTACTTCTTTTAACTGCTTACTTCAGGTTTTGTTTCTGCCTCTGCCCCAATTTTTCACACCTTGTTTAGACTTGTGTTTGCTGTAACTGTTTCAAGTTTCCTACCTCCTTAAGACCACAAAGTACTTGAAGAAAGGATTTCCATGTATTATATTTTGTTCTGAAAGCCTTATCTCATACAGACATATTTGCCATTTTCTTTTTTTTCCCATATATATAAAAAGTATGTTTCAAACCCATTATATATGCAGCATTCAGCTTCCATAGCCTGGGTTAAGATCTCTTTCAGAAACTGCAGACAATAAAGCATTTTCCATAAGAAAAGTTAACAATGTGATAAATACTGATGCAGTATTTCCCCACACTTAATTGTTTTTTTCATTGTTTATGATAATTTTGTCAACTTTCCATATCATTCCTTGCAGTGCTTTGTGCTAGATTTTCTTTGAAAATTCCTTTCCTCTGAACTTACCATGAACTTGTTTCTAAAACATGGCCATGAAATGCCACCAACAAAACAAAATCTGCTATTCACTAATAAAAACCACCCTGTCTCCCTCTCATCCCTCACAAAAGGAACTACAGAGAAAAAGTAAAAGACAAGACAGAATTTATACAGAAAAATAATTTTAAATTGCAAGTATGAAGCAGAACATGAAGGCTGAGTAGAAAAGTGAGAGAATGGGTTGTGAGGCTGTGGTTTAAACCATGTGCAGAGTTTGTGCTTCTTTCCATTTGCTCTCACTGTACTGATGGCTATTTAGCTGGGAATGTCAAAAGTGTTGGGATTAGACTTGGTGTGATTGAGGGGGAGGCAGAGGATTGTGTTTCTTGAGATGCTCTGTGGGAGGGGAGGGATTATGCATGTGCCTTATGTAATGAGGAAGAGTCTGGAGAACTTGCCTGTCTATGAGGAGGAGGTGGGAGGATTAGCTTTTGATGTAAAGTCAAGAGAACAGCCCCAGTCCTGATCCATAGAAGGAAATCAGAAATGCTTTACTTTCCTGTACATCCTGTTTTGTGCATGAGAGGTAGGAGTTTTTGTTTGGATTTGTTTTTCAAAGTGGAAAACAGCTGGATTAGGAGGAGGCAGAAGACGGAGAGGGGCACTGAAGGAATGAGCAGTGGGGATTCAGGAAGGTCATAGGGGTGACCCCCTTTCCCAGGGGGTGATCCCAGGCTGCTGTCCATGCCTTCACCTTGTTGGAACAAGGCATGGTGACACGCCTTGGCCAAACAGCCTTTACCCCATAAGGGCCCAGAGGCAGTTCAGGTGTCCCTGCACAGTGAAAATGTCTCCTTCAGCATCCTTCAGGAAGTCTGTGAGGTTTTGTCCATCCTCCTTAAACCTCCTGCTGGCTGGGGAGTCCCTTGAGCCAGCCTCAAATTCCCTGAGTGGTGGCAGTGAATGTTCCTCCCTCTGTTGATGGTCACTTTCTTTTCTTGTCCTGGGAGATCTGGTCTCCAGGAAACATAAAAAGAGTAATGGGATTCATCATGGGGAAATTTGGTAGGTTTTTTTGTTTCTAACTCTGCCCCTGCTTCACCAACCAACTCTAAGTCTGTTGTTTGGCATTCCAAGTGAGGGCTGGAGCACATCCATCCCAGCAGACGAGTTAGGAATTAAGACTCCACCATCAATGAGGATTCTGGCTTTGAAAACTTCATGCAGGAGCTACTTTTTCAGTGATTGAGTGATCACAGTTGAAAAGATTTTCAGAGGCAGTTTCAGCAGGCTGAGAACATCCAGACAGAATCATCCACGCAGCTCAGCTGGCACATGGTAACCCAGTTCCTCTGTGGAGTGTGTCACCATCACGTCTGCAAGTGTTTCACAGGTGCATTTATCTGAACACATTAACATTCATTCTCTGTAATGTTGTGTTTGTGCTTTGTGCTGCTGGGTGAAGAAGGTAAAGGCAGTCCAAAGGAATACCCCCAGGAGCTAAGTTACAGTAAATCAGAGCATGGATGCTTTTATATTCTCTTTATTTTTACCAAATGCCACTTAGACTATAATAGTACTTAGTAATGTAATTCAGCACCTCCATGGTGCTTTTTATTCACCAAAAATGCTTTATCAAAGAGGTAAGTTACTATTATTCCTCTTTTGTGGGTGGAGAAATTACAACAGAAGTGGTTAAGATCACCCACCCAAATAAGGATCAAATTGGAATAATACATGTCTCTGGTTTTCCTCTGGATCTATTATACTGTCCATTGAATCCTGACAGGGTTTTCATAAGCATGACATTTTGAAGAGTTCTGAGGAAGGGACTAAGTCCAGGATTTACTGGTTGGTTGGGGGATCACAGCTGAGTATAAAGATCCCCTGAAGTCAAGGCAAATTTGCAGATTCATGGAGCATATGCAATGTGTGATTGAACACTTCTTCCCTTTCTCATGCTTTTGGAATGAATAGGAGAAAAGGGAGTTTGGGTTTGGCTTAGGTTGGGCTCACTCCCTCTGCATCACTTTGTCTAGATTATTCAGAGAAGCTCCACAAGCCTCTGTATTGGTGCTTGTGGAAGCCAAAGGCCAAAGAAAGTGTTTGTAGTAAAAGAAAGTGTTTTCAGTGCTTTCATGTCCCTGGTTTTTTGTGTTTGAACCCAGGTTTGGAATTATTTTTATTATCTGCATAACCTCAGCAATACTTAGGTGACTTAGGTTGAGGAGTTGTGGAATATTATACTTTTTTAGAGTCTGGGAGAATTTACCCCATCAATTTTGGGAAGCAGGGGTACTTCCTTTAAAGAAGTGAAATTATTTATGGAGAACTATCAAAAAAAAAATAGGATTTATTGCATCATTTTAGTAGCTCAGTGAAGTCATAAGTAGTTGGGTGCAGGGTGAGGTCATTGATGGAACAGAGAGATGACAAAGCCAACCACACACCTTTTAATTCCTGTGGATTTACAGTAGCTTCTGTTTTCCTGTGGTTGGCTGGTTGGTTGGTTGGGTTTTTTTCATCAAGATAATTTTTCTTCACCCACTATTAAAAAAAAGAATATTAAAAAAATTACAAAAGGTTTCAATATACAGTAGTTAATTACTATATTACAGCTCTAATTAGATTCTTGGGGACTCTGCACAGTATGATGTCCATGCCAAGAGGGACATAACCCGTTCTTAAGTGAATACATGTTCTTGTCAAGTTAACTTATCTGTATTTTACTCACATGAAATATTCCTCATCCCTTGCTTCCTGACACACGTGACTGATAAATGTTTTAAAGGCACATTTAACATTGATATTTTTTTTATATGGAATGACAATGGCTTCAATAATTCCCAGATTTTATTTCATAGAAAGTGACACATTGTGTGATACCGAACTCCCCAGATCATAACCTAAGCCACATACTAGTGAGAATATATATATATATTGCATCAAAACTTGTTCTTTGTGTGATTCAAACCTAAATCTTTCAGCCACATGTGAGTAGTTAAAGAGTGTTAATATTACAACACGTTGTACAAATACCGTGGATATTCAGAACAGTCAGAGCTCAGCTTTCTCTATCAGCCCTTCAGTTTGCTTTGAGACATTTAATGATGAGGGATTTTGGCTTACTTTTTTGTAATCAAGTCATCTGAGGAGGGAGATACAGAAAGATTTTTATCAAGTAATTTAAAGATGTAAATGAAGTGTCATGTTGGATTTTATTAATTCTTCTACATTTTTTTTATCACATATCTGTCAGGGTTGTAGGTAAATTCTCTTTTGTTCAGATTTTTAGATAAACAGTAAAGTCCTTGTACATGTGGACAAGTCTGTCTCAAACAGCTTTACTCTTGAGAGAACTTCAGTAGTCACAAAGCAGTAATGTTGTTTTCACATGGAAATAGATGGGAACACTCTGCTTGACCTTAGGGTTCCATTAGATCAGATGTCTCCAGAAATTACATGTGTGTGTGTGGCTTAATGACAGGGAAATTCAGCTGAACGTGCTTTGTGCTGGTATCATTATTCCTTTGATATTAAGCTTTTACATCATACCATGTCAACACTTTGACTTTGGCCCTGGTTTGGCAGAGTATTTAAACACCTGGCTAACTTTGAGGGCTTCAACAAGCATCCACTCAAATGTTTAAAACCTGGAACTTGCTGAAGAGGGGCCTGTTTATGTCACAGCTAAACACTAATGCAATATTTAACAAGCATGTTATGTTGGCAGTGAGCAGATGGACTCATGTATGGTAGCTACATCTATATCATCATATTCATCTTCATCTGGACACAGAGCAGAGCAGCTAAATACTGATGGTGGCTGTGATAAGCAGGAAGAAGCAGTTCATACAGTTAGAGCAGTGTATCCCAGGCTTGGTTAAAAGCGTAGTCATGTGCTTTGATGCTTCAGTTTGACTTTTTACATGAATTTCAAGTAAGCCTTGGACTTAAATAGCTGTTCAAAGCTCCCAGAAATTCCTTTTTCAGTTTGAGGGTGCTTACCAAAGCATCAATAAAAAAATGTGTAAATGTTTTGAGGGTTTATAAATACATTTTTACTTAGTCTGCCTGTCTTCTCCCATACTGTTAGCTGGCTGCATTTTTCTTTATTTCATATACTCCTAAGTGGGTCGGTTTGAGGGACAATTTCTGTCTCTGAAGTTGATATTGATGAGGATGTCAATGTATAAAATGTATTGCTTCCAAGCTGATGACATGAGTCTAAGTAGCCTTTCCTTACTATTGCAAGTAAAGAAGTGGCAATTCTGTCATGAGCAAGTGAAGCAGAGTTTGGCCTTTTCTGTGCATGCAGTGATAATGCAGTGAAATATCCTTGAAGGTGGGGAAAAGCTATCACAGACATCTCTCAGGAGCCTGTGAGAATACAGCTCAGGACATGGGACTTGAGTCAATAGCTTCACATGGAAAAATGTTTTAAAGAATTGAATGTGGGGGAGAATTTTTAAAAAATTAATGTCTCTCTCTTTTGCTGGTCAGCTTCACCTTTTGGTTTTCACTGAACATAAGCCTAAGTAATTTCTGTTTCTGTTGGGTTAAGCTGAAAAATAGTTAAATCAAGGGGGTTATACTGATTTAAATGCTGCTGTGTTTATTTGTGAAAGTTGAAAGTATTGGCTTGTTGTACTTTCCAATAACCTCTAAAAATCCCCTCTGTTCTTGTCTTTTTCTGAATCAGAATGAAAAGAGAGCTTTCAGGAATCTTCATTTAAAAAAACCCCAAAAGGTCATCCTCCCAGAAGTCAAATCTAACCTTGAGAGAAAGTCACTGCTTTGGAGCAGTTCATAGCCCAGGGGTTAACATTCTCCCTGGGAGATGTGGAATTGTGGACTCTCATCTGAAGCAGGGGTTTGAACTCACAGCTTGGGTGAACATTCATCCTGGCCTGTGGTGTGGTTTGGGTTTTGGGGGTCTTTCTGGTTTTGTTTTTGGGTTTGGTTTTCTTTTGTTTTGTTTTGTTTTTGGTTTTTGTTAGTTTTGTTTTGTTTTTTGTTTTTGGTTTTTTTTTCAACTCAGTTATTCTGGGCTTGAGAATTTTTCTATTGAAACTAGCAATGTTCCATTAATTTTCCTTTTTCAATTAAAATGTGTTTAATTGAAAGGTTCAGAGTAAGAAGTATTGCTACCCAAATTTTGTTTACTGTGCCCAGCACACCACTGAGATGGGAGATAGAAGAGCTGCAGTGACAGAATGAGTAAACTGTTTTAGCCTGTGAGCAACAGACTCTTACCACCCCTTGGGAATCCCTTGAGCTTCAGAAGAAGGGGAAGGGAGCTGCACTAGCAAACTGCCTTTTGGGGCTGTCATCTGCAAATTGAATTCTTGCTGTAGGGATGAATCAGCACTAGAAACATATGTAACTGGAAACCTTTGATTTTATTATTTCTTACTGTACTACCATTGGTCTTTTTGCACTGATTTTATGCAGAAGAAAGTACTTGCAATTCAAATGATGTGGAACTTTACTGTAAATTTGGTATTGTTTCCTTGTCAAGAATAGTTTTTTCCTTCCTTACCATGGAAGTTATTTGCTCTGGTGGAATGAAATGCCACTTTCAGAGCTGGAGATCTGCATTCTGTTGTACCAGAGCACAAAAGAGATCAATTCTCTTTGCTCAGAGCATTCTGCATTGAAGAGCTGTCCCACAGAGCCAGGGTGAGGTGACTCAGGTTTCAGTTTGACTTTTTCAGGAGCAATCTGTTGCTTTGCTTCTTCCCTGTGTCAAGGCACACTGAAAGAGGGGAATGATTTTCAGTGACTTCTGTATCAAATGCTGCATCCTCAGGTGCTGTCCATAAGAGCTCATGGAAATCCTGACTCACAGCTGTCTGTTGGGAAAAGGCTGTGGGTACCAAAGGTGTTTCTGTACTGTTTGCTTGTGCAGAATCTCATGTGCTGAGGCCCTGGTTTTGGTTGAGGACTCTGAAGAAGTAATAAAATACAAGTGATGTCCAGAAATAGCGATTTACCCTCCTGTTATAATACCTGTGAAATTGCTGGACCAAACTGGGAGCTTTGGCATAGCTGCCTTAAGTTAAGACAGAAATAAATCAGAAGCTTTTCCTTCCCTCATTCATTTATCCTTTCCTTCTTGCTTTCCTCTTTCCCTTTGAATATTTTTAATGAAATAAATCATTGCCACACTCAACCATTTTTAGTGTTGGTTTTCAAACCCGTTGTTCCTTGTTTCAAGAGGAGCATTTCACATGAGGTCCCTATTTAAAGTGAATATATATGATAAGACAAATTGTTTCAACACTTGCTTGCAAGGCCAATAAAAAGAAATGCTGTAGTGCAAATTACCCTTGCAAATGCTCTCTAAAAAGCTAATAACATTTTTTCCCCCCAAAGGATAGTTCCCAGCCATAAGGAGAGTTTCTCTTTCATGTTCATTTGCCACACAGATTTATAAAATGATCCCAAATCCTTGCATAGGCTGTGAGGGATTGCGGCTTTGAACTGCTGAATTGGAAAAGCTATTAATGGAAGAGGAAAAGTTTTCAATTTCAGTCAGATTGGGTCAGGATGGTATAAACTCAGCCCTGCAAGTTTTGGTGTAAGATGGAAGGCTGTTTAGTCTTTGTTGATAATTTTCATAGTGAGATTCACAAGGTTTTCTGTTTAAAGGCATGAAATGAGATAAGAATGTAAGAAAAAATCATTAGCATATTCACTGCTTTATTTTATTTTCAAGTAAAGACAGTCATTTTAATTTGCTTTCTGTGGAATATGGGATAATTGGAAACTTTTCATAACCAGAACCATTAGGGAAGTGGTCAAAGTCTTCAGAGCAGGAGTCCAACTGTTGTGCCCTGGAGCTTGATCTCGGTGCAGGGCTGTGGGCAGTGCCAGGCGTGGTCATTTCCCTGCCGGCGCTGGCAGGTGATGTTTTCTCCTTCTGAGAGCTCCAGGGCAGCATCAAGAGACAGACCCGTGGTTCTCAGTTGTGTGGAGCCCCACAGGGACTGGAGGAGGGAGGTGGGCTGCCTCACCTCCAAGATCAGCAAAGCTGCCTTCCCAACTCTGAGAAACCCTGGAATTCTTCCACGCAGGGATGGCTTCCAGCAACGCACGCTTCCCCTCTTTAATCGGACCTGCAGTGTCTCGGTGATTGTGAGGGACTTGGAGAACTGGAACTTAGCCAAATTACTTCTCCTTGATGCCATTTTGACAGAAGGCTTTCACAAAAATTAAACAGTAAATAACTCTGTGAAATTGCATCTCGTATGTACTGCTTTTAGTGCTGGTGGGATAAGCGATGGAGTGAGCGCCAAGCGAGCTGAATTTGTGTATTTTTACGAAGAATGTCTCCCACCAACTTTTCCTGGAGGGCTGCTCTGGGTATATTGGGAGGGTGCCTGTCTATAAAGGAGTGGCTGTTTACAATCCTTTTCTTCCCAGCCCCTGGAAGTGACTGTGGAAGGCACTGGACTTGGAGCAGTGGCTGGATTTGTAGAGGCTCCTGACAGACACCCAGTGCTACCAACCCTCAGCAGGTGCCAGCCTGGCTGGGATTTGAAGAAGCAGTGTGGAAGATTTGCCTGTGGAAGGCTCCCCAGCCTTACCTTGAGCCAGATGGGGCTGGCGGGGTGGTGGCTGCTATTTCTCCTCTTCTAACTGCTCGTGACATGTTTTTGAAGCAGAACATGTGTGGGGCTGTGTCCTTCTGATGGAGCCAGCCCTATCTCCTTCCCCCATTTCCTTTCTGCTGTTAATCTGGTAACTGAGCACTTATCCCATTTATTATCTCTGTAATTGGGACTGAGGATGCCTGTGGCAGGTGAGCCCCGTGCCTCTGATTCCTCCTCGCACAGCCCCAGACCCACAACCCTTCCCCCTCTCCCCGCAGCATCAATCCCTGAACACAAATAACTCTCAGAAGCCTGGTGCTGCTGTATATTTGATTTTTGTTTGCAAGCTTGTCTTATGACCAGCTCTCAGCGTGGGAAGAAGCAGGGAGTGGGGAGATGGAGAGAGAGAGAGTTGTTGCAACATATTTTAACATATGTGCTTTAGGCCTCTTGGTGGACTCCCTCTTGGGAAAAGGGGAGGGATCGTGCCCCTAAGCAGTTGGTTGGCTTTGCTTGTTTCTATAGCAGCCTGAAGGAGGAAAATCATGTTTTAACAATAATATATTCAACCAAAAAACCCTAACAATTACAGAAGAGTCTTTTTTATTATTATTAAAGAAATTGCATTAAAGATGAATGAGCATATATTGGAATAATTATGTTTTAAGGTGTGTAACATTAAAAGGTACTGAATGGAATATCGACTGTTTTGTAGGAACGGTAATAATGAGATTTCTGTCACTTAATCTTACAATAATTGGGTTATTACTATGCAAATTAAGGTATTACTTAAAAAAAAAGAGGAGGTAAGACAGATCCTTGAGGCAGCCATTTATCTGTCCTTAAAGCTATGCTGTCGATTCTCTTTAGGCTGAAGATCCTTTTTTAAACAATTTGGAGATGCTAATTTCATTATTTTTTTTACCTGTGTTTCCTTCTAGGATGTTTTTTATTCTCCCCAGGTAGCAGATCAGGACTGGCGGTTTTTAAACATTTTCTAGTCTCTTATGGATTCCTTTAGGAATAATTAGATCAAATAACTATTATTATTACCTTTCTGTTCCCTCTTTCTTTTAAATAAAATAATGATTTGTGTATTTTGCCTGAGAATTTTACAGCAGGATCACAGAGAACACACATATATTATTTTATTTCTTCTTTCCCTTTAGCAAAGAATTATTGAGCAGCCCATTACAGATTTCCTGATTATTCAAGTTTACTTACTGGCCAGTTACTGGTGTTGAAGAGGAATTGAGGAGAGCTCAGCATTTGTACTTTTTGTTTGAGGCCTTGGTCGCTTTTATGGGATCCACCAGAAGCCTGCTGGCATTTTGCTCTGTCCTTGATTTTTAGAGGTAATATTTAAGACTGGGCTGCCAATGGGAATTTCCTCATTTGAGGGTGAGTTCTTTGCAACACATGCATTTGTAGAAATTTTGTTTGTGGGACAAAAGGTGCTCCTGCTTTGGTCTTTTTCTTCTGGTGATTACAGGGTGACTCTCACTTTCTTATTGGTTCATTGCTCTTCCACTCTGTATTGAAGACTGGTTCTGATTACACTTGGTTTTAACCAAGCAACCAAGATCCTTTCAGATCTTTTTTGCCCCTTTTATTTGTTTTTAAATGTACAACTCCCAAGACAAGTGGAGAACTACAGAGAACCAGAGTGGGCACAGAATTATCTCTTGAAGTCTTATCCCATCACAGGCAGCAGCTTTCTCTGTGTCTCTGCAAGCAGCTTAATCTGTACTCATTTTCTTTAGGGATATAAGCATATCCAATTCACCAACCCTAGATATAGTTAAAGGAAAGGATATTCTCTCACTGTTTACCTGCTTATATAATGAGGTGAAAAACAGCACATAAGAACACATTTATTGGTTAAAACCCATCAATTCATCAGGGCTTTTAAGGTGATTTGTTTCATGAATTAATAACAAGTTTATTAATGATGCTGAGTAATTTTGCAAAATTCACTTTGATAATGCCCTGGATTTTTCAACACTCTGAATTATTTTCATTCAGCAGTTGTGAGGTGCTGCCTGAGCCAGGGGAGGGCATTTATGTTATATATAAGTTATTCCCAATCCATTCCTCATGCCCCCATTGCTCCCTGGCAGCTGATGGTGTGTTAAGGAGAAAGCTTGGTGAAAGCAGCGAACTTCCACAATGTCCTTGAGCACAAAAACAATGAACTACACATTACCAGTGATGTGGGGTCACACTTTGTTTCGTGGTACCTACTTTCCATCCAAGAGGAAGCTGATAACCTTGCAGGGATTCACAACGAGGTGAAGTCCTTTTATTGACTCCTGACAGTTTCCCCTATGCTTAGTGTATTAATTCTTGCTTGATTAACAGCTCTGGAACAAACTGAGCTGTTGACCTTGTGGACCCCAGGTTGTTTGATTTAATAATCAGGAAGAGTCTGTCTCTTCAGGTGGGTGTGCCTGAAAAAATGAGTTGTAATCTTCATTTGGATCTGAACCACAATGGCACAGAGTTAAAGAAAAATCACCATAATAGAAATAAGATGTCCAGGAAAAAAGATCAGTGTAATTTCTTCCTAGAAGGGCTGTGTAAAACACCACTGGTGACCCCTAAGCCTTTGCAGCCCTCTTGTTTCCGTGGTGGAGGGGGAATGGCTGAACTAGCTGCAGTGAAATAAAATAATAATAAGCCATTTTCCAGAACTCACATTTAAAAAAAAAAAGAGAAAAAAAAAAAAAAGAAGAATGTTTGAAGCTCAAAAAGATGATTGTGTTTAAGATTTCAGTTTAACACATATGCATCCTGCCCTGGTGATTGCTTGTGGTTGCCAGGAAGTTCTCCAAGAAATCTGCAAAATGTCTAGTCTGTGTAACAGACGGGAGAGCTGGAAAAATTGTGTGCAAGTCCAGAGTTTTAGATTTCTTTCTCTCTTTTTGGACCGCTTAGATAGGATGTGTGAAGCTTAAATTCTCTCTCTACACCCATTTGAACAAAACCTCTGAGCCTTTATTGAGTCTGTTCTTCCCTCCCAGTTCCAGGTTGAGAACAGGGTGAACTCCTTAGCAAGCTGTGCATGGTAGAATTGATGAGGGAACAACACAAGCATTCCTCAGGTGGGAACTGAAATTTGAGCAGCTACTTCCCCTGTTTTGGGTAGTACTGCTGCTATATCCCACAGTGTGGAAAACCTGGGGGGTTTCTAGGTAAGCAAGAGCATCTCTTGTCTCTGCCATGGCCTGCGTGATACATCCATGGAGCATCAGCACACCTGATAGAACGATGGGGGTCCCACAGTGGCATTAATTAATTGATGAAATGTGAACTGCTACACCAAGGTTGCATTTCCCCTTGACTGAGTGACAAGGACCATGATTTTCCATGCTGGGGGCAGATCAGAGCAATAGGAGAAATGAAACCCACCCATTGTGATTTCCAGGTTCCTCAAGCTTCACGTGCCTCACCAGCTGGCTGTACCTTCACCTATTTTAACTCCACCTCTTCCAAGGGTCCTTTGCCAAAACACCCCTGTCTGGCTCAGTGTGGCTGCCTCACAAGTCTGGGGGAAATCAGAGCAGCAAGGGCTGCAGTTATAATTACTGATTTAGCTAAAGGCCAACAACTGAGCTGAAGGGAGCACTTCAAATTTGGCTCTGGCACAGGTGGGCTCTTCCATGGGTGTGCACTGAGGGCTTGGAGGGGAGCGTGGATGGCAGCAGGACCTGTGTAGGTACTTAAATTCATTGCTGTTTCTCTGGGTTTATTTTCCTGTTGGTGTCTTAAAGCTGTTACAGAGTCTTTGATAGCCACTGATAGGTAGGAGGTGTAAATGTGGTCATGGTCCCTAATGAGCTGAACTTGTTGGTACATTGTTTTACCAGCCAGATGGAAGTAGTGGTGGTTCATTGTTTTTATCTGTTAAAACCCATAATGATGAGTTTTTTAAAAAATCATTTACTGAATAATTTACATACTGAGCCTAGATGCACTCTGATCTTTTCTAATGCTTTTGACTTTAACTGTAGATACCCATCAGATATTTTATAGTCTTTTTCTTTTTAAAGGCAAATATAAAACCAGTAAAAGTTCTGTCCCATCAGCATGTCTGAAGTCACTGCTGTTGAGTCTTCAGTAGCAGACAGAGAAAAAGATTTTAAGGGTTGCAGGTTGAAGCAAAAATGACTGAAATGTGTGTTTAGATAGAACAAGATTGGATGGAAGTGAGATGCGGGAGTCATCAGCACAGAGGTGGTGAATTGGAGCCATCATTCCTCAATGATGTGAAAATACAGAACTATAATGCATATAATTGCTCAGATACTAGAGGGACATTAAAAATACACAGTGTTTTATGTAACATAGCAATTTATAAAAATGCAGTAGCAGTTAGTGTGAGGGTAGTGGGAAACCCTATAATTATTTGGGATATGCTGTTAATAGATCCAATAGCAAGCTCAGATGCTAAGCTCTAAATAGTTAATTTTTGTTTGACTTTTTGCTGGTTTTACTGGCTTTTGTCTTTCCCTTTATATTTCTTGTATGAAGCTCTGCCATCTCTTTCCATTCTCACTTGCTGGTAGGTGATTTCACCCTCCTGTGTGATGGCAGGCAGATGGCTCTCTCTGCAAATAATATTTAATGTTGTTCTGTCATTTGGCCACTGAGCAGCATTGTAGCAGTAGGGTAGTTGAATTCTATGTGTGATAAGCAGTAACGTGCTTTGCCTTTCCTGGGATAAGGTTTGTGATTCCAGGCTTGCTCATGAATGTGCTTTTTCCCAGGAGACTGCAAAACACTTGCTGAGGCATCAGGTCAGCTGTTAAAAGCTAATTCTCAAATGGGTTCAGCTCTCAGTCCATGTGTGGATAACCTGTAAGTGGGAGTAATTGAGACATTTAACCAGACAAAAATCCATATTGCAAACCAAATGAAGAGGTTATTACAGATTTGTGATGCATTGTTTTCACTTATAGTCAGGGATGATGTTACTGGGTATATCTCAAAAGAAAGATGGATGTGAGGTATAAATGTTTGTAAGTTTAAACCTGAATAAATAAAATGCTGTTATTTTAATCTTAACTCTTGACAGAAAGTGGATGATATGGAGCCATGTCCTCCCAGCTAAAAATCTGGAAACCTTCATGAATGCAAGTAATTTCTCTTAACCTTGAATTCTCTCAGTGAAGTATGAGGAATGACTTCTCAGAGATAACAATAGTGAAGAGTGGAATTAGCACCATATGTGTGGTGAATTTGAAGCCCCAGGCATATTTGCTGATTGGGGCTTTTGCCCTTTTCCCCTTTTCATGAAATTGTCTTTTCAGTGTTCATGCAAACCTTATTTCAGTTTCATGTCTCATGGTTTCATGTCCCTTTAGCTTCCCATAGAGTTCAGGCTTTGAATAAAACACAAACCCTAGAATGAAACTCAGCTGAAACCACCACCACATTTGCATCGTTTCCACCAAAACCCATAAATTGACCAGGCTTACTCTGTCACAGGCCTGGTTATACCAAAAAGTTTCTGAAGCTTTACTAAATGTTCTGTAAACCTGGATTCCATGGCCTTCCCTATATCCTGATATACAGCTTTGGGGGTGAAAGTACAGTCACAAAATTCTGGAACTGCTCTTTAGTATCTTGGATGACTTCTGGGGGCTAAGGTTTTTTTTATTGACCTAGAAAATTGATGAAGCTGCCCTGAACAATCTCTCTGAAGTGCCTCCTTCTTTCTTGCGTGGTTTGGTAGAAATATAATTAGCAGAAAATACCCCTGATCATGTTCCTGTGACAGGAAGGATGCTAAGTGCAGGTTCTTCTCAAGTGCCCCTATAAATCATCTCAGATTTGAGCATAGCTATGTGAGATCTTTGTGGGGCTTTTTCTTCTTTTTTTACCTTGTGGGGAACCTCTTGAAAGGGTTAATAGCATTAACAGTAACATAATCTCCTGGGAGTTCATTTTACATTAAAAATACTACAGTCTTTTAGGAGTTAATGTTTATAATTTGATGAGCAGTATTTGACTTTTGACATCTTCTTCCTTACCCCATTTTCCACCAAAAAAGTCAGTTGTAACCAGACTGCTGGTTTTTTTGGATAACCATTCCATGAGAAATGCTGAACGAAGATGCACTCTCTTTGTGTGTATAACCACTTACTGCCTTATTCCTCACAAACTATGTAAAACTCCCTGTATCCACACAGAGCCAGACCTTTACCTTGGACCAGCTTCCAGTTTTCCCCTGTTGAAGGCCCAGGAGTCACATTTTGGTCTCCAATTTAATTTTGGTTAGGCTTGTGACACCAGCTGTCAAGGCCTCTGACTCTGAATTGGGAGGCACTGGCTCGGGCAGTTTCTGCTTTTGCAAATTGCCATTTGGGTAATTACATGGTCTTGACTTTTGGTATCTTCTTAGACTTCATATCTGGGAGCAAATCCACTTTGTTTTTGTGAAGTGGTGCCACTGCTGATGGTTACAGTCTCTTTCAGAGCAGGGTTGGGAAAGTGCTGCCTGTCCCTGACCTGTGAGTGATTGCTGGGTGCTTGGCATTGCAGGGGAATGTGTATGTTCACGTATTTCTGTTAACATCTGGTTGTTGAACCTGGCCATACAACAGCCCTAATGAAGCTAGTAACACCAGGGATAGGGGTTTTTGTGAATTTGGATGTTGAAATTACCCTTCTGCACCTCCATCCATGCCAGTGGAATGCTCTGTATGGACGAAAGGTCTCCAGTTGGGTTGCAATGGGAAACTTTGTTTGGGGTGCATGTTTCAGGTTGCTTTTATTTATTTGTTTTCTCTCAGAAAGGTGTTTAATTTATATCTTTACGCCTTCCTGGGCAATGGGAATACCATGCCCTTTTTCTCTTTGCTTTGGGAAGATTGGCTTTATGACTCTTGCTGGGGGATTTCTTTGGCAGTAATCAGTAAATATTACAGTCCAAACTCAAATCTTTAATTTTAGACTATACCAAAGATATGGAATTATTACCATTTCGGTTTGAACTGTTTCTTTGTAGATTTTATTCCAATATTTTCTTCAAACTAGAGAAGCAACTTGTAATTTCAAATGGATTTGTAGTTTTAAAGAGGTGACTTCATTCTTTTAAGACATCAATATCCAAACTTGAGCAATATTTGATGTTGGCTAGAAACAACAGCCTAAATCAGTACTGAAATCTTCCTCCTGACCCATTTGGCACTATTATATTAATAACTGTCATTTATGTAACATCTTTCATCATGCTGAATATCCAAGCAATTTACAAACACGTGCCTTGATTCCTCAGAGAAATCTGCAGTTAGTCAGGTTTAAATTTGTCTGGGGTCAGGGAGGTTAATAACTCGATTCCTTCAAAAGGTGCTGTGGTTTTAATGACCGTGGCCCTCGGGACCCCTGGGACTCTCCTGCTGAAACAACACCTCTGGCTGCCCCCAGCACCATGCTGGAATGCTGGGGCTGGAATGCTGGCTGACTCCTGCAGAGGACAGCTCTGCCTCTGGAATTACTTGTGTTTTCTGCAGGACCTTTGATGTTTTGCGTTTTATTTCCTCCCCTCCGTCGAGGCCATCCATCTCCGTTCTTGCCCTCCTGAGACAGGGAGATGTCAGGTGTCAGGGTAGCAGGGTGTGGTTTTGTGGGGGGGGATTTCTTATGTATGGGCTGTTTGTTTGGGTTTTTTATTATAATGTGGTGAGAGGGGGAAATATGAAACTACAATACTGTCAAAGCTGAGTTTTGGTGGGTAAGCTACCTTTTGGGCTTTATCCTAACATTTCAAATGAATGATGCTTTTAAATTAGTGGAAAGCTGGGGTGTTTGAGCCTTGGTGATTCTGAAAATAGATATTTATGCAGATGAGAGTGATGTGTGCATGCTACAATTCACCACTGTCTAACTCCAGATGTCAAGCACTTCACTGTTCCCAGTGCATAGGTCTAAAATATGTCCATGAATAACATAAACTTGGTTTTACAACCACTCATATTTAGACTGATTATAGGAGCTTAGCTACGTCTGTGTACTTCTTGTGTGACTTCTTGTTCAGGAAAGTATCAAAAGGGATTACTAAAAGGCATTTTCATTCATTGCTTGTGAGGTTTAGGAGGTTTGTTTTTGAAGTAATAGGTCTCATTATAACATGTAGCATTTCTTTGTTTCACTATGACAGATGTGTATTTTATTTGAAGGTATTAGGATACTTATGTATTTAAACAGCATTGAAGGATCTTTTTGAGTTGAACCCTAAATTTTGAGCAGATAGAGTATCAGAATTAGGTAATATACTCTCCAGTGTACCAAATGTAAAAAAAAAAAAAAAAGTGCTAGTAGTTAAACTGTGTGCACAATAATTACACCTAGGATACCATGTTTAATGTTTATATTCTCCTGTTAGCTTACTATTATCTGCATTCACAAGTTATTAATAGACAATTGCATATTTGTCTAGATAACCAATAAAGCAAACATGCAATTGATGAGATTTTGACTGTAGAAATCATTACAGCAAAGCTGGAATATTATACTATATATGCAAGTAGAGAGTATTAGTGTGAGTGCTCTTACAGAATATTCTCATATGAACTATGCTGTAAAATGTCACAGTAAAATGTAGCTGCAAGGCTATTGAAAATTAGTAATTTAGGTAGTATAAGTATTATTTTACGAGGTTTATCCATTTATCAGTGGTACCCAATTCTGTTGTATCCTACAGAAATGCCTTAGCACTAGAGAGAGACAAGTGTATGCGTACAGTTCAGTGTCTTGGGGGGGTGGGGAGTTATGATTTCAGCTGCTCCACAATAGAGTTACTTTTGTGGTTGTCTGCTGTCAGTATGACTGTAGTTTGTATAACTACTGATATTTTTAATAGATGCGCTCTTTTTTTTGGCAAAATACAGATGAGATGGAAAAATTGGTCCAGTACTTGTCAGTGAGATTATAAGAAGATTTGTCTCCTGTATTTGAGCTGTTGTCTTAAAATACCGGACCTCACATTAAAAATAAAACGCTATTACCCTGGATATTGCAGTTTATTATGGCATTACCTTACAGTATTTGGGGCTGTTCCTAACACATTTGCCAAGAATATTCCGTGTCTTGTTTCTAATTCTGTCCTGAGCTGAGGAGCCCAAGCCCTGTGCTGTGCTCAGGTACTGCTGAGCTCCCTGAAGCATCAGGCCCTTCAGCACAAGGCAGTAAGTGACAGAGCGCTTGATGCTGGCACAAGCAGAACCAGGTTTGAAAGCTCCTGTCATGAAACAGCATTAGGCCATTCCATAAATAGAACCTTTGCAACAAGTCAAGCCAAAGGGAGACCATTTAATAATTCTCTTTTCTGGTTTTGCGACGTTGGGCATCGCATATTTGAGCATTCGCTGCTTCTCCTGTAGCAACCATTGCATCCTCGCAAACTCCTTAAATTGTTCCCTGGGAGGGAAGGCTGTGCTGGCTTCAGTGCAGTGGTAATGCTGTGGCCAAGGCATTTCCCAAGGAGGTTTTGGGATGGCTGTAGGCAAGCAGCCCCATGGCAGCAGTGCTGGAAGCCTTGGGCTGCTGTGCTCCAGACAGACACAGCCTGTCTGCACACGTGGGCCACAGCTGAACACTCACAGCAGTGCTGGCCACGGCTTTCTCTTGCCTAGATCTTAGGTTTATTATGGCATATTATTTACTGTCAACAGTTTCTGCAAAAAAAAACCTCCCCAAGTATGTAATTCTGCATGAGGAAGAGCTCATTAAGTGCTTGGGATTAGCTCAAGGTTAGCAGGATGTTCGCAGGTGTCAGGTGCCAATCTGTGGTTAAGGGGAGCAGTGTTCCTGCTTGCCTCGAGCATGGAGAGCATCCTCGACCATTGCTAAGCACTGTTTTATTTCTCCTCTCTACAAAGTGGTGGAAGCCTGAAGGGTTAATTTGCCTTTTCCTTAAAGTTCATTAATTGTGAGGAAAAAGCCCTGACAAATATCACCTTGCTGACCTCTGAAACCTGCCTGAGTGTTTGGGTCTCGAGACAGAGTGAGCATTGTTGTGACAGCACCAGCAAGGGTTAATCAGCCCTGCCAGCCTGAACAATGGAGATGGGGGCAGCTTTAAGCGAAATGAGCTGAATATTTCATTCGGCCACTCAGCTGCCTGCTCCAATTGCCTCCTTTGCTAAAATGAGAGCTTAATCTAAAGTGACAACAACATCAGTTTCTATGTGCTCCAGTCACACAGAACATGACTTCCTTAACATAAACACTATTTACATGGACCGTCTGGATATAGCAGGGAATCAGGAGCGTGCCCAACTAAGACAGAGGCTACAATGAAGGACGAATAACAGGCAGCTGAGAATTAACATCGGCAAATGAAAGCCTGACCCTCAGAGGGCATGTCCCTGTTACGTTTTAAAGCTAGAAAGCCTTGCACCAGTAACCTTACTGCCAGTAAAGACTATATAATTTAAAAGAAAATAGTACCTTTTCAGTTTAGATACTTAACCAAACCCGTTACATCTGACCCATTTTCCTACTCTGGGTGGCGTGAGATGATGGACCCCCAGCTGCAATTACCAGTCACTCAAAAAGCTGAAACTGGCAAATGCCCCCTGTCCTTGTGCTCTCATCTCAAAGCAGCTCCTTGGTTTTGGTGTGGAAGTGGGGATGCTGCTGGGCAGAGGCAGGAGCCCAGCCCAGCCCGAGCCCCTGTGCCCCAGACCTCTGATCCACGTTCTGTGGAGAGGCTGGAGCTGCAGCTGCGAGGTGCTGTGCTGCTGCTGCTGGAAGAACAGACGGTGCTCTGGCTGCTCCAGGAGGTACAAACAGGAGTGTCCACAGCCAGTTCTCTCCTGGGCTCTGGGGACTGGCTCTGTGCAGGAATAAATGCCTATGGTCCATGCTCCATGGGGAAACA